>NC_054757.1:16272534-16646284 GCF_018143015.1 Lytechinus variegatus
GGGCATAACAGAGTAACCCACCAACGTACATGCACTTGCACATGCACAATCATGTATTTTCAAAATACAAATTTGACACATTCACATACAATAATGCAATCAACCCCCCCCCCCTTCCCCATTGTGGAAAATTTCATAATTTTATAACATTGTTTTAATTCATGCAGATCTCTGTGCTAACCCCCCCCCCTTCTCTCTCTTTATAATCCTCCATCGTCCTTCTCTTCTATTTTTTTGTTTTTCCTTGAAAGCTACAGTAGATATGAAATCACTGCAGTTCAGTAGTCACACAGAGAATAAAGTAATCTACCAATCAAAAATCATTTGCTTTAACAGCCTCTAAACATGTCAGAATTGTTTTACTAAATTACACTAATTTGTCTTTCACCCCAAGATAATTTATTCTCATACTTAAATAATATTCTTCTTTCCCTTATTTCCTATTATTCTCTTATTCATCTCCTTTACATGTTGGAATACCTATTTTGATTCATTTCTTCTTATTCTTCTTCTCCTCCTCTTTCTCCTACTTCTCCTTATTTTACTTCTTCTTTCATCCTTTCTTTCAGTCCTCATTATTTTGAATATTACTTTCTTCTCTTTGAAACATGTAATTCTACTTCCAGTGGTGTTTGGCATTTCTAATTTTTCTCTGGACAATTTTATTTGCATACATGCATCTTTCCCAAAATGTAAATCCGCCCTTTTCTATCATTGTATTTCTATTCCTACATTTTCCTGCATTCACAATTGTCTATTGTCCAAAAACTAGTTTTCTTTCTTCCATATTTCATCCATCTATTATTTCTTGAAATTTCACTTTTTATACCCATTTATTTCACATATTCATTTCATTTACACCTAATCACAACAGATTTCTATATTTATAATAAATTCAAAATCAATTGAAAGTTGTAAACTGTAGAATTATAATAAAATGTAGCAAAAAATTGATCAAATAACAGGCTTTCTGCATGTCCATTTTTCTGAGCACTTCACAGATTGTGGCTTTTACTTTCAAACCCATCTATATAATGTCTATTTATCTTGCCTTTCTATCTCCAACAATCTGTCTCCTCGTATCTATAAAACTATTTGTTATGCATGTTCACATTCGGGTAATGTGGAGAGACAGCTTTCCTACATGTAAAACGGCCATTTATCATATTCACAAGCATATCCCATTGCGCCGGCCACGGGAGGATACTGTGGGTGCAGCAACACTCAGAAGTGATGGTTGCTTCCGGGAAGGACCGCACTGAAGAGCTTCAATGAGTGGTGTGAATGGCCCATTCTAAGGACTATTGCATCTTTGAAATCGCATAAAGAAGCCCAGCTTAAGTCTGTGTGGTACCACTCCATGTGACACCGCGCTTATTCACGATTAATTAGGGGAAGTTCACCCTGACAAAAAGTTTATTGTAAAAATAGCAGAAAAAATAATAAAAAATATTGCCGAAGGTTTGAGAAAAATTCATTAAATAATTAAAAAGTTATTAGAATTTCAATTATTTGATTTGTGACGTCATATGCGAGCAGCATTCCTACATAGCGAATGGTAAAAAAATCAATGAAATGTCATTTTCTCAGAAAATTGAAAATGGTTTTCACTGTACCTTTTGTATATCAATAGACAAATCATTTCACACCCGATCATGAATAGAAAACAAAATTAAGTCATCAGGAACCATACAAAATTTGAAATTCATGCATTTTATATTACATAACACATGGGGCAGCTGCTCGTTTATGACGTCACAAATCCAAAACTCTGAACCCTAATAACTTTCTTACTCTTTAACAGATTTTCCTCAAACCTTCACCAATATTTTTTACTATTTTTTCTGCTACTTTTACAACAAAGTTTTCTTCAGGGTGAACTTCCCCTTTAATAACGTTGGGTTCAGACTACACTAAAGAACACAGAATAGGAATCTGTACTGGGTGCTGGAAATCGCATACACAATGGCCAAGTCAAAACTTTGCGTGATATCAGTTTGATTGTACCACATTTTCTTCTTGATTTATAGGTTCTGACTTCTCAAAAAAACAGAATCAGAACAATCAGTCAGGGTGCTACATAACTTTTTAGAAGCACTTGCCCAGTACGGCAAGTAAATTTTTAGATAGTTGGAATATACTTGCCCAAAAATCTATTTCACTTGCCCAAAAATCCTTGAAAAAAAAAGTTTTACCTCTTCAAGTTAAGTTTTGCGGTTTTATAAACCATTTACCTTTTTTCTCTCTTTTGACATGGACTGATCTACCCTGTTATTGCATTTCTTTTTCCAAAGTGATTTTATCTTGCTGGCCATGACCAAAATTAGGGTCAATCTCATATCATCGACCCTTATTTTGGTCAATCTACTGTGAGAATTTTGCTTGCCCAATTCAGGCAAGTACTTTTGGTCTTTACTTCAAAACACTTGCCCGACTCTAACTTTAACTTGCCCTGGGCAATCGGGCAAGTGCTTATGTAGCACCCTGAATCAGTGAAAGTCTCGCCCTTAAAAGATGCATGGTGGATAGGGTGGAATAAGGCTGAGGAATGGCAGATGTTTTCCACCTTACACACAATATCACTTCTTTCCCTCCTATATTATTTTTTTCTTCATTTTTTTTTAGCATGCTTCATCTTTTTTTTTAATTATCTTTTTCACTCTAATCCTTTTTTTAATATTTTTTTCGATATCCCAAAAACCATCCTCCCCCTCTCTATCTCTCCTTTTAATTTTTTTCCCTTTGTCTGTGATTAATTTGTAAAAATATTTCAGAGAAAATTTATACGTAATCCTTAAAGATACATGATTTGAATACATTAAGAGTCCAATGAATGCTATTTGAATGCATGAATTTCATTGTAAATTTCCATCAAGAATAATGTCAAATATTACAGATCATTTTGCAGGGGTGGATCAGTATTTCTTTAGAAAATGACAAAACATCCACCTGAAACGAGAATCCTTATCTTCAATTTTCATTTTCATGAAAAAAAGCTTTCACTTCCAACAATCCAAGAGCATAATTCATCCCAAAAGCCTTCAAGAGATGCAGTAAAAAGGAGAACGCACGTTCATCCACACACCACTTTGCATTATACGGGACTTAAGAATGCAACACGAGCCCACGGATCTGCACCATGCTTCAACAAGTGAGGGATACTGGCGATCAAAACAGAATGAAATCCGACACAATTTATTCATGAATTTTTCATATTACCCGCAGAAGAAAAGCCAGCAGACATCAGCCACATCCCACATCTCATTCAGCCTCTCTCTCTTCTATTGTTTAATTTTTCTTATCTTTCGTTCGCTTGAATTCTTGTATTTTGTGCCTTGATGCGTTTTGTGAGCTGACCTTACACGACAGAGAATCCCGAGTACGTGTCATTCGGTGCTTTTCTTCAACAGTTTTTGCACTGTTCTGGCAAGCTATAAAGCTCTACCTGAAGTCTCTACTGATCAATCGGTAATGCATTTGCAAAATAGACAAAGGGAAAATTGTTGACTCAACCTTCCTTGCAGAAAAAAATTGTTGGTGCCCGAATTGGTTGTCAGCATGAAATCCACAGATTCTCAAAAAAATGAGGGTAAATAATGATTATGGAGTTTATCTTCAATGGTGGCAAACCAGATGTACTGCTGCTATGGAATGTTACATTTAAATGCCCTTTGACCTCAAAAAGTGACCTATGACATAATCATGACAACTATACTTATACATTATTCTATCCTGATTTGCATATTGATTTCAAAATGTATTTGCACACCCTGTATGATTTATATGCTTTTGTTTTTTTTCATATTTCACGTTTCATTTTACCCCTCTTTTACCTATGGCTTTCACAGTACCCTCCCTATTATCTCCTCCAACCTCTTTACCTGCCTATATCCGATTCGAATTCAAATCCTTTTAGATTTAAAAATGAATGTTTAGGATTGAGTTTTACCTTCTGGAAAGATAACAGTTTAGCATAGTGTGTTCACACGCTGCTCGTACTGTGTTCACATCTGGTTGGAATTGAATTAATAACACTTTGAGATTAAAATAATAATGTATATAAATAATCAAATTGATCCCTTAACTACAGTTGACCTGGATTCATTAGAGTGTACCTTGGCATAGGAAATTTTCATCCCAGCAACCTAGATTAATCTGTTTTGATGTGTATAATTAACCCATAAATATAGCTACATTAACTCCCCTGTTGTACAAAGAGTTACGATTGATCCGATCAATCGTAATTCCACGGAAATCCATCAGTGTCATAATTTTTCTGCGAAAAATTTGCACAATGTCCTTTTTATGCAAAGAGAAGCGAGCGAATTTTCAAGAAAACAATGAGTGCATGAATATACATCACAGCTAGAAAATATTTTGAACATGCATAATAGACGTTGCCAGCCGTCCATAGTTGCGTTTGATCGGATCAATCGTGAATCTTTGTACAACAGGGCCCTGGTCATATGTAATAGGACACCAGACCTTGGTAGAGGTCAGGTCAGGGAGAAAGGAATAGAAAAGACCAGCGATTCAAATTAATCTTAAACTTCTCTTATTAATCCCAATAGCCTGACATCTTGCCTGACAACTTGCAAAGAAGCAAGATGAATGATTGGAAATTTTTTGTAATGTTTAATGAAATTCCATAGTGTGGAGTAGAGAGACTTTAAATTTTTCGAAGAATTAAAGGCAACACCCACAACATCAACTCAGTTGCTTTGACTGCTCACATTTACATATTTTGTATTTTAAAAAATTGTGCATTCATCGATACGCTTGATTGTTCATGTATGTATCTATTATCCATAGCTAAAAAAACTGAACTAAATTAATATGATCTTACTCACTTGAAAACAGTGGAAACTGTCATTCGAGAGTTAAAAAGCAAATTTTTGGGTAGTTTAATACAAATGAAAATGTAAATTTTAAGTATTTCAGAGCTCACTAATACTCTTCTGAAAATGTAAATTTTAAGTATTAAAGAGCTCATTTAGTACTATTCTATTTTGGGTGCACCCCCCCCTTCCCTTCCCTTCATTCATCATCTGAAATGTTTCATCGAGCCTCTCTATATGACGTAACTCACAATTTCTAGCACCTGTCAAAGTTTAGATTATGAAATAAAATGACTAAATTAAAAGAATCTTTTAATATTAAGGGCAGCTATGTATACACTTGAATTTGCACACATCCCTCACCCCCCGCCCCCCCCAAAAAAAAAATCCTTTCAAAGACATATAGGTCTCCTCTTTTTTAATGTAATAAAATGACGATGTATGATCTAGAATACATATTAAACTCAAAATGAATCAACTGACGTAGCCCTTACTTCCTTTTTAATTCTATAAATAATGAATACAATACACTGTACCATTCCTAAATCTTACGTAAACACCAATCAAATGTTATATTAAGATCCGTCTTCGAAAGCGAGGATAATGAAATCTCTGCCAGACACCTGGCTTTATAGTATTCTTCACAATGACACAAAGAACATAGGCCCGAATGTTCTGCATTCATATTTTTGTTACGTCCAGTCTTATTACGGGCACTAATCCGGGACCAAAAATCAATGCCCCCGAATTGGAACACTGTCAGGAGAGAAGGGTGACAGGTGAATTCTGCCCATTCCCGACACGAAGCCAACACGGTCGGTTGTAAAGACGTGTGGATGAGTATTGATTGGACTGGTGTTGCCCGTTCTGGGTCAGGCAAGTTAGAAATTAGTCTCATATTTTTTCCATCTCACAGGATGTATATTGAAGGAAGCGAAAGCAAATGTGTCTAAATGATGACTACACCAAAATGTGTGCCAGGAAAAGTTTCTTTTACTAATTTCTAGGCCATGAATAATCCTTCACATGTTCAGTCTATTTAATACTTGTCATTTTCTTGGTGTAATACAGGAAAAATCTTACCTCATTCAAAATACATGTGATGTGTCAATAAAGCAAACTTTACAAAAACAGGAAACTTGGCTCACTCTGAATTCAATATTGTCTAGTGATCATTTTATTTTCTTTCCTCTTGTTTTCTTTTTTCCAGACCAGGGGGTGTTTCACAAAGATTAAAGTATGACTTAGATCGCACTTAAATGTAGACGCGTACATGATATGCAACGCGCAATCTTATTGATCGATACGCAGTAGTGCGCTTCCTCTTGGCATGATCTGACCAATGCTGTCATGCCATTTATACTGCGCGCAACTAGACATTTAAGTGCGACTCTAGGTCATACTTAAATCTTTGTGAAACAGCCCCCAGGTTATATGTTTTGAGCAATAAGCATGTGCTCACCTGATTCAAATCAAAGTTGGATTGTTTGAATAGTCATTGCTCCTTCATAAACCAAATCGAATTCTGGTTTGAATTAGTACAATGTACATGTAGTAACTGGTATTTTGATTCAGGTACTGAATGAAAATTATGACTCACTATTGGGTATTTTAACTACAAATGGATTGGACTTGTCTTGTATACATTAGAAGGAGAACATTTGTTGGAACTTTTGTTTCCTTGCGAGAAAGATTGTGGTTTTGCTTCCTGTGTTCACAGTGTGTTTATAGTGTTTTGCAGTGTGTTTGCAGGTTTCAATGCATTCAAAGTCATGAGAATATCACAGAGAAATGCAGCAAGAATCCCTTCTGATTTCTCAGAATTCAAAAAGTATAACCCTGATTTTTCAAACTTACGAAAAAAATTCTGACATTGATGATTTTATCACTTAAGTGCTCATTTTTATGGCCCAAAAAACAGGGGATTTGGGTATTAATTTCAGAACCATAATGATGTTGTAAATTCCTTTTATTTTTCAAATGAACAAGTTTGCTCTCTAGATTATTACCATTGCCCTAATATCAACACTTTTTTGAAAAAAGCAACATTAGGTCATCCTAGGCACTTTGATACAAAGAAGCTGTATTATTCACACCTCCATACCACACTCTCCATTCATGAAAGGGTAAAGAACCGAAAATAGGTCTTGTTCGTCTTTTGGTGTTTATTGAAAGAGCAGACGAGAATCGATCTACGACACACTACCTCTGCGTCTACTTCGTGGCCTGTATCTATGTACAGTGGCTCTTCAACACCTGAACCGCCTATCTACGTCACTTAGAGCTAAAGTATACAGAGCATGGGGAAGGTGCTCTAAGTACCACCTAGTACAATGAGCAGTAAGGCCAATTTCATCGAGCAATTTGTCAAGTTTTCACTTTCCTTTTGCGGTAGCGAGAGAAAGGGTATGTTTCCTTAAATGGATGTGATCTATATGAGGGATTGGTTTATTACATTCAACCCCATAGAATATCAGATGTTGAAAAACTATAGTAGTAAGGTTTGATTACAGTTACAGGTTGAATGCAGGGATATGAAAAGAAAATTGAGGAAAAAAAAGTAAGAAAAAATGTTCAATCTTTAATGAGTGAATTAAGAGTGGATTTGGAATGGAAATGTATGTAATTCACTCCAAATGGTCACTCTAAAATGGTTATTATCACCAAATGATCCTTGAAGTCATATATACTTTTCATCTAAATTCACTCCTCATTTTTATAAAGTAAAAAGAAGATCACAATCTCTAATTATGTCTAAGCAAATTTTGGCTGGTTATTGTGCAACATTAAAAGATTAAAATGATGTTTTCTTTTTTAACATCTGAATCTCTAAAAAAAACAATATATATACAGAATTTTCACTCTTTAAAAAATAATCATCCACTCTGGAGTGCCATAATCAATCACTTTTTTTTAGTTAAATTCATCTTGTTTTTCTCATTTATTTATGAAAATGTATTTCCAGCCTCCTTTAAAAATATTCCTTTATTCAGAACAACATAAGAATCAGGGATACCTGCAGTTGTATGGGTGAGGGAATAAAAAAACTTAGAGAAAATTAATTGGTCATTGATAACCAAGTTTCTGATTGCCATAAAAAATTCTACAAAATTTTAATAAGTTGCCTATTGGAACAAAGTCTACAGGAACGTTTGAATCCAGTCGTCAATGGCTTAAAACTTAAATCCAGTTATGACAAACACGAGGGATGGATATATATCAACTTCAGTACATGCTCCATCATACTCCATCAAATTATAAAGTCCTGAAGGAGATAGAATTGATAGAAATCGAATCGTTGAAAGGAAATAAATTTTGTTGGCAATGTGCTTGCGGACTCGTGGCCCGCGTAGAACAGAGATTAGACCTGAGAGACATTTTAATTGAACAGGGTGGTTATCGGTGCATGCATTATTCACAAGCCTTTCCCCCTGGAGATCAATCAGTTTGGTTTGGGGAGAAATGATGATAACATCATGATAAATGAAAACTGTCAGCCATTTGAAAACAAGGGGGAATGGAGAAAGGAAGGAAGGATATACTGTGTCTTCACGCCGACTATTTGCTCTCAGAAATGCAACCATGAATCATGTTTCAGACATATTTGAGTTTTTAGAATGCCGTTTCTGTAAAATATCCCTCTTTCTAATTCTTGCTCTGCTTTTCCAGGCAGTGTGTGCCTTACATCAAACCCCATACCCCATACTTTGAAGTCCAGTTTACCCTAGAGCATGGTCTAATTCTGTGCTAAAATTAGCCCCCCCCCCCCCCGCCGCATATATGCTCTTTCCCTCCTGAAAGTGGGGGAGGGGGCAGAGCCAAAAGTGGAGGGGACTGACCATGAAATAAAAATATCACAATCAGATGGTCACGTTAATGTTTTTGTACAAGTTTCTTTAAAAATGTGGGGGCTGGATCATTGTCCTTGTGGGGGTACATAGTGGATTTATTTTCAGAGATATAGCCATCTGGAATGTTGAAAGGGCTTTTATTTGATAGATCAGAGTTACTATTACAGCTACATGTAAGAAGTGATTTTCTTCAAAAATCTAAGAAAACGTATTAATGTCACTAGCAAGAATGTGCGCATTGTCAGATTCATCAGAGTTTAGTAGCAATAACCTGTTTGTGAAACCAGCCCCATTAACTCTGTATTGAGAAGATGATTTTTTAGGGTTTCTCCTAGAGCAATACTTTCATATCTACCTCTGATTGCATATTAAGCAATTGACAAATAGTGATGTAATCAAGCAATACCTAAATAAACCAATCATTTGGTTTAAACTGATGTACATGTACATCCACAATAGCATTTGCTAGCTGGATTACTTCAGAATTACTTTATCATGTCAGCAAGACACGATTTGATAGCAGTGTGGTTTTAACATTAAACTATTACATTATTATTTAACAGTCACATACATGTACCAACAGTATTCTTTCTGAGGTTTCCCCCAAAGTATATAATCATCATGAAGAAGACACAAGAGAATACAAAGAAAAAATGAAAATAAAAAAAAGAGGGAAGAGGAAAAGTGAAGAGGACAAGAGAAGGAAAACAAGAGAAAAAGAGGGACAAGTAAATATGAAAACAAAAATTAAAAGAGAACAGATAGAAATATAAAGAGAGGAAGGATAAAAACATTCATGATGTCCATATCTAAGGTTTATTGAAATGTAATCTCTGACGGACCCCCCAAATCCCACTGAACAGAAAAGAGAAAGAATAAAATTTAAAAAAAAGATAGAGAGTAAGAGAAAGCAAAACAGAAAGAGAAATAAATACCAAAATGGGAAGAAAACAGAAAGAGAATAGAAACATATGCACAAATGGAAAATAATTTTTAAAATATGAACAATTATGACTCAATTTCGATTAAATTTACAGACAAACTTTGTCATCCAGATACCAATTAATCTTCAATCTGGTACTTCTAAATTCCAAAATCAGTTTGAGAGAGAAAGAGAGAAAAGAATTTTAAAAGGACAGGAAACAGAAAAAGACAGACAGAAAGATAGAGAGCAAGATGCAAAGAGTGAGCGACGAAGAATTGAAACTGCAAGGAAGAGTTGGGGATTATAAGATCTCAATGAATGCATTCTTGGATACACAAGCATGTCGATATAAGCTACAGTAACTCCATCCTTAGAGTTGTTTGACGACTCTCTTTAAATGTCAGCTCTGGCGTGCACAGTCCACATTTCCATTCATCCCCCCCCAGCAGATCGTACTTCTTCCAACTTCAACCGGATTAATCAACCTTTGGCGGGGCATATGGCTTTCTCAAGGCTCCAGCTCAGGCAAGCCGTGCATGGTGGCAGAGATGCGATACACCTAAATAGTGTGTTGCCAAGGTCACAGGCGAAGCCGTTCATTCCGTGAGATTTGCTTGCCTTTTCCCCCTCCTGATAGCCTTTTAATTAACTGTGATGACAAAATGTTGCTCGCGAAGGAGTCGAGCTTGGGGGGAAAACGTGGTGGCACGCGAGCTTTTGCTACAGCTTTCGCAGGAAAAGGACATGGATGGGAGGAGATTTGTGAGTGGGGTACTAGTATTGTTTGATGCTGGATTGGGACTTAAGTGGCAAATGCGTAGTTTTGCTTTTTGACCTTAATTGGTTCTCCACTTTAATACATCCCTAAACTGTGTGAATGTTTGTTGATATTTTGTTGGGCTTCACCAATTAGTCAAATCCTGTTTGCAATTGTCAATACATATTTACATGAATTGTATGAAAAGTACCTGCTTTTTATTTTACACTCACATTCCCCAATTGAATGGTCTAGACATTCTGATAAAAATCTTCCCCCATTTTTGTATCTCTTTCTCACCGTATCTTCCTCTATAGTTCTCTTTTCTCTCTCTCTCTCTACACTTCTTGCACTATATACTATCTCTCTAGCATACACATAGTCCATCCCTGTCTGTCTCTCCCCCTCCATCTCCCTTGCTCTCCAAATGCCTGTCTCTTTCTCTTGCTCTCTCTCTCTCACTATCTGCCTATCATCACATTATCTTTATCTCTATAAATGAATATTGCATTCTCTCTTCATTGTAAAACAGCCTGTCTGTGTTTCTCTCTCTCCCCGTCTGAAGGAGAGCAGCAATAGACATTTCTACTTTGATCGATGAACAGGCTTCGTCCTACAACATCGTTGGAGTAAACTAAAACTAAACTAAACTAATCTTTATTATCTTTCTCTCCCCCTCTGTCTTTCTCTTTGCATTACTGCACCTCTCTATTGATCTCTAACTCTGTCTTTTTCTCTCTCTCCATCTCTCTACCAATTCCTCCGATCTCCATTCCTACTCACCATACATAATACATCAGCATAGGTACAACAAATGCATCTCCCTTGCCTTCTCTCCCCCCCCCCCCCCCCCATCTCGTCAATCTCCCGCTGCCAACCGAGAACAGCGGTAGATAATGAATGCGAGGGCAGCGGATGGAAGCTATTCACCGCTCCTCATCTTGATTGAAAACATGCACTTGTCGTCGAGAGCATGTATGGTGCGGCCATCTGATACTGCACTATAAGATGGGCACTGAGAGAGGCAAGAATCGAAGTCCAAAAGTTGAAAGATACTGCAGAGAAAAATTAGACATGGATGATACCTCGATGCAGGCACCGCCAATCCGGAGACATCATTTTGTCTTTTAAAACCATCAGTCATTCAAAGCCAAACTTGAGATTCAAAAGAATATTGAGATAGTTTTAAAATCATTAAGATTAATTCTGATTAGTTCATCATAATCGACATACATGGGTCTTACAGGTACATTAAAATTCTGAAATACATGTAAATAGCAAGTCAAAGTGTTGAACGTCGTGAAAATTCAGTGAACTTTTATAAAGCCTTACACCTGAACAATACAAACATGATGGCAGCTGAGAATGAAGGTACCTTTTGGAAATCTGACAATAGTAGCAACCTAATAATCATTGTCTGAAAACTGTGCCTTAATTCATGTACAGAAGTCTTTCTAAGCAAAAGAAAGTTGTTACTAATATGTCATTCATTCTACTAAAACTCTAAAATCAAGCTTATTCTCAGCTAAACTTTGAGTTAATATAGCCCAGTGACTTACACGTGTAATGCTGAAAATTAACAACAAGTATCTACATGTACTGCACAAGTCAGATCATGTATAAATCAGATTTCAAAAAAACAGCCAGGCATCAATCAAATGACAGTGCTACGCTTATTAGCTTTAATAGATGTAATTGATAACCAAAGAATATTTTTTTTAATCAAAATTCATTACAATTTAGTATGAATTTAATACAATCAAATTAATTTAAATTTATGTACAAACCAATATTTGAATGCATGGCAATTCTGTTGATGTTGCACTTAAGTTTGGTATTGTTACCATGACTAAAACATCAATATACATGTACAGTACAAGCACACATACATTATGCACAAATTTCCAGATAAATGCTTTATACATGAAAACTTAAGTCATATAATGGTATCCAACCTGAAAATCTAAAAACTTTTCAAACATTATAGATAAAAACATAGAGGTTGATATTATGTCAGTCAGTACACAAACAACAAGAAACAGCAACTGTATGATTATTAATTCATAAATTTTATATCGTGTCTTTAAAGCTTCAAAACTGAATTAAAAAAAAAAAATACTGTACATATATGTATGTACAGCTCGAATTTGAATATGAAGGCTGTAACTTGTCACAATTTATAAAATAGTAATTCTTGTAAAGTTGTATATTGCACATATTAAATTTATCTTTACTTTGCCTTCAGCCATCATGCATCATCTCAATTCTCCAACCTTTTTCTTTTTTTGGGGGGTGGTGGCATGAAATTTAGAAAAAGACGTGGAAAGTACATGTAGTTATAGCCTGCATGAGGTATACCTTAAGAGCACTTCAGGATAATGGTGTGGGAGATAAAAACCGGCAGACATATCGTTGCCGCGCTAGTTCTCTAAGCCCGGTTGAGAGAAGGGATTGCGGCCGTACCCATGTCCGTCTATACCTGGCAATTACTAGGCAAGATAGGAAGAATGACTCATAATGTTAACGTCTTAAAGAGAAAGTTTGCTTCTGGGCCAAGATATCATATAGTCTAAGGAACCATCTCAAAGTGACGAGGAAACGTTGGTTGTAAAAATTGTAATGCACCTTGAAATCGGTGGGAATATTACACAATGTCTTTCTCAGAACTGCAGGACTTGGTGGAACTGTTTTATTCAGCTTTGCGAACATGCACTTTGTACTGCCATTTATCAGTGGCGTAATGTTAAAAAAAAATTCAAGGGAGCAAAGAATGGCATAAACGAGGACATTTTTAAACAGTCAGAAGCAAAGAAAGGCAAGAGCAAAAAAAGTACCTGTTTAAAATTCAAAATCTATCTCTGTGACAGATTTTTACAAAATTAAAATATCAAACAAATCATTTTACCTTTTCCCATTTCATTTCTTCCAATCCCCCCCCCCTTATCTGCATCAACTATAAAATAATAGAATGCCCCACACCCCTTGGTTATCCTTGCTCAACCAGATACTATCCTTTTCCCTTTCACTCCCCCCCCCCCTTCAGTTGTGTAACTTTTTGTCCCCCACCCCCCCCCTCTTCTCTGTATCCATTATTAATTCCTTGCTCCATCAGTGGAAGTCCTCCAACTGATATTATAACAGATCAGTACAGCTATATTTCACAATACACTACCTCTCACCAACATGTGAATAAAATTATACCCACTGGTACATTTCCTCTACACTGAAAGAATCGTCAGTAATGGGTGAAGTGAGAAAGGAGAAAAAACCATCTTTCCCTTGATAGAGCCTTCTCCTCAAAGAATGCAAAGTGTTCTTACTCATTTGGCTTTACATGAACATGTACTGTTTCAATTTCACGTTCGAATGTACATTCCTGGATCAACAACATTTGCTCTGGTGACAATTCTTTTGCTGGTGACTATATACACAGGTACATAAATAAAGTCAATCCAAAAAAGGTAAAAATAATCTAAGGTTTGACTTGAAATAATCTGCATTCACTCCACAAAATAGCAACATGCTACCTCGTTTGAAAGCTTTAAAAATAAAAAAAAAAAGATCGACATAAAAATTGCAAAAGGCTAGAGACTGGGATTTTTTCAGGGCTACTTTTCACATTGGATAAATTTTAACTTTACAATGAATGGGGATTTTTCAAGGGTCCATTCTTAGTCTCCACGGCTCTTATGAGCATTTTGGGGAGTGAAATTCTGAGCCCCAGATTTTTTTGTCCCCCTGCAAACTACGAAGGTTTGGTTTGAAATAATCTGCTCTCACTTGTCAAAATGCAACATGTTACCTCGTTTAAAAGCTTGAAAAAAAATTAAAGATGGACATAAAAAAGTACAAAATAAAAGAGACCTTTTATTAGACTAGGGTCCTGTTATATTCATGAAGAATACCGAAACAATGACAAAAAAAAAACAAATTTTTTACATTTCAGTATATTTTATGACATACTTGGAGGAGTACAGTGTATCATGATCCCAATTTTAGTGGGAATCTGGCTACAAATTAATATCTCATTTTCCAGGGCTATTTTCACAACCTACACTTTAAATTGTACTGACTAATTCCGTAAAATTGGATGAGCTCCAACAGAGTAGTGAATGGAGATGGGGAGGGGGGGCTCTTTTTATTTTATAGGGCTCTTTCGAGCATTTCGGGGCAAAATGGCCCAAACTTCCATGTAATTTTTTACCCAGTGGGGGTCGGTCCTTGAGGCCCAAGAAGTGGTCTAATAATAATATAGGGTATTTATATTGCGCACATGCCCAGCTTGTTAGGTGCTCAAGGCGCTCCTATATTACCCGGCTAAGTTCATAGCGCACACAGCTTCTTAAGGAATTACTTCCTACCGGTACCGATTTTTACCTCACCTGGGTTGAGTGCAGCACATTGTGAATCAGTTTCTTGCTGAAGGAAATTACGCCATGGCTGGGATTCGAACCCACGACCCTCTGTTTCAAAGTCCGAAGACTAATCCACTGGGCCACAACGCTCCACTAATAATAAATAACCTGATTAAAATTAAAATTGATCTGTTTCCAAATGGTTCTCAACCAGAGTACCATCTTTTACAAAGAGATGGTAAAATTCTAATGTTTCGAAATTGCTTATTTGGAGTGGTCCTTATTACACAATGAAAACTCAAATTAAATCCTCCAACTTTGTGTTTGTGTGAGTGTACTACTTTGCCCCTTGTTAATGACATCCTTCTGATATAACTGTAATTTTAGTCTATAATAATAATATAAGATATTGTCACTCAAATTGCAAACTACTGCCATCCAATGAAAAAACCTGTGCTTCTTGATTGCTAAAGATGTAAATATTAAAAAATTCTAAGAAAGAGGAAGTCTTTAAACGTCATAGAAAATGTCTTTTGCCTATCACCCGTGTTTGCAAAGCTGTTTGGGAAAATAAGCAAAATTTTGAAATGTCTTAACTTTCTTCTTTTACATCTGATTTTGATGGAAATTTCAGTCTTACATGTATACCAGTATTTGATTTTTCTCTTTTTGTCAAGATGGACTTTGTTTTAGATATATATACAGGCCTACACCTTGCACAGAAATACATGTGAGTCAAAAGTAAAGTGGATGCATGTGTGCGCAAAGACAAGCAAACTCCAATCCTAATGCAGAGTATGATACACATCGTTTGAAAAGAATATGGTTTGCAGTGTACAGGCAAAGGAGCCTGATGCCTTATTTACCGTCCTCCAGCTCGACAATGCTTTAAAGGGGAAGTTCACCCTGACAAAAAGTTTATTGCAAAAATAGCAGAAAAAATAATAAAAAATATTGCCGAAGGTTTGAGAAAAATTCATCAAAGAATTAAAAAGTTATTAGAATCTCAATTACTTGATTTGTGACGTCATATGCGAGCTGCATCCCTACATAGCGGATGGTAAAAAATCAATGAAATGTCATTTTCTCAGAAAATTAAAAATGGTTTTCACTGTACCTTTTGTATATCAATAGACAAATCTTTTCACACCCGATAATGAATAGAAAACAAAATTAAGTCATCAGGAACCATACAAAATTTGAAATTCATGCATTTTATATTACATAACACATGGGGCAGCTGCTCGTTTATGACGTCACAAATCCAAAACTTTAATAACTTTCTTACTCTTTAACGGATTTTCCTCAAACCTTCACCAATATTTTTTACTATTTTTTCTGCTATTTTTGCAACAAAGTTTTCTTCAGGATGAACTTCCCCTTTAAGACAGAAAGCCTCCCTTCCAGAAATGGAGAACATAGGATTTGAGCTTTGAGCTGTATGAGTGTATACGAGCACGGTGGTTTTAACACTGGCAATAAATGAAGCATGAGAGCAAGAGAGAAGGGGATGAAAACAGAGATGGAGGGAGAGAGATGAAAACTAGCACATTCTAGTTTACAAGTTTACCCATACAGTACATGTATACCCTCTGTGAAATACTGATTTGTGAAATTGAAATATGAAGCAATGCATGTGCGAGGGTATTACAACTTGAAAAAGACTTACAGTACATCTTGTTGGGAAAACGCCAAGCTTATTTTGCTCATTACTGAACAATTACACATAAAATGGTGCATTCTACCTGAATCAATCAGATCATGACAATACCTGGGGAGCGTTTCATGATGAGACTTTATCTGACAAGTCCCTTTTTTATCCAACAGTTACCATAGCAACTGTGCTTCTCGGCCAATTAAAAGCAAGGAAAGATGTCAGATCTAACAACTTGTCGGACAAAAATGTTGACGAAACGCTCCCCAGGTGGTCAATTTTGTTGAGATTCCATTTGAATTCATTCCAGGGTCATCCCCTCACAGATAGGTTTGCAAAAGAGTACACACTTATTAAAACAGCTATTCTGGGTCCTGTTTTGTATTCATTCAAAGACTTAATGCACAATTTCCATTTACAAGTTTAATATATGGTGAATCAGCCTATCACATTGAATGATTTCAGAAGCTTTAAATTGCAAATTGTATGTAAGTTTCATGAAACAGGGCCCCTGGTTAGTTACAGTTTGGTGTTACAAACAAAATGCTCATGTAAATATGATCTTAATTGGCCTTGGCCACATACATTATACCATTGTAAAATTTTGGAGCCCAGGGCCCCCCCCCATCTTACAAAGAGTTACAATTGATCTAATCAGTCTCAACGATATGGAAATCCATCACTGTCATTGTTTTTTCACAGGAGATTTGCACAATGTCCTTTGTAAACTAATACCCCTTTCACAAACCCAATTATGCAGATAATATCCGCAAAATTTGGTTGTAAAATCGGAGCGGGACCAGATTTATGTGCATTATTTCGATGCTGCAATTATCCGCATAATAGCAGCATCGGGACCAGATTTTGGCTTTGTGAACGCATTTCCAAAGTAATGCGGATAATTGCCATGGTGCGGTCACAAAAGGTCACCTTTTCCAACACAACCCCATCGGAGGGGGCGTGTGCAGTTGCCATGACAATTATCCGTTTTTTTCAGGTCGGGCGCTCATAAAAAATAGTGCGGATTATTTTTGGAGTTTGTGAATGCAATTTTTATTGAATTATCCGCATTACTCTTAGGCGGATAATTGGAGGATGGGTGGATGGGTGTGTGAAAGAGGTAAAAGAGAAGCACACTGAATTTTCAAGGAAACGATGGAAGTATGATTGAATGTACATCACTATATCTAGAAAATATTTTGAACGAACATGTATTTTATATGTTGATGATGCTGGCTGTCCATAGTTGCAAGTGATGGAATCATCGCATCTCCCTTTGTCAGACGGGGCCAGAGGTCAATTGATCATCAGCCTTATTCCTGTGATTGATTGCATTGGTTATTGACTTTAAATCTTAAAACTCGGCCCCAAGATCAATCACTAACATTTATGTTAGGGCCAAGGTCCTGGGGCCCGTAACACAGCTTAGCTATCAGCATGGAAGAATATTTCTTTGTGACCGATTTCATTGACTAGAATGTACTGTACATTGTCGTACATGTTTGTTAATCAATCGTGAAAGTCAAGAGTGTGATCAATCACTCTGGCCCGTATTCAGAAGTCGGGTTTAACTTAAACTCAGGTTTAAGGTTGTGGTTTAAGTATGGACAGCCAATCGTTACATAAATCACTAACAATAGAGATATCATATTTCAGCTCATTTGGCTCTCAAATCATTCATAATTGTCTAGGAGGTATAAATATATGATTGTCTTCACGATCGATGCATCAGGGAAGAGCACAGTAAACACAAGAAACTTACAACTTGATAAAGATTTTGACACTTTTGGCTTCCCATACTTAAACCACTACTTTAAACCTGAGTTTAAGTTAAACCCGACTCCAGAATACGGGCCTATGTGTTTAATACCAGACCCTGAACTGGAATTGATCCTAAAACAAAGTCAGAATCCTCTGCGAGAATCTCATTACCTCAAAAAAATATCAATAAAAGGGATGAAAAATTTCCTCAATCCCTATTATGATTGCCCCCTCCCGATTCTCCTCCTATACTGTATGTACAAAGTGCGACTCAGACCTCTTTCGACAAACAATCCCCAATTCTGTATTCAACGCACATACACGTGTACATAGCATCCCTCGCATAATGAGCTGGGTTGCCTGAGAATGCGACAGTGTACATGTAGCATGGATCGGGAGACTCACATAAAATGTTGCTTATCGGCCAGTGAATAGCGTCATGCTTTCCAAGTCAATTGTACACCCCTCAAAATACCGTCAGACACAGGCAATTCCAATTGAAAATTTTGATTTATGCCATGCTGATGCAACGGACATGAACATAGCAAACATGCCCTTCCCATTTCACGGTGCTTCGTTACATGAAAATTACATCACGATTTTATGACTCTACACAAATGATGTCAACATGCTATCACAGTATGTGCGAGGGGATGTTCACAGTATTTTTTAAGAGAACTAAAGTTGTGGGGAGGTTGAAAAGAAAAATTATTGAAAGCTTTGAAGTGCTTTTTATGTCTTTAACAAATATCACATAAAAAAAATTCCACTCAAAATGACTGCTTTTTAGGGGCCTGCATGTTTAAACAATGACCAAAAAATGATAAGAATATGTACAAGCTGAAAAAATGTTCCATCCCGTCTGCAGTCAAAATCACAGCATAATTTGGGGGGTTTTTTATACGATTTTGAAAGTTCATATTAAATATTAAAGCATTTGTGTAATTCACAGCTGAATTTATGTATACTCCATTTGCATGTGGTTTGGATAAGCCTGGGATCATTCATAGCACATGAGCTACACGTACATGTAGTACATTTAACAAATGATAATAATACATAACATTTATAAGGCGCTTACTACTGGTGTTTCTAAGCACACTGTGTTCTGTTTATGGTTTGTACTTGGGTTAAAAAAAAAAGTGGCACTGGATAATGAAACAGGTAATACAACTATTCTAATAATTCTAACAAAGACACCGTTCTCAATACATTCCTAAAACTAGTTTAAAGGAAACTACATGTAGTTTAGTGGAAACTATAGTTTAACATGTAGTGAGAACAGTCGAAATGGTCTTGGAAGCAATCTTTCAAACCGGTTCGGAATTAACCACCTCACGATGTAGTTTTCAAGGTCGCTTTGCCTCGGTAATCTGGTTTTAGCGTGAGGACACAACCGTTCTTCGGGAACCAATCTTTGCACATTTTGAGCGTGCTACTCCTCACCACAGGTGTAGAATGCCAACGCTGCATTTTCGAATTTCGCGCAAAACGTGTCACCCCAGAGTGTTTCCAAAGTAACAATATCGCTTTACGTGAAGTGATTTTGAAAACCACTTTCGTGTGATCAAGTGGGAACGTTAGCAAAGCGATCTTCCAAACTGATTTCCTGAATCTGTTTCCACTAAACTAGTTTTAGAACGCGTAATGAGAACAGCCTCTATCTTTCATACATATAGCTGTGAGATCCTTTGTACAATTGAGCATGAACCATCTTCTTAAACGTACAGTACGATGTATGCTTCAATTTCTATACCAGATGAATTTTTAATCCATCTTGCCCACACAGACCTCGCTACATGTATATGACAATTTTCAGGCATTTTCATCCGGTATTGAAAGAGTGAGTGCATTTTCACTCGCGAGTGTGCATTATTCAAAGTAACTAATCTTTCAGTCCACATCAAATTTGGGGTAAAAAAGTGTGTTAGTGACAATTGTTCCATGAAATTTTTTACCTCCATGTTTTATGGAACCATCAGTTTGGTGGTTACAGATATGATGAGACCTTAATGAATATTTAGAGAGGTTTCTTTTTAAAAAATGTTTGAATGCTGATATTTAACAAAGATTGTAAAGTAAAGAATGTTCACAATTCTTAAGAAAATGTGAACATGCAGGTGATAATATATTTACTTAGCTACAGTACATTACATTGAATCTTTGTTTACTGTATCAGTCTTCCGACTTTTTTAACAAAGACGTTCACAATAAACTGACATGAATATATTTCCATAAACAATTACATGTATCTCTCTTCATGTATTGACCATAGAAATTTGAACAAAATAACATTTATAAAATACAAATGACTACAATTCAGGGTGAAAAAAATTATAAAAAAGTTTTAAGTAGTATTTTACTACATAGCACAGTTAGTGATATGGTACAGTGATAAGGTATCCACAGACACCTTTTTTAATTTAATTATATATTATAATTTGTCTACAAAATGCACATATTTTGTACACAGTACATCTTTATACATGTACATGTATGTTAATCATCATTGATATTGTTGAATATAATGACAATGATTTGCATCGTAAATATTTGATGAAAATGATTTGTATCAATATTTATGTCATTTATGTTGGAAATAAAACTGAATAACAGAATCTGAATAGTACCGTATAGTGATGTACTGCTTGTTAGCAGGGAGCAGGCCAGGATATTTTTTATTGGAAAGAATGGGCAACTTGACCTACAAGTACAATTGACACATTGACACAACCACATCTTTTCCTCAACTGGATTGTGGATTTACAATTGTACATGCATGTACATGTTCACAGCCCAAACCATTTCTTATCTTCCTTCATTCTTCCCTTTTTTCTCCTCCTCTTTATTCCTCTATACACTAGTTGATGATAAGAACCGAAGGGCAGTCCCTTTCCTACCCGGAATATCTTTGGCACACCACCCCTGGCCCCACCTATACAAATTAAACAGCAAGGGTGGTAAATTAGAAACCATACATACAGTTAAGTTTGGGATTTAACTGAGACCACACTTAAAAATTATGAAGTGCCAGTTGTCAACTTAATTCACCAATTAAAATTTATTCTTGCACTGCAAGTGTTGTCAGAAAAATAATTGAGCCATGAAATGGAAAGAATATGAATATGTAAATGAATTTTAAAAGTGATCGGTACATTATAATTGCCACTAATATGGAAATATATAATGAAGCCAGCATCTCATGGAAGTGTGGTTTGAAACTCTAGTTTAGACTAGAATTAAAGTGATTGGTTAACATTGGTTTGACTTTTAAAAAATCTGAGCTAGAAGGTCATAATTGTCACCTGTGTCTGTGATATGTTACAAAAATGAAGCCCTGAAAAAATTGCGTTCGAAAATCATTATTTAGTCCTTCAAAAATTGAAATATTAAGTGACCGGAAACACCATCTTAATTTCATCCCATACAGTTATGTGTACTATTTAGGTGTCTATAAGATGCCTATTTACAAAATCGGGGTTTGCCTTGTAGTTTTAGCTTTCCATTCTCAATTATGGTTGTTTTCAGGGTTTATTAGTTCTAATACATGCACTTGTACACATGTTTCATCTTTGTTTGAGAATTTTTTTAATTGGCTGCTCACAAAGTTAAACAATGCCTTTAAACCTTTATAATGTGGTTTAAATCTCTAGTTTAGACTAGAATTAAACATTGGTTTAATGTGGTTTAAAACTCTAGTTTAGACTAGAATTAAACCTTGGCTTAATGTGGTTAAAACTCTAGCTTAGACTACAATTAAACCTTGGTTTAATATTGTTTTAAAACTTTAGTTTACACAATTAAACCTTGGTTTAATGCGGTTTAAAACTCTAGTTTACACAATTAAACCTTGGTTTAATGCGGTTTAAAACTCTAGTTTAGACTAGAATTAAACTTTGGTTTAATGTGGTTTAAAACTCTAGTTTAGACTAGAATCAGACCTTGGTTTAATGTTGTTTTAAAACTCTACTTTTCACTACAATTAAACCTTGGTTTAATGTGGTTTAAAACTCTAGTTTAGTTTAGAATTAAACCTTGGTTTAATGTGGTTTAAAACTTTAGTTTTAACTAGAGTTAAACCTTGGTTTAATGTGGTTAAAAACTCTAGTTTAGACTACAATTAAACCTTGGTTTAATGTGGTTTAAAACTCTAGTTTAGACTACAATTAAACCTTGGTTTAATGTGGTTTAAAACTCTAGTTTAGACTAGAATTAAACCTTGGTTTAATGTGGTTTTAAAACTCTACTTTTCACTACAATTAAACCTTGGTTTAATGTGGTTTAAAACTAAGCTGAATTAAAACTCTAGTTTAGACTAGAATTAAACCTTGGTTTAATGTGGTTTAAAACTCTAGTTTAGACTAGAATCAAACCTTGGTTTAATGTTGTTAAAACTCTAGTTTAGACTAAAATTAAACCTTGGTTTAATGTGGCATAAACTCTAGTTTAGACTACAATTAAACCTTGGTTTAATGTGGTTTAAAACTCTAGTTTAGAATAGAATTAAACCTTGGTTTTTTAATGTGGTTTAAAATTCTAGTTTAGACTAGAATTACACCTTGGTTTAATGTGGTTTAAAACTCTAATTGAGACTAGAATTAAACCTTGGTTTAATTATCAAAATATCAACCAAAGTCCCATGTTTTTTTAAACCACATACAGTGAACAGAATATATAAATATTCCATGGAGAACCGGGGGGCTATCAGCAAGATATGCAGTTAGCATCAAGCCTTGCCTTTATTTCGGATGTGTTGAAAATCAGATGCTAGCTAGGCTATAGATGGTGAAATGTAAACAGACTCCTGACTAAGTGCAGATTATGGCATTTCCATGTTTACGTATGATGTAAGAGTGTTGACTGCTTGGGGTATCCAGACACTTCAGAACCTGGAAATGTGTGGCTCAGCGCTCAAATTGGTAGCATAGGAACCGCGCTGATGATCGTCAAGGCAAAATGTGTAGAAATGTTTAAGAAGGATGAATACCTGGTCTGAGCATCTCAGGTCAGAAATTAGAAGCAATAATTTCTTTTGCTTCTTCTTTTCTTCTCTTTCTTCATTTCTTCATTTTAATTATTCATTTTAGCAGAAGGCATACATAAAGAGGTATTACTATACTATTCAAATTGAGACTTAAGTAGGTTTTCATTTCCATTATCATTGTATCATTAAACTGTGTTCTCATCACTAGTATTATGAAAAGCTACTGTTATTATCGTAGATAATAGTATACATGTATTTACCATTACTTATTATTATCTTCATTACTTTAATATTATCTTTAGGCCCTATTACATGTATTTGATCATTATTATAATATCATCAATATTAACACCATTATACCCAAATGGCAGCAGCAGGCTACTTTAGTTAGCACCAATAGTATAATGTTGGCCTATAAGCAAGGCTCCACACTAACTATTTTTCTTGGTGGCCCAAACAATCTACCAAAATCATCAATTTCATATTTTTGGTGGCCATAAAACAATAGAAAACATTACAATTTATCAAAACTTTGGTAGCCCAACCGGGCCACCAAGTGTTGGCTTTTACAAAATTTTGGTGGCCCGACTCTCATTTTTGGTTGCCCCGGGCCACTGCTAATGTCGAGCCCTGCTATAAGCCTTTCTTTATATTTTATCTACCAATGTTTTGATTTTAAACCTAAAACTGATACATCCCTTGGTATTTTTAGCCAAAATCATGAGCTTAACATCTGAGGTGATCACTTAAAACTAAAATGTAAAACAATCGAGTGTCAAAATATCCCTTTAAATAAACAATGATATTTCATATCAACATGGATTCAACTATTGAGTAACAAAGGTCAGTTAGGGTCAGGGGAATCAATTCCCTTGTTGAGTTACATGTAACCAACTCTTCCACGGATACTGTTGTGTCTCAATGAAATGTACTTCGGTGAAAATATTTAGGACATGTCTAAAAATAACAATCCAGACATTCTTGTTTTCCCCCATGGTTGACTGTGTGATTACTTGGGGGGTGGAATGTTTACAGTCAACACGAACTGCAGCATTAGATACATGTGTACAATATGACATCTTAAATATAAATATTGTTTTCTATTATTTCTTTGACAGGGAGGGGGGGGCTTTAAACAATGGCATTGTCGGGTGAAAATTGGAAGTGCGTTTTATAATTCAATAGACCTTGCACACTGTACAGATAGGTTCACGACCTTCTGGCACTAAACGGATTAGGGTACATGTGTGACATCCAAAGATGGATGGCTGTCTACCGCCAACACGACATTCAGACTTTTCTCCCCAAGCCAAAGAGAATTTCCGGAAACTCTGAAAATTCTCATCTGATCTTGTACGCTCCCGGAGAATTTATGCCCCTTTCTATATCTTTAGGGGTTCCCTGACAAAGTAAACCCATTACATTGTGGTCTAGTGGTTACGACTCTCGTCTTTCAATCAGAGGGAAGTGGGTTCAAATCCCAGCCAAGGCACGTTTTCCTTCAGCAAGAACTTTCCCCACATCGTGCTGCACCCAAGCAGGGGTGTGAGTGGTCACAAATAAAAAGATCTGAAAAAAGCTGAAGAGTAATTGAAAAAGTCTGAAATAGAAAGAGCTCCCATAATTTTTATACAGAGGAAAGCCAAATATAAGCTGAAATTTAGCTGAAAATCAAAACCAAAAAAAATCTGAAATCTGATAAAAATCTGAACTCTCACACCCCTGACACAAGCCAGGTGAGGTGAATGGGGTACCGGGCAGGATTAATTTGAGGCTGTTCTCACTACGTTCCTAAAACTAGTTTAGTGGAAACTAGTTTAACGCGTAGTGAGAAACCAGTTTGAAAAACCACCTCGCGATGTAGTTTTCAAGATCGCTTTGCCTCGTTAAACTGGTTTTAGCGTGAGGACACAACCGTTCTTCACACATTTTGAGCTCGCAACTCCACACGACAGGTGTAGAATGCCTATGCTGCGGTTTCGAATTTTGCGCGAAACGTGTCACCCCACTGAGAGCGTTTCCATAGCAACAAGAGCACTTTACGTGAAGTGATTTTGAAAACCACTTTAATGTTATCAAGTGGGAACGCTAGCAAAGCGATCTTCCAAACCGGTTTTCTGAATCGGTTTCCAGTAAACTAGTTTTAGAAAGCGTAATGAGAACGGACTCTTTGTTGAATGCACCAAGCGGCTTTTTATAGCAGCTGGAGCTAAAGCCTTGGTAATATACAGTATTATATACTAGTAGCGCACTATTGAATAGGCAAATGGTGTCTAATAAAAGCTTTTGGGGGGGGGGGCATCATAACACAATGAAAAGTGGCCAAATGGTGAAAAATAGGGGCTTAGGGTGAATGAGTCCCCCAAAATATGCAAAATATGCATATTCTACATAAGTAACGGAACCCAGAAAAACCAATTTAAAAAACCCTGAAATACTCATACAGTAGGGTCCATTGTAAACTGTAAATGTAGCAAAATGGGGGTGATAAGCTCAAAAAGTAGCCTACATGTACAGGTACAAAAAAAATTCCCCTTCCTTTTGTGTGCAAGTACTGCACAAGTAGGCCTATGTGTGAAAGAGGCGCAGAGATGGCAAGCCATTGTACAGCCATGATACAGCTCCATGTAAAACACTATCATTCATTATTACCAGCCGAACTCAGATTCTGTCTACACATACACGAGCGTGTGACCAATTGCGGCTCTGGACATTATTCAATTTAAACAGATGAAAAACCTACTTATTTTCTCTTTAAAATCCACTTTATATCCCTACATTTATTTTTGTAAGCACTTAGATAGCAGAATTATTCATAATCATTTTTACGCACTTTTAGCATGTTTTATATAGAATTTAAGCTGAAAAGCATGTAATAAATGTAATTCCGTGGTAAAACAAGATTTGGAATTCTGTATTACTCTGTCCCCACCAAAAACAGTCTGAATCCAGGGAACAGCCAGACACATAACGTATTTAAGCGGCAGCTGCTCCATGGTAATCTTAGAATGGTACTGGTGAAAACGTGGCATGTTCAAGCTATTTTCTTTTTGTCTGAACATGGATCCCATGAATCCAAAAAAACACAGAAACACAACAATGGCAGCACAAGTATAAAAAAAAATTACTTGAATTGTTTAAATATTTTTCTTTCTCCTACATAAAGATTAGATATAGCACTGCACTGACCACTGTCCATGAAGTTTGACAAGGAAATTGTTTGAAATGCTTTTCACACTGCACATATTTTCCTTAACCCCAGGAAATTGGTGGGACTAAGGGGGCTCTTAACCCAACCATTTTCCTGGGGTTAAGCTTAGCCCACTTCGCTGTCACACTACATTTTAGCAAAGTGGGCTAGCACGGTAATAGTATGGTACTACATGTATCTCGCCGTGCAAAAAAGCAGGGTTAGCCAGCTTATTGAGGTGCTAGCACCACAATTGCAGTGTGAAACGAAACCGGGATTTAAGGAAAAGTGAGACTAAGCATTAGCCAATCACAGAAGTCGAAATTGCATATTAATCATGATCTGTGTATCCTTCTTGAACTTCTATGGAGAATGAACCACAACCCCCATCCACCCTTGAAAAGTCTACCTCATACCTACAGTGCACATTACCAATAAAAAATATTGATCAGTAAATCACAAAAAAAATTGTTCATGCTTCAAACTAATTATTGGTCCTGCATTCACATCAGCTGGAACCAATCCAAACAAATTGTCAATGTTACAGTAGGCCTACAAATACATGAACTGGCATTCCCATACAAAGGATCTACATTATTCTTGTGTCACTTCTAAATTTCTTGTGATCTACATTCACATTACAAAAATCTCTGCAACCTTGGAGAAATCCCTGCCAAATTTCTTGTTATTTTGAAAAGAAGGCCTTCATGTATATATAGATCCACTTTCTGACTTGCTGGTATTTTCTTTTGGGCATACCGAAAAAAACATGTAGTTGCAGTAAACACAGATCTCATGAGAAAGTCTGTAAAAAAAAACAGATTAATTGCCAATCATTGTGGATACTACAATTTATATAAACCTTGTGGAATCCTGAAATCCTAGCTTCAAAGCGATCGCACCCTAAATGTGAATCATATACAGATAAATGTAAGCATGTGTGGGACAGGGTATTGTTCTTTCTTGATCCCTATGCTTACATTTATCTCTGCAATTACAAAATTTCTTGCTGAATCACTTGACACATTTTTTTTTATTCATAAATAAAGACACTTGGGTAACCATAACACTGAATTGTGTACAAACTCATTTTATATTTATCGCTACCATATCTAGCGTTTTATCTTTCAATAAGGGTTCTTTGCTTGACACTTAAGGTACAGGTATTAAAAAATTTATCAGAAAATGCGGGGTATGTATGTATGCCGATATTTCCTAATCAGATGGGCATGAAAGCTACCAATAGGATTGTTGTGATATAGATGGATTCAGTGTCCCCCCCCCTCTCTCTATCATGAATCTATCAGGGTATCTTATCATGGTTTTATGTATATGTATATTTATAAGCTATTTAATTATGATTTTTTTTTTAATTTCATAGAGTGCAGCAGGGCTCAACATTAGCAGTAGCTTGGTGGCCCGGGGCAATCAAAAATAAGAGTAGGGCCACCAAAATTCTGCAAAAGCCCACACTTGGTGGTCCAGTCTGACTACCAAAGTTTTGATGAATTTTAATGTTTTCTATTGTTTTAGGGCCACCAAATTTACCTTGCAGGCCACCAAGAATGTGAAATTAATAATAGTAATGATAATGATAATAACATAATTTGTAGGGCGCTTTATACTGGTGTTTCAAAGCGATAATTTTGGTGGACCATTCGGCCATCAAGAAAACAATTATTGTGGAGCCTTGCTGCAATCAGGAAAAAATCACAACTAATAATAAAAAAATATATATGCACAAGACTACCTGCCAAGGTATCAAAAGAAACTTTGATTATCCAATCCTTGTCTGGTTGTTAATGAAGGAAACAAAAATATGGGCATACTGGGCAGTGGGCACCTGGGCAGTGGGCACCAAGGCAAAACTGAGATATATACATGTAGGCCTACTCAAAAAGTGAGAAGTACATGTAAATAGTGAATATACTCATACATGTACAATGTAGGGGTAGTGAATGCAGGCAATTCTGTGAAACTCAAAATCATACATCTAGGGTCTGAATATGGAGACTAAAACATTATTATCGTATGGAGGCAGAATGAATGCATTTTGTCTACAGGTAAGAAAAGAAAATAGAAAACAATACAGACTTTTCTCAGTGTTATAACTGTAGATGCTGCTGAATTACCCCCATGAATTTTATGATCAGAGCAATAGAAAACAAACTGATGCAAATTGTTGAACTTGAAATCAAATGCACTATTGTCAGCTAAAGCTATGGTTATAAAATATGAAGCTGCGTGCCATAATACTGCACACAGGAGTAGATACAGGTCTGTATATTGTAAGATCCCACTATATATTGACATAGATCAGTATACTATCATATTTTTATTCAGCTGGCTTCTCAGCCATCATCCCCCCCCCCCCCCATGAAAACCCTTCTTTTTCCACTTTCTTTCATTTTTCTCTCTCCTTTTCGCTCTTTTTCTTTCAGTAAATATTAAAAAATATTTAAGTAGGTCTAGCACTCCCTCTCGCTATCTTTCTTTATAAAATATTGTAAACCCAAACCAAGTTTTGATGATCATTCAATAGATCTTAACTCTAAAATTCTTGGCATGTATACGGACTGTCAATGTATGGTTACCATTGATGTATTGAATGTGGTTTTGAAGACAAGGATCGCAAGGGTCAATTGTTATGTGTTTGGAGCTGGACCTTTCCTCGGGGCTCCAACACCCCCCCCCCCATTTAAAATCTCTTAGTACTGTAAAGAGGGGTTGTAAAATGGATAAACTATTAAAGAAAAACATGAATTATTTTGCATTTTTATAATGGGTTTTAATGCAGGGTCCTGTTCATTTTAATAAAATGTATCAATGGGGATAGTGTGGAAATCTTACACAACTGATAAAAGAGCATTCCTATTAATCCCTATATAATCCTATAGTTAATGTAGTCTTACCATATAGGATTATGGGATAGGTTTAATAGGATTAGTCTAGACTCTATTACAGGGATTCTAAATTTGGTTGTAGATTAGTTGATTTTCAATATCTTTTTTTTTAATTGAGCAGGAATTTTCGGACATACCTCATATGCATTGGCAATATTGACCGTCTCTCCTGTCTCAGCTACATATCCCACAATTCCTTTCCTCCAAGGAACTCGTATCTCCTCCCGTGTCTGCTCCACAGTGGACTGAATGGTCACATCAAACAGCTTGGTTGCTAGGCAACACTTCTCCGTTCCCTTCCCACGCACCAAGAAGAGCGACCCCCGATCGGCCTTAGTCAGTATCAACACGTTCTGCAAGATTTTGTGACAGAGCATGCTCAGTTCGAGCTCATTAGCAATATCCTTGACGAGTTCGATAAGCACTGCCCTATCGTCCAGAGCCTTGAGTTCGTTTAATGATTTCCTGCTCCGGGTGGGCGACGATTTCCCTTGGTTCAGCAGGTAACTAGGGGTTCCTAGAAAGCTTGGGGAACCATCCACGGTCTGGACCATTCGTCCAAGTGACCCACCTGTCCCATGGACCTCGAACTCGGAAGCAGAGACCTTACGCACCGGGGTATTACTCCCAGAGGAGCTATTGGGCGAGTGTGGCGATTCAGCAACCGGAGGTTTGGTGCTTTGCGATACAGCACGGTGGATATACCATCCGTCGATCATGGACCTGGTTGCCTTCCTGGCGAAATAGTCATGGGCAAAGGCCGAGTGAGCGTCAAGCCAACTCTCCATTCTCTCATATTCGGCTCTTTTCAGCTGGGTCTCCCGGTCCCCCTTGTCAGCCCTCGACGGCTGCTGCTGCTCCACCGGAGATCCGGGCAAACTCCCCGGCTTCTCCCGCTCACCTGGCGACAAGGCCATGGCGGCTTCACTTGCTACCCTCGTCAGCTCGTAAAAACAGGTTCCCAGCTCTCCAAAGTTCCACGGCAATTCCTATGGAGCTTCCTACCTTGTTGCATGGGAGCTTATTTTGGTCTGACACATTTGTACTACGTGATCTGAGGTAAAAATGATAAAATTCACACGGTTACGGTCAGTCTGTCTGTCAGTGATTGTTGTGACGAGCTAAAGTAGTGAATAGCCCAACGTTGGCTCAGCATTCGTCGTATCGTACGGTATACCGTATGGCATTGCGACCTTATTCAGCATTCGTTCGTAGAGTGTGTGTAAACCGTGGGAAAGTGGTGGCGGAGTGTGTGTATTCTCTGGCTCTGGTTGCGAATGCATTGGCTCCCTCTATCCGCCAGGATAGTCTCTGTATAGAATCCTCTTTGAAGAATGGATGCCGGGATGGATGCATGCAGGCATCACCTATCTCAGAACTAGTTGTTTATGGTGCAAGTTGCGGTAAAGCAGATTTTGTTGGTAGTGGACTGGTGTACCAGTGGTGTGCTGTGCAGGTGGTATACAGGGCTGGTAGATGTGGATGGTGGTGGGGGTACCACCAGTGATGTATTGTGCAGGTTGTGGACCATGGTAGTGGGAGACAGGGCTGGTAGATATCGTTGGTAGTAGTGGCAGTGGTGGTGGTGATGGTGGTGGTGGTGGAGGTGGACGTTGTGGTTGTGGTGGTGGAGATGGTGGTAATAGTGGTGATGTAGGTGGTGGTTGTGATGGTGGTGGTGGTGGTGTTGGTGGTGGTGGAGTTTTGGTGGGGATGGTGGAGGTGGTGGAGGTTGTGGTGGTGGTGGTGGTGGTGTGGAAGTGGTGGTGGTGGAGGTGGTGTAGGTGGTGGTGGTCGAGTTGGGGTGGTACTGGTGGAGTTTTGTGTAAGTGATGATTGAAGTGCAGATGGTGGGATAATGGGTTGATGGATACAAAGAAAAAATAGTGTAACACGGAGAATCTTTCATAATTTTTCAATAGATTCATTTTGTAATGATTTACATATTACTACTGATTTTTGGAAAAGCGTTTTAGAATGTATGGATCAAAATGATGCTTATATTTCCAAAGACAGTTCCTATTTGTTTGTAATAAGCATGCTCCTATTGAGACAAAATGTGTTAAACAGAAAAAGAAAAATAAACCCTAGATTACACGGTGTATTATGCGTTCAATATCGAAAAAACAAAATAAACTTTTTTCTCAAGTTATGAAATCAAATTATAATAAAGATTGTTTGAATAAATATTTATAAAATACAGAAATCAATATTTCTCAATTCTATTCCTATTCTATTCCTAAATCCGTCTTAAGGAAAGCAAAGCAAATGCATTATGAACATAAGTTTAAAGCTGACAAAAAAAGATTCAAAGAAAACTTGGTGTCATATCGTCATATCAATAAACGTTTGAATAAAAATGGTGGCTCGAATCTGAATTAAAAATTAACAAATTAGTTGTTAACCTTCCGAAATTACATCATCTGTTGATATAGCAAATTCACTCAACAATATTTCTCTACTATTGGGTAAAATCTAGCTGAGAAACTTGAGGAGTCGAATGTTAAGTACCGAGAGTTCATGGGTCCATACATTAGTCAAACATTTTTCTTCCTGCCAATAACAAGTTCAGAAGTTAGAGAAATGTTATACACTCCTGATCAATCTAAAGCAAGTGGCTATGATGACATATCAGTTCGACTGTTGATACATGCTTTGAATTGTATTTGCGAACCTCTTTCTCTTATATTCAATCTATCATTTACCACAGGCATTTTCCAGATAAATTAAAAGTCGCAAGGGTTATATCAGTTTTCAAAAAGGGAGATAAAGAATTACCTGGAAATTATAGACCAATATCGATTTTACCCGCGATTAGCAAACGTTTGATGAAATTCATAGAAAAGATGAAATATTGTGTAAAAAGCAATATGGTTTTAGAAATGGATACAGTACGAAACTCACTGATCTATCAGATTAATCAAATTACAAGTGCAAGATATACTGATAAAGGATAGGTGACAGTAGGAATATTCATCGATTTTGCTAAAGCTTTTGATACGATTAATCATTCTATATTCATTAAGAAACTAGAACACTATGGTATTCTTGGTAAAGCAGTAGAATGGCTTAATGATTATTTACGAAACATGAAGCAATTTCTAATTATGATGGTGTAAATTCCGAATACAGGGGAGCGTTTCATGAAAGGACTTGTCAGACGTTTTATCCGACAAGTCCTATGTTATCCGACATTTACTATAGTAACAGTGCTTCTCAACCAATCAGAATCCAGGAAAGTTGTCAGATCTGACAACTTGTCGGACGAAAATATTGATGAAACGCCCCCCAGGTCGATTTCATGCGGTATTCCACAAGGATCAGTTTGGGGTCCAACTATGTTCTTGTTGTATATAAACGATCTGGCAAATTCATCAAATTATTTCAATTTCCGTCTTTTTGCGGATGACTCGAATTTATTTCATACTTTCAATTGTGATGAACAACATATTGATATATCATAAATTAGTCTCAATTTAAACAATATAATAGCATGGTGCAATGCAAACAAATTGACAATCAATGTTACCAAAACTAAATATATTATGTTGTTTAAAAATAGACGAAAAAATATTATGATATCAGGCCAATTGTCACTTTGTGGAATAAACATTATTTCTTGGTATATGTATCGACAAAAACCTTACATGGAAGAAACAGGCTGACATTGTGTGCAATGTGTTAAGCAAAAAAAAATTGAATACTTTATAGATTAAGGAATTATGTAACAAAGAGAATCTTAGTAATGTTGTACAACTCATTTATTTCACCTCATATAACTATGGTCTGGAAGTTTGGGGTGGGACGTGCAAAACAACCCGAACCCTATACCATTACTTAAAAAAAGAATAGCTATATAGAAAAATGACGTTCAACCATCATACGTATTACTCTGCTCCTTTATTTTATGATTTAAATATTCTCGATATTTTCAAACAATACCAATATTTGATGTATGATTTAATTAATAATCGGTTGCCGCATAGTTTTATTGATTATATTTCATTTATAGACCATCCTTACAATACGAGAAATAGAGAAAAGCGAAATGTTAATCTTGACAAAAATAATACCAATTTGGGGAAAAGAATCAATTTCATTTTCTGGTCCTTTTTGGAATCGTCTGCCACGTAATATTAGAAACATCCCCAATCGCAAGATATTTAGCAAATCGTTAAAAATAATGCTACTGGAAGATTATAATTAATTTGGTATGGTAAATACTGCTTGAAAACAAATAAATCTATATACAGATTTTGTGAATACATTTAAGACATTTTTTCTTGTAAATAGTGTAAATATGCCCACTAAAAATGATCGCAATTTTCTGCAACAGTAATAAGTAGAATTGGTTCTGAATTAGATGTACAATATTGAGATATAGTTAAAATCATTGTTTAAACTATGATAATGACATTATTTGGGGCTAACCTCGATTAGCATCTTGCATTTATGTTAGCTCTAAATGTTTTGTTTATATACCTGACAGTGATATATTTGGTAATAAATTCAATTCAATTAAAAAATACTGTTTGTAGTAGTGGTGGTAGTGGGGGTGGTGGTGGTGGTACTGGTGGAGTTTTTTGATACCCTTTTTTTTGCTTGTCAATTTTTTTCGCGGACGAAATATCCTCCAAAAAAATTTGCCCCCTTTGGAAAATCCTAGGTACGCCAGTGGTGGTGGGGTTTGGTGAAAGTGGTTCTGGTGTTCCCGCGGTATTAAGAATTAAGCTTTGATGTAGGTGGTAGTACTGGTAAGTAGGCCTTCGTGGCAACAGCTTTGGAAAAATAAACACGAACACTTTTTAATAGCTGGTATATGGGCAAGAATGGGCCAAAATAATGGATAATGTGGATTGATTTACGAATTATTGATAATCATGGTGTGTCAAAATATTTCTTTTTCCCAAAATATGTGCGTGGATTGTACTTTTAGATCGAATAGATTTTGAAACAAATGGTATAATCATGGCGTTTCTCCCCCTCCCCCACCCCCCCCCCCCTCTCTCGTCATTTTTTTTCGGAACACAATCACCTTCTTTCAGCACCCTTCTTTAAAATCGTTCCTAGGGTCCTGCTTAAAACATTCCATTTATATCACCCCCCCCCCTATAATCATGATGATGATTTTGCAAACACCGAACATTTTCTTTCATTAATACACTCTTTACAATGTTTACCCAATATTGGGTAAAATGGGAATATGCATGTTTGCTGGGTAAAATGATAGCAAATACGTTGTAAATTTTACTCAATGTTGCGCTGAAATTTACGCTTAAAACATGCATTTTGTCCAAATACGGGGAAAATTACTCAACAAACATGCATGTTCCCTTTCTACCCAATATTAGGTAAATTTTTACTCGATCCTTTTTTTAGTGTACAGTTTAACATAGGTTTTGGCCTGTACATTTGATGTTAAAGCCTTCGCCTTAACGATTGCAATGTACCGTGACCATGCTTTGCCAGTTTAAAGTAGACACACGTATTATCATTGAGGCTAAGTTTGATATATATATATATCAGTGGCGGATCCAGAGGGGGCGCCCCCTATTTTCGCCGGATTTTTTTTTTTTTTTTTTGATGGTTATATTTATTTGGATTGGTACAATGTAGTCAATTTCAAGGGCTAGATCTAGTCAAACTATATTTTAACTTACGCAAAGCAATCACAACATTGTAATGATGATGAACTAGTTAAGTATGCAGTATCTTAACACAATATAATTATGACAAAATGGGAGGATACGGTATTAAATCTAAAGCGGGACATTCTCATAACATTCCTCCAATCGCGCTTACGTGATAATGCATTGTACGGCAAAACTTCCTTGAATTAATCATGCATGTCATAGAAATACATTTGGGTGTGATATTCGTTATTAAATTATTTACTGAAGTATTTCACTTACGAAAAACGTATATAATATTTTGTGGCTATGCCCACAGAACCTCGAGACTTGCACAGGCAGCAAACGGGATCTATATAGTGCAGAGCTTTAAAAGTATATCCCTTATATATCATAGTGTGAGTAATTAAATTCCACTATTTCGTCTGTTCTTCGTTTGTCTTGCATAAACAAACTTTCCATATTTTCATCTTAACAAATAAAAGTCATGATTGAGCTCAAACTTGGCAGGAATAGCTTTGCCCAACAGAAGGCAATCAATACAGTTTACAACATTTACTTTGTTGGTTGGAAAGCTAGTATACATTGATTCAACATGTAGAAAAAAAACATCAAATTGGAAGCCTATATGAATTCACGGTCTAAACAAGTTGTAATTTCATAAATGAAAAGCTTACAAAATGCCTTCTGAACTCTGTATACCGAAGACGAGCCTCGGTTTATTTTACATTTTCTTTATCGTTATAACTTATACAATTATGGACTGGATATCAAAGCTCCTTACATGTATTTTCTAGCATTTTATCATTGACCCTATTTAATTATTTGTGGTATAGTTTTCACAAGTGCTTCGTAAAAATTGATTATCTTATGTTAAAATAAATATAAATACAATTTCATCCTGGCTGGTCATAAGTTAAGATGGCAACGCAATGAGAGACTTTGAACGTAAACAATAAAAATGATGAGAATCCCCTTAAGAAGCATTATATTACTTTGAGGTTGTGCAGAATGACTGGATTATTGAAGATGATTTGAAAATAATACGAGGGAAAAGGTTGATTACCAGAAGATGATGTCGTTTTTTCTGTAGTTTGTAACAATTTACTGTGCATTTTGGGAAAAAAGAACCAAATTTTATGCATGTTGCCATACGACTAAACAATTCTCGTTTGAAACACACAATGTAAATACACAAATGACAATAAACAGAATGGATTATTCGGAACTTATCGATTACAAGTCTCAGTTTCGTATCATTTAAATTTGACGTTTCAATCACACGATGCAAGCAAGTGAAGAGCCTTTGCCAAATGTATGTTTTGAATGACCGCTTATACGGTGTGTGACTGGAAACCAGCTCCTAAATGAGTCAGTATGTGTCTTTTATTCATGAAGTTACAGTGATTTAAGTGTGCATTTTTCTTCAAAAGGTGCTCTCAAAATACGACTTTTGGACATGATTTTTTGAAAAAGTCCTTGCCGTGGGAGGAGGGGCGAATCACCCATCATTTTCCTGATTTACCAAACATGAATAAAGAGTGTCTCGTTTTTTCCGTCTGAAATCTCAATTTTGTTTCCACTCGCGCTTTGCGCTTGCACCAGTTGTATACTTAAATAATATCCCGTTCGTGATTACAAAAAGTGCTTCGCGCTCGAATTATTTGATTGGTGAAATATTTATCGTCTTCATGGGTAACTGCAAACAGTCCGTATAACGTTAAAAATATCTGATCGCCCTCGCAGTAATAATTTGTTACATACGCATCTTGTTCAGGATCACAAACATTGCTCAAAATGTTCAATATTCAGGACAAAATACATTAAATTGGGAAAAATTTTAGTTCGCGCTTCGCGCTCGCACTACTCAATATCTATTTTCTTTTATAAAAATAAAGCTTAGAAGTGACTGAATGTATATGTGTGTATGGGGTGCCCTTGCATGTGTGCATATAAAGAACAATTGAAAACTCAATTGTGCCCCCCGCCTCTTAGAAGATATTTCAACCTATGTTAGCACCTTCACTAAAAAATCGTTCCAAGGGCACTGCCTCCTGACCAATACACCGGATGTCTGTGACCTGGGGACGAGTATTTATCCGATTTATTTTCGTGTGCTTTGTCTAGTCCAAGTTCAAATGGAACTGTCGATAACATGACCATAAACTAGTTTAATTTTCATCGTATATTTAGGGTTGTTTAGGTGCAACACAGTTGGATTGTTCAGACGGGGAAATTGCCTGTTAAGAACGGATTGACGTGGGGGACTTCTGTATCAGGCAAAACATCTTCTGTGATTCCTTCTACAAAATATTTAAGAACGTTATTATGGCGCCAAGTACAACGGCCTTGAAATGCAGAAAATTATTCAGGACGTGGTTGAGTGTCTTGACACAACTGCAGTGTTTACATTTATTAGTAGTGGATTCAATAGATTCGTTTTTGTGTTTACCGTGTCACGACCTGCATTAACAAGAAATTTGTCAATTTTACTGGCAAGTTGTGCATTATATATTTCAAAACCATCCATTGCTTTTGTCTTATTCAGTCAAAGAAATTGAATTAAAATAATGATTTCGGCAATTCATTATTTTATTGGCTATTTAAGTGACATTATTTTGCCTTAGAGGCAGTTTTTTTTTAAATTGATCATCGAATTGCAAGTCCTTATTAGCCCTTACCATTCATGTTGAAAATTTATATTTTTTTGTGATATGGGGACCAAATATTTATTGGAAAGAATGGATGCATGCATGCGTAACAGAAAGACCTTTTCTTCATAGGAAGGGAATAAGTGGAGTGCTGGAGCACCCCTAAGATTTTTCTTGTCAAGTCAGTTTTTCTGAATAAAATCATCTTTCTTCATTTTGGATGGAAAACCTCCTTTTTTTTGGGGGGGGGGGGCGGTTGTCAGTTTTTGTCTATAAAAAAAAACAGCACCAATTGTTTAAAATCGCTTACAGTGGGGCATTTCATGAAAGTACTTGTCGGACGTTTTATCCGACAGTTACCAAAGGGACAGTGTCTCTCAGCCAATCAAAATCATGGAAAGATGTCAGATCTGACAACTTATCGGATGAAAATATTGATGAAATGCTCACCAGGTCTCTGTTTTTCTCTGTCTTGGCATGTAGAGGTGTTGTGGCTCAGTGGATAAGTCTCCGGACTGGATACCACAAGGTCTGGGGATCAAATCCCACCGCATCACTACCGTCCTTTGGCAAGGCGTTTATCTACATCTGCCACTCTCGACCCAGGTGTAGTAAATGGGTACCCGGTAGGAAGGAATTCCTTGAATGCTCGAGCGCCCGATCAGGGTAGCCGTGCTAAAGCCGGGGTAATAGTATGCATCGCTTAGAAACATTTGTATTAAGCGCTATATAAATGTTGCATATTATTATTATTATTTAGTGATAAATCCTGGCATTGGCCTTGGAGGATTAAAGGGGTTACACTCTTCTATTTGTTTATGTGCATTCATATCAGTTATTAAAGATTTATAAAACGTTCACTATACAAATTGTCGCCGCTACAATATAACATTAGACAGTAGAGGGAGTATAGTGTTTTCTTGGCGTAATGTTGATTTAGTTGTTCTTAACATTTCATCCCATTTCTTGTGCTGGAGTTGGACGTTCATTTTCCGTGGTGGGGGATCTTGCTTCACTTTAATTTTTTTAATGCATTTATTTGAGATTTTCGGCCTTAATTATTATTGTTAATTCTTCTTTTGCCACGCATTATATGTTAGGTAAGATAAGCATTGGCGGCGGAAGCAAAAAAATTTAGGGGGGTCCACCTGAAATTTTTGGATGGACACAACAGGTAAAAAAAATTGGACAAGCTAAAAAAAAAAGGTTATCAACAGAAATTTTATGGGGTCCGTTCCCCAACTCAAATTTAGGGGGGGGACAGGACCCCCTGTTCCCCCCCCCTGCTTCCGCCGCCTATGATGATAAATATTCCTCATTTCTTATATGAAACTTTTCTTTTATCATTTTTCTACTATAATGATATGCTATTTTGATTTTTCACAAGCGAAAGGAAACATTGATGAATAATAGTCATCAGCAAAACTGTAATTGAAAAAATAAAAATGAATAAATTTGTCATTATTTTGATTTGTAAGGTGTCATAATGTATATACGGTATATCTCCTTTTCGGGTTAGTACACTGCAAAAACACCAGTGTTCAAATTTTAACACCAGCCTGGTATCTATATCGGTAAACACCAGAGGTGTTAAAATAACACCAGTTTAGAATCAAACCGATATTGCTTTAATGCTTTAATCTGGAGTTATAGCCTAACACCAAACCGGTGTTGTTTCAAGACCTCCATGGTGTTTATCGATATAGATACCAGGATGGTGTTGAATGAACACCTGCGTTTTTTCAGTGTGTCACATGAAATGTCAGTTCGTGCTTCGAGCCCTCATTATTGTTTAGTGAAATGGGTATTGTAATCATGCTTCCACCATACACTCTAAAAAATGAAGTGCTAATTTAGCACTTAATGTCCTTGTGTAGTGACTGCACTTTGAGTGCTGATTTAGTCATTCAAATTTCAAACTCGAAAATCAAAGTGCAGTCACTGTACAAGGACATTGAGTGCTATATTTTTTAGCACTTTTTTTTAGAGTGTAAGAAGTGATATTGAACCTCCTTTAGTTTAGTATGCTTTATAAGTATCATGTTCATATGAAAGCTTAAAACAGTATTCGTTTTCAGGTCAGTGTGATTTATGAAAGCTCGCGCAGACTTACCTCTCGCTTCTCCGTCGTATATATATTTTTTTCGTTGTGAGATATATCATCCCGTTACAAATACAACGGTGCTTGAATGGGTAGAATAATCCCAGGATGAAATGACTTACATCTAAATAAATCAAGTAAAGTTCATCAGTCAAAATGCTGAAAATTTCATCAAAATATGATTCCAAATAACAAAGTTATTGAATTTTAAAGTTTAGCAATGCATCTACACATCGTCATGAATATTCATTAAGTGGTCTAGTGATGACAATGCGCCCACTTTCCCTTTTCTAATGTTTATACATGAAATCATACACATGTGTGTATATTTTCTCTATGAAATAAGTTGCGCCAATGTTTATCTAATGCATTCAATTAGTTGTCGATCCAATTTCTAAATAATTATTCTCAGAGGACAAAATTTAAATAAACAAAATTGCACACAATAAATCTAAATAACAAGAGGAGATATGACATCATCAATTTGGTAAGAAAACATGCATAGAAATGTTTTACCGAAATAAAGCAAATATTCAAAATGTTTTAACTTTGATAGGCCTATATGCCATTTCCGAGTTTGATGAAATTTTCATTTTTTTTTGGCAGATTTTCTTTATCTGTTCAAATCATATAAATTTCAGCTTGGAGTATACCCATTTAAAGTGTTCTATTTCTAGGTTAATAAATTCAGAAATTTTGGCTCGTGCTCGCATTAGTAATTGGGGTGTGATGAAATCGCATACATTCGTAATTCCGAAGCTTCGTTATTCCGGAGGTTCGGATATTCCGAAGGTTCGTTAATCCGAAAACGAAATGAGGTTCGTAATTCCGAAGGTTCGTTAGTCCGAAAACGAACCTTATTTCGTTTTCAGACCAACGAACCTTCGGAACAACGAACCTTATTTGGTTTTCGGATTAACGAACCTTCGGAACAACGAACTTTATTTCGTTTTCGGATTAACGACTCGAACCTTCGGAACATAACCTTATTTTGTTTTCGGATTATCGAACCTTCGGAATAACGCCAAAAATGTTCGGATTAACAAACCCTTTTACGTTTTCGGATTAACGAACATCGAGGTATATGTAATTTACGTGTTTCGGAATCACGAACGTTGGGAATTACGAAGTGTAACCGATGAAATTTAGGTATAATGAAATATATATTTTATGATGATACTAAATTATGTACTCGTCAAAATAACGCTAAATGTATACTAAACTTCAGTGTACAGTCACTATACCAATTTCCCTCCTACCGACCGGCTTTTAGCTCTTCAAGCAGCCGATCAAGGAAAATGTGAATGATCTTATTTTCCGCCCTCCCCCTCCTATTGGACCATGCTGGACCCACCCCTGCAACTAGCATTCCTACGGGGGGGGGGAGCAGGGCAGGGGGGCAGTCTGCCCCCCCTGACGAATCACAACCAATGCAAGGGACGTATCCCTGCCCCCCCCCCCCCCGACGAGCTTGAAGACCTCTTTTTTGCTTGTCATTTTTTTTTCTGGTACGATATCCTATATTTGTGGTTGAAAAACTTTTTTTTAATATTTTTTTTTTGCTTGTCAAATTTTTGGGCGGACGAAATTGCCCCCCCCCCTGTGAAAAATCCTAGGTACGCCACTGACTCCTGCTCTAAAGTTGAGGATCTTCTAAACTGTGGCTATCTATGGGTTAATATCGCTCAACAATATTTTGATACCAGAGGCTGAATTAAACCCTAATTCAAAATACCGGCCAAATCCCAATAATTCTTTTATGCTTTGGTGGATTTTCGTCGGAGCTCCAGATCCTGTTAAAGTTTTTCAAACTTTTTTTGTTGATATCCAATCAACTTGTCGTCAGGGTGAGTTACTTCACTTTTTCTTATTTATTTACCTCATTAACTTTATTTTTAAGATTTTGGTCAATTTAATACAAGTAATCAATATTGTGATAAAGAGTCGTTCGAAAGGAAAAAAATGATAACAGATATATTTTTCTTGATTCTGGATTATTATTTCGTATCATTGCTTTTTATTCTAGTACATGTCATATATTATTTTGTTTTATTCTAATATTATTTAAGTCTTATTTTCAAAATTGTCAGAGATCACACTCAGAGTGTATTTCCGCTTTAAAGCAAAGCAAAAAATAAAAGAATAAATATAAAAAGAAAAAATACAAAGAGACATTAATTTTAATATTTGCCAGTTGCCACAGACTATAGAAAATGCGCGTAGATGGATTTTGCTTCTGAATATCTATATAGAAGGAAACTTTGAAGTCTACACAAGAGAAAAAAAATATTCAGGAAAACCTCGCTCGGCAAACGCAAATGAAATATAAAACCAGAGAAAAGTAATAATAAAAGAGGACAAAATATAATTATAGTGGAGGAAGTGCAAGGGCGAACAGTTATATCTATATTTTTTTCAAGATTAATAACGCAGTGGTGGTCATTCTAGAGGAAGAACAAAAATGCCTTTTTTCGAATTGAACTTCCTTGCCGATATTCAAGAACAAAATTGTTCATTATTTTATGAAGAGGGTGAAAGAACCAACAAAATATGAATATGAAGAAAAAATCACAGAAAAGTACGTATCGGCAGCGAAACTGGAATTCATTGAGAGTTAATTTTCCGTGAATCTTATTTCTTAATCCATTCTCTTTTCATATTCTTTAAAATCCTGAATTTAACACCTTTCTATTTAGTTGCCGTTCATGCGTTCTTAATTCGAGGTAACCTCCCATAATAAAGAAAAAAAAAGACGCTCTCAACACTTTTTGTTAAAGCTATGTATACATTTTGTGGATACTAAAAGCCTCCTCGTATTTGCAACGCGTTAAGAAAAAATAGTAAAGAAAAATGATAGAAGAAGCAAAAGTGGTGATCATAAACTTCAGTCAGGCAGTAATAATCAGATAATGCTAACCCGGAGTAAATATTTGTTTAAATTTATCGTCATTTGCCATTTGGTGGCCAAAATTCAATATTCTTTTGATTATTCATTACTCTACAGTACGTCATTCACACAATTATTTTATCATATTTCACAGACAAAGAGTATACTACGACGAAAAAGGAAAATGTGTTATAAAACTTAAAAAGCATGAAGAGGAAAGTCCTAAGATTGTAACCTTTCTAGACATTGTAACAATATCTTTTTCTATCCACTTTAAAACAAAGAAACAACAAACATATATAATAATTTCTTAAACATTCATTATATTCAAGTTTGTTTGTGTCGTTTAACGAGAAGTTTTCACACTTCTAGAAACTTTTAGTTCTTTTTATAGGCCGTAGTATATAGTTCCGAAAAAATTACATTGTCTATTCAAATGCGCGTGCCTGTCATGCGCATGCGTACATGCATCAGCCAATCCGAGAAAGGAGACGAATTAGATTAAACAGAAAAATTGATCTCGGAGGGCATAAAAGTGAACGTTGATAAAAAAGGAGTTTTTAGAGGAAATAAGACCATTTTCGAATATTCCTCGGGTTTTGAAAATCTCCCAACAAGTTGTGCCTGTGAGAGAACGGCGGTAAGTACTTTCGTTATTATTTATTTTTGTTACTAGTACATGTATTTATTACTATTTAATCACAGTAAACTTGTATCGGTTGTATTATAGATAGCGTCAGTATACTGGATAGCGTATAACCGGACCTTGCTATGGTTTTGAATTACTAATATACTGACAGATTGTCTAATTTTCTGATATATCCCCCTCCCCTTAATTTACGCCCATGAAATTAACACTCTCGTACGCATGGTCAGAGATGATATTAGAATGGAGAACTTTCGTTAAAATAAACATTACTGCATAGGCCGGGATTGAAAAATGAATGATACGCATTACGGACCATTAATTCACCAACAAAGCCTGGAACAGCGAATTAATGTCATTAGTAGAATCGGCCATGCCACAGGGGGTATGACACAAGGGTAGCCTTCTCATTTTTTTTATCAACTGAATGAAAAAATAACATATTCTAAATTTCATGCCGATCCTCAAGATCAGAAAACACCCATTTTAATTGAATCGTGGGGGAAGGGGAAAAACGTAAGCAACACGGCGCGCCGTCGTAGAATGAGCGTAATGAGGTCTTTCCGGCATGGCGTACTATCGGCATATTGCATCAGGGCAACTATAACCCCCGTTCGACTATGCCGCTGTTGATACGATGGGGATTTGACAAACCTTTAGATCGGCTAGGATCGGGGACAAATTAGTCACTTTACCGGGAGTCAACGAAAAATAATTTGCAGTTTCATAGGTTTTCCAAAGGAACGGGGGGGGGGGGGGTCACTACGTCCGCGTGCCGTTTGTTAACACGCCCGTATAAAGACCCGATTACGCTGATCCCTCGACTGCGCGCCGTGTTGCTTACGTTCTACGACGTTCTACGACTACTTTCCCGCCCTTTGCAGGGGCCCGTTTCATAAAGCTGTTCGTAAGTTACGAATGACTTTACACACGACTGGTGACCCTTTCTTATGCTACATGATATCCCTATGTAACTGATTAAGCACCTAAAGAACAGGTTCCAGTCGTGCGTAACTTTACGAACAGTTTTATGAAACACCATCCCGATCTTATAATCGGGATAGATCGTGGTAGTTTAATAGTAGCCTGCTCAATTCCCTTTAATAATGGACAACGTTGAAAGAAAGCATTTTCAATATCATTATTATTTTTTCGTTTTCCTGATACTAAGGCATGCATTGTTTTGCGTTTTTGGTTTCATACTTTCCACACAAACATTGAATTATTCAATAGTGTCTTAAAGCAGTGAATTTTATCGCAATTCTTGATTTGTCTTTTTCCAGGTAGTGCAAAAGTAACGCTTGTCATGTGGACAATGGAACTGCCTAAGTCATTGTACCTACTGTGTCTATCTCTAAGCTTAGCCATGTTAGCGATGAATCCAGAAACGTCTGAAGCTGTCACCACGCCGCCCTCGACGCCGGGTATGGTCACGTGGAAAGTGGAGAGTTCGGGGACACCTACTGTCTCTTCTCAAGATCTTGATGTAACTGGAGGGTTCACACCGGATGTTGGCGATCATGACTACACGCAACAAGAAGAACTTGATGAAGAATGGGACATCACTACAATACACTCTGTTTCTGGTGGTACAAGTTTAGAAAATACAGGTCCGTGGTCTTGGTTTCCAGTTCGTTGGACATGGGCCGCAATTGGACAGCTGGTTGTTGGAGTCATCGGCATCATTGGAAACCTCTTGGTAATCACTGTTCTTTTTCAGCGGAGAGCCAATAGTCGATCTACTGATACTCTCATAGGCGCACTTGCTGTGGCGGATCTCCTGACTTCGGTTGGGTTGCTTCGATTTGCTATACCACATGCTAGAACAGTCCCGGTATCCTGGCTCGGACAGATCTACTGCAGAATCATCTGGTCGCCTCTCTACATGTGGGTGTGGGCCTACATGTCAGGATTCGTGCTGACTGCCATCTCTGTTGAGCGTTACATCGCGGTCACCCACCCGATCTACTTCAACAGGATCTTGACCAGACGGCGAGTATCGGAGGTGGTTGTCATTATATGGATTTGCGCAGTAATGGCCTGTATTCCTTCTGTCTTTATTACCGGTGTCGATCAGGTTAATCGTCGATGCATAGTTAAGAGACTGTCTCCTGATGTTCAGACGGCATACGCTTTTTATGTGACAATTGTTCAGTTGTTCATACCAGCCATCATCATGGCCGTTACCCAAACCTTAATTGCCATCAAGCTCAATGCCCAGTCGAAGCGTTTTGAAGGTTCTAAGTCGTATCACCTTGCCGCCAGCAGGGCAATCATCAAAATGATGCTCACTGTCATCATTGCCTATATCATTTGTTGGACACCAAATCGATTTCTCCTTTTGATTACAACGTTGTTCCGTATTCAAACCACGACGAAAAGAAGGATTTCCGAGGGCTTCGTTGTTCTAGCTGCCATCAATTCCAGCATCAATCCGCTCATCTACAGCATCCGTTACCAGGAGTTCCGCCAGGCCGTCAGGGACTTGTTCGTCGGTGGCAAAGTACGAGGTAAAGCGATGTTCGATACTGATATCAACACAGCCTCTACGAACGATGGTACTGCTTAGAATCGCAGTCAATCGGCCTTTCACCCCTTTGTCTCATTTTACATCCTGTTGTTCGTTCAAAATTATTTAGTTTCAAATAGAAACATATTTTGCTCAGTCGTTACGATCACTCGCGTACATCTAATAGTTTCTTCATTGCAATGCATTTTTAGTTGGCGGATCCAGGAGAAGCTGAGTGATCATGGCCTCCTATTAATGCCCAAGGTGTGTGTGGGGGGGGGGGGTGGGGAAAGCCGACAGAAAACAAAAGATAAGAAGATGAAGAGAAGTGAATGAACTAAGGAAAGTGACAATTTTGAATAAAAAAAAACTCTATATGAAATAGAAATCCACTAGAGCGCTTCGCGCCTGCATGATTTTAAGGCGCATATCCTCTTCAAGAGATTAGATTTTATTTGAAATAATATAGTTTTGAAATCTATATAAATAATGTATTTCTGCTCGTGCTTCGAGCTTTCATTATTTTGTTACGTGGATAGATAGACTACTTAAATGTCCCAATTTCGCGTCTGCATATCACAAATTTTTGCTCGCGCTATGCGCTGGCATTATTTGATAAGTGAGATACGTATCATATTAATTAATTTCTTGGAATTTAGTCACTAAACTGTCCTATTACAGGTCAGTGTCTCGAAAAATCTATGCACGTTATTCGCGCTTACAGTATTTATTCACTTGCTGTACATAATGTTATTATAGACTGAAACTTAAATGAAATGATAATTCAGTAATTTGGATACATAATTTTGTGTAATGAAATTGAATATAATACGGATGAAGATGATGAAGAAAATGGTGAAGACGATGATAGCCATGGTGGTGGCACTGGTGATGATCTAATCGAATGAGGAATTGTTTTATGACAAGTTGGAACATTGACACATAAATTTTACTTCAAATATATCTTATGATACTACCATACATTTAGCGTTGGTCGAGTATAAGGGCGGAACACTGTTTGATAGAGTGGGAGAGAGTCCTGTAGACTATGGATCTCTACGCTATAAGCAGAGGCGGATCCAGGATTTTCTAAAAGGGGGGGGTAATTTTTCGGTGGAAAATGTTAACAAGCAAGTAAAAAGAAGAAAAAAAAAGGTTTTAAACCACAAAGAAATGAAAGATATGTCGTATTAAAAAAAAACAATAATAATTTTGCTTCTCAGGGGGGGGGGGGGGCACTTTCCCCTGTGCCCCCCCCCCCTCCTCTGGATCCGCGCCTGGCTATGAGCAACTTTGGTTTGACGAGATGAAAACTGAAAGAATCACGGCCCACAGGGTCTGAAGAAATAAATCTATTTATGGTATAAAAAATGGAAGAATGAAGTTAGGATCACTTTATTCACTTGAACATAAGCAGTAAAAGTGAATTTAAATCTGTCAAAAACTTTTAGAGTCTTTTTTTGAATAATGGATCTATGTTATAAATGTCGCGAATCAGCACACATTCCAATGGCTTTTTTGTGTTAAGTATTAAACTTAAGTTATTGCACACGTCACCTACACTTTCACAACGACGTATATAAAAAAAATCTGTGGTGTTAAAACTGACACCAGTTGGTGTTAATAAAGGACCACACCCTGAGGTGTTAAGATTACACACTAGAGATTGAATATGACACCAAAGAGTGTTAATGTAACAACCAAAGGTGCTGTAATAACACCTATAGCTGTTAACTAACACTGTCAATTTAACACCTGTGTAAAATAGTGGTGTGGTCCTCTATGTACACCGGTTAACACTACATTTTTTGGTGTGTATGAATAGGGCAGTTTGCGAAATTATGGGTTTTGTGTAAATATACTCCTACGTTTTAAGAGACTTGTAGTTATGTTCCTTCAAATTTTAATTATTTTCCATCTGTTGTGACATAACAATATTTCGGGGGTATTTTTTCTTTTCGAGACATTTTCCAATCGATTGTTATGTTGTAAGAAAATACAGCGATATGACGTGTGAATTTGAGTGCTTTATTTATCATGTATAAAGAGAAAGTAATTACACTTAAACCACAATCATAGTTTTGACGATTCATTACTATTCTTGCATTTACAAAAGTTTCTGAGCTATTGTGCGAACAAAATATTTTTTGTGTCATCTGCAAATAATACAAATATTAAAAAAGTCGTTACATTTAGAAACTATTATGTTGACTATATTAGGCCCATACCGGACATTCTACTTCGGTGTTGAGTCTGTGGTGTTAGTTCTACACCCATGGATGTTAATACAACACTTTTTAAGATTTACTCTAACACTCAATCTCTATAGGGTGTGATTTTAACACTCCAAAATCAGGGTTTGGTTCTCAAGGGTCACCAACTGGTGTCATTTTAACACCCCAAGAGTTATTACACTGCTACGGAGCCTTTAAAGTGCCATCGACTTGACGACTTGGCGAGATACTTTATCTTGCCATGTCGACATAATAACCTTATTATGTCGACATGGCGAGATACGTTATCTCGCCAAGTCGACTGATAAAAAGTTAAATGTCGACATGGCGAGATACGTTATCTTGCCAAGTTGACTTATAATAATATAGGGGTATTTGTATTGCGCACATATCCACCTTGTTAGGTGCTCAAGGCGCCCCTATATTACCCGGCTAAGCTAGGCGTTCATAGCGCACACAGCTTTTTAAAGAATTACTTCCTACCGGTACCCATTTACCTCACCTGGGTTGAGTGCAGCGCATTGTGGACCAGTTTCTTGCTGAAGGAAATTAAGCCATGGCTGGGATTCGAACCCACGACTCTCTGTTTCAAAGTCCGAAGACTAATCCACTGGGTCACAACGCTCCACAAAATGAAAAGTTATATGTCAACATCGCGACATTCCGAACAATGTCCCCTTCAGATGCCCTGCCCAAGGACAGATTACAAAAGAAAATCTTTTGAGTATGTTGCTGCTGTCTATTTCAATTCGCTCCCTTAAGATATACGACATTGCACGTCCCTCCATGCATTAAAAAACACTGTAAATCATAAATTATGATTGTCATACATGTAGTTACACTGAATAACTTGATGTAATGATTCCATAATACTTGTTAATTCACTCTATATTATGATGTATTCTGTTTTTTTAATTTCATCATTCGTTACATACATTGAATTGCTACGAGATTGAGTTATTTGTTAAACTTCAGGGCGCCTTTGGAAAAGCAGTTTTGCATAACTGAACAGTCTACTCTGCAGAATGAAATAAAGAAAACAAACAAATAGATAGATAAATAAATAAATAAATAAAATAAATAAGGATTTGAGGAGGTTTAAATTGTTGCAAATAAGACATTATAACAAGTTTTATTAAACGGATCGCTGGTATAAAGGTTATTATATCACCATCAGGCGGTGCCAATGAAATTTTGGAGGGGGGGGGGGTTCACAATCAAGAAAAAAAAGAGAAAGGGAAAGAGAGAAGGGCGAACTATATTATTTTTTGAATATGTCAAAATATATCATAAAATTGGATTTTTGTAATTAAAAATGTTGCAATTTTTGCCCGCTCGCAATTTTTTATTTAAATCTTTGCCCGATACGATATGCCATATCTGCCCCTCAAAACCTTGGCTCTTTACCCTATTGGGCGTGCTAGTCAATTTAGACTTCTAACTTGTTCAAAGTTGCTTGTTGTGTGTGACTATTATTATGGTAACTGTCGGATAAACAGAATTATCCGATGAAACATCACTGCTGTGCAGTGAATCATTGAAATACTGGGCATCGGTCTGCTGCCACCTATATTCAAAACGGAAGAAAAATATGTTAGCTTTAGGTGTCACACCTATAATTATTACCCATCATTGGTGTAATGATCGGGACTAGGGGGCAAAGGACAAAAAAAATCACGATCAAGAAAAGGAGGGATAAAAACAAAGGAAAGGAATGAAAGAGAGGTAAACTACAATGTTTTCTCAATATTACATCAAACCTATCACAAAATTCCATATTTTTTTAATAAAATGGTGAAAAAAAAACCCATTGCTCTTTCTTTTCTTGGTCGCACTTTTTTGGAAGTTTTGCCCCACATTCTACATCTGGCCCAGGCAAAATTTGGGTTCATAACGCCCCTGCATACCAGTAAAAACAAATATGAAATAAGGATTAAGTCAGGGGTATGAATGTTTACACCCAGTATACAGGAAAATATATCTGACATTTCAAAACTGACCATCAAATGACACGTCAACCGCCTCATTTTGGATATAAAAGCAACAGGATATCTAAAATAACCCCAATTCTTTTGCTAGTCAATTAATTCCCGAAATTATTTCATCTCCATTCTGGTATAACGGAGAATGCCCTTCCTAGAACATAATGCATACACCTTTATCAACAAGCCATGGGAAGAATGCTCCTGACGTGCAATATATTCTATCATTTCAATGTACACTAGCCAACAGTGGCGGACCGTGACCCCGAGGAGACAAAGCATTGGGGGAGGGGGGCACGGCATTGTTCACAAACAATGCAGTGCCCCCCCCCAATGCTTTGTCTCCTCCGGGTCACGGTCCGCTACTGCTAGCAAAACTCACAATTCCCTGATCAATTTAAGAAATTATTACAGCCGGCACATGCCACCCCCTTTGAGAGGCACAATTAAAATTTGTAATGTAAAAATGCAGTTAAAACAAAGGTGTGCCCCCGTATCGAAAGTAAAGTCCTTTTTTTTTGCTTCTCAATTTTTTTCGAGGACGAAATCCCCTTAATTTTAGTTAACCCCCTTTTTTTTCCTTGTCAAATTTTTCCTCGGGAAAATGTGCCACCCCTCTTTCGAAAAATCCTGGATCCGCCCCTGATTGTAACATATTAATTTTTGTCCTCTATTAATGTGAGGGTTGGCTCCTGGTAAGAAATGTTCGAATATTTCTTAAAAGTCGTGTAGCAAAATACAAAATGAAATAGAGACTAGGCCTGTATGGCATCATACTCTCCCTCATTTTGCACACAACAATGATGTGCATTGATTGTCCACTTTCCCTCTCGTTTCTTTACCCCGCGATTTCTCTATAATATACGCCTATAATAATAAAATAACATTTCTATAGCTCATTATATACACGAAGTCTCTATATGCGCTTCACATATACTTGAATTAAATATCTCAACTTAGAATATACAAAATGGTCAATGAAAACAATTTATTACAATAGGACTAGATATTCAATAATATAAGCATAACATAACACCATGCATTTTATCATAAAGCATATCTATCAATACAATAGAAAGATATGAAAGACTTGAACCAGAAAGAGACTTATGGTGATGAGGGGATCTTAAAGCGAATCCGCCAATCTTGTGCTTTTCCTTTGTAATCTCTCATTGATCGCTATAATGTCATTATTGTATTAAGGAACCTGCACACATTATAATCTCATTTTTTTTATGCGGGTTCATTCATATTTCACTTTTATTTACTGCCATTGTCATAATCTTCTGTATGCAATCAAATATATTTCTTTTATTTTGTTTTGTTACATATTTAGTGAAGTATGAAATAAATTCAGTTCAATTCATTTCAAAATATTTTCTGAAGCAAAGTCCCCCCCAAGACTTTATTTTCCATACGATTACGATTAAATTTTCATTTTGTTAGCTTTTGTTTAGTTTAATATATTAATTCGAATCATAATGACGCAAGATGTGGGTGGGTCACATTTCACAGTTGTTCATAGGTAAGTTACGCTCGATTTTATGCACGACTTTATGTGCGAAATGTGACTTCTTAATTTCTGGGGTACTAAATCATATTCTTGATTTCCATTAATCGGCTGAAATTAAGCGGATAATAAATAAATAAATAAATAAAAGCGGATGTAGGATAATCCAAGTCGTGGTTGTTAACAAGCATCAAGACGAAAAGGAAATTAATTTTTGGTTGCAATGGACCTCACCCCCCCAAAAAAATTATAATAACGAAAAAAAATAATAAAACCCACCGCCAAGGAAAGAAAATGAAGGTGAAAAGAAAGAAAAGAAATAATTTCCTGCCGAAATCTAATATTACTTTTTTGTCAAAATATATTACAACAGTAGATTTTCACTTTGCAAATGTAAAATTAATGGTTTGCTAGCTTAGCTCATACGCAACTCTTATTTAAAAATAGAGGTTTTTGTGTCATACGCCATGATGGGGTCCCTCTAAATTTTTGGCTCATTACGCAACCGCTATGAGACAGTCTAGGTCAAATAAGCTCCCTTCCTTTGAATATCAAATTTCACTTCAACCACATTTTACGCGGCATAGGAATTATTCATTCAGAAAAATAATGAGTGAAGAAATATGCACGCACAACTTAAAAAAAACGTTAGAAATAAAAGACGCATGATGAAAACACGTCAGTATTTACAAGAAGGAAATATTTTTGACATGAGATGGTGGACTGATAAAAAAAGAGCAAGACAATCATAGTGCGAATAAAGGCCGAATGAAGTTAAGTAAAATGAAATTTCCTTTTTTCATATAGAAAATAGAAAATAATAGCATTCAATTGGACTCCGCATTCGAAAAAAAAGATATAATTGAATTTAAGTTCTCACTGCACTCGAAAAATTACTTAGAAACAGGCTCGAAGAGAGCGATAAAAATCATACAAAATAACGATGTATGCAGATTAAACATAAAGCAACGAGGAAGAGATAAAAAAAAAAGCGAAACAAAAAAAGGTTGAATTGATGTTGCCTATCATTTTCTATTATTTACGCGGTTTCTGTAATTTCTTTCATTGAAGAAAATTTCCGAGTCTAACAACTTATTTACACTCAGTCATGCATTCGTAATTCAATGAAGAGCCCTAAGAAATAAAATATTTTTGTTTTTTTTCCATACTTGGTAAAATTTTATCAGAACCGTTGTATTTCTTAAAATATCAAGGGCATGAATTTGCAATGTAGCTAGAAATATGCCAAGCATTAATAATTCGTAAGAGAGCTGCAAGAATATATAACATAAAAGCGCTTCTTTCTTCGTACGATCAATTCATAGATGTTAAACAAACAAAAATGCACGTAAAAATTTTGAAAAAGGAATTTTAAAAAGCATCTAAGGATATGAGAGATTCAGAAAGTTTCTTTATTTCCGAGATACCATCCCCCTTCCGGGATTTTACTTTCACTCGCAAGAAACTGCTCTATTGTCTGCTAACTTCGTGGTGGGAGTTTCACAAAGCTGTCCGTAAGTTAAGAGCGACTTTAAGAACGACTGGTAATCCTGTGGTAAATGGTATTGAATAGGTGATGGATTAATACAGAAAGTGTCACCAGTCGTTAACGTCGCTCGAGATTAACTTACGAACAGCTTTATGAAACGACCCCTGGTTTATCTGGGACCTGTTTCATAAAGACGTACAACTATGATAACTTCGTCACTATAGCAACTGCCATGGGAACCTGGCATTGGATGCTGAGCCCTGTTAACACAGTGATTTTCATGTCAACACAAAATGTCTCAATGACCGTGCATCAATGCCAAGCGCATGCGCATTTTCGTTAGTCAATCGAAAATGAGACGCATTATGGAATCGGGAAAAACCTTGAAATTAGTAAGAAAAAAATGCTCCCCAGAGATGATAAAAAGATGGACACATCGGGGAAGATAGGATTATGACACTGAGGAAACCATCTTCGAATATTTCAGGTCTTTTTTTTTCTTAACCTCTCGACAACTTGATCCCTGTGATACACACACCGTAGGTAAGTTGCTTTTTCATTATTGTCAATTATCAATCTCAGTGTTATTTGGGATAAAAAAGTAATGAAAACAATAACCCATTAGATATATATGAATAATTCAAGTAGATATATATGTACAACATGTACAACAGCTTTGGCAACTCTTTTATTTAAATATTTTGTGAAAGAAATGAATCATGAAGAGAACAATGGTAGGCGTTGCTTAAATCAAGGGTCCCCAGAGCTATCCACCCTTTGGAAAATTGGTGATGCCGAAAAAACGTCTCTGCCGTTTTTAAATCGAACCCGGCCCCCAGCTTTGAACGCCGGTGCTTTAATCTTTAGACCACAGTGACGGGTTAGTGGTTAGGGCGACCCCGATCCGATTGACCGTCAGATAGACAGATTTTCGACACTTATATCAATTATAATCTCCTTTGTCTGGTGTAGGTGGGTTTTGAACAATGACAAGCCGCCATGCCTCAGCTGGATCAAAGCTATTGCTTTGATAAAGTACTCGTGTATATATAATATCGAAATTTATATCAAAATTGGGGTAGAATATAATAAATTCATATCGTTTAATTGCTTACTAACTTGCGCCTATATCGCTCCTCCGACAAAGGCCGTCAACGAACTTCTCCCGGGCAGAGCGGTCCTGGGCCAGCGTCTCCAACAGTTATTTCCATGTGCGGCCCATCCTGCATGCATCTGTTTCCATGTCTCGTTTAATTAAAAATATAATATAGGTGTTGAGCATAGCTTATGCTAAGGCATGTCTGATCGATGAACCCAATTCAGAGTTGGGTTCACTTCACTTATTTGGACTGAAAATCCACTATTTGAACAGGAAATAAATGAAACTTGGTTTTACCTACAAAATAATAGTTTGAGGCCGATTGTATTTAGTCCACTTGCACTCCCAGAAAATATTCCCAGTTCGATAGTACAAATAATTGATTTAAGAAATAAACACAAAAAATGTGCATTAAAGATTTTTCCTATCGATATATTATTGAACCAAGAAGATAAGGTCAACCTAGTTATATCATAAGCAACCAATGAATTTTCTGTAGTTCTTAAGATCCTGCGAAAGTTAGAAATTAGTTAGCACCTGACTGCCCGTGATAGTCGTTATGACAAAACGAGATTATGTGTTGCAAGAAAGTATATGCAATCAGTTGCAAATTTGAAATTGTTAGATTCATTATTCCTATATAACAAATCAGGTGTTTCAAACAGCACACCAGCAATTGAGTCCACATTTTCAAAGAATTTCAGAGCCTCCAATTGAGTGGTCGCTGCGTTAAATCATCGCCGCACACCTTGCACACTTCACGATTCTACTGAAACTCAATAGGATCGCAGTTGGATCGTGGAGTGCTCGCCGAACTCTACGAACAAACGCATTGAGACAACCATTTGAGGCAACCTCGCCCTATTTCAGTGCGGCCGAGTTATTTTGGCCCAGCAATTGATAGATTTTCACATAATTTGTTATTTTTCTTAAATCATCATAAAATGAGAAAGATAAGTTAACGAACAATTACCAAATAATTGATGTAAGACCAACATTCCTATAGCTAAAAAATAGCCATCGAAAAAATTGGCATAATTTACAAAACAGGGGTAGAAAGGGACCGCTGATTAATCTGATTCCTTTCAATTTTTTTTCACATTAAGACGCTGCAATGCCATCGGTTCCTAGATTATTTTAAGAAGGTGTTTTAAGATTTTTAACCTCGACATTTCTCCTCTCTTACTCTCTCGCTCTAATACAAAAAACATATATATATGCCAATCTATCTTTCTCTCACTCTCCCACTCTTAGGTTCTGTTTTGGTAAAAGTTTGCTGGGATATTGGCAATGGATCTGACCAGGGTGGTGCAACTGCTTTGTATTTTTCTCAACTTGACAATAGGCCGATGTCTGGAACCACCCGACATTGTTTCCATGACCATGATGACGTCCACTGCACTGGTCACAGAGAGTTTGGGGTCTCACGCCAACTCTTCGGAGGAACCTGATGCGACCAAAGGGTTCACGCTTAAAGATGACAACGAGGTTTTCGTAAGTGATCTGAATCAAATGCTGCTTGATGAACTGGACGAAGAAACAACAAGGAGTTCTGATTACGTTGGTGGTGATGTCGTCAGGATTGCTGAATGGTCTTGGTTTCCAATTCGCTGGACATGGGTTGTAATCTCAGAACTAGTTGTTGGAGTCATCGGCATCATCGGGAACCTCTTGGTAATTACTGTTCTCTTTCAGCGACGTGCTAAGAGCCGATCGACCGATACCCTCATAGGCGCACTTGCTGTGGCGGATCTCTTGACCTCAGTTGGACTACTTCGGTTTGCTGTACCCTACGCTAAAACAGTTCCTGTATCTTGGATCGGACAGGTCTACTGCAGAATGGTCTGGTTGCCAATGTACATGTGGGTGTGGGCCTATATGTCAGGGTTCGTGCTGACTGCCATCTCTGTTGAGCGTTACATCGCGGTCACCCACCCGATCTATTTCAACAGGATCTTGACCAGACGGCGAGTATCGGAGGTAGTTGTCATTATATGGATCTTATCTATGTTGGTCTGCATCCCTTCCGCCTTTGTAACTGATGTGGACAAAGCCAATCGTCGATGCATAGTCAGGAGATCGCCTGTCTATAAGAAGGCATTCGCTTTCTATGCTACAATCGTCCAGTTGGTCATTCCGGCAGTCATCATGGTCGTAACCCAAACCCTAATCGCCATCAAGCTCAAAGCCCAGTCAATGCGCTTCGAAGGTTCTAAATCGTACCATGTCGCCGCCAGCAGAGCAGTCATCAAGATGATGTGCATCGTTATCATCGCGTACATTGTTTGTTGGACACCCAACCGCTTCTTTCTGTTGATCACAACCTTGTTCCGTATTCAGTCAAAAACCTCGAGTCGGATTTCCCAGGGCTTCGTTGTTCTTGCTGCCGTCAACTCCAGCATCAACCCCATCATCTACAGTATCCGTTACCAGGAGTTCCGCAAGGCTGTCAAGGTGCTTTTTGCAGGAGGGAAGGTTCGAAGTAAAGCGATGTTCGATACTGACATCAATACAGACTCCACGAGTGATGGGACTGTTTAAGGCCGTTACATCACAACTGTTGCGGATTTAGTGTTTCCTAGGGGGGGGGGGCGGCGAAATAAGGGGCCAACTTTTCTTCAAAATTTTCCGAAAAGCACAGATAATAAAAATAAAGGTCACGACACATACGACTTAACTATGTTTTTTTTCTCGACAGGCAAAGAATTTCATAAGTGCATTCCAAATTACTTTCCCCTGACGACAGGGATTCCCATTTTTTTTCACTCACTGATCGCTTCAACTGTTGCCTTTTCCAAAAGATTTTCCGGGGAGGGGTGGATCTGTTACGGCATCACGTATGTAAGGTATTCAAGCTTATCATTGAAAACTATTACGGACAAAAAGCAGTGTCCATTGGAAACTAGGAACATGTCTATCGAAAACGTTGTTGGAAATAATCCTACAGTGTTATTGGTAGTCATATCAATAGAGAAAGGTCAAGTCGTGATAAATGCCTAACCATTGAACGCAGCTGGAAAGGAAAAATAATATCAAGTAACAGATCTGCAAGCTTAAAAGTGCCACCGAGATGTTGAGATAATTATCTCGGGAAGTCGACATCTTGATAGCAAAAGATAAGATGACGAGATCCTGGATCTCATCATGTCGACATCTTTTAGAAGAGATGATGAGATGACAAGATCCCGGATCTCATCATGTCAACATCTTTTAGGAGAGATGTTGAGATGACAAGATCCCGGATCTCATCATGTTGACATCTTTTAGAAGAGATGATGAGATGACAAGATCCTGGATCTCATCATGTTGACATCTTTTGGAAGAGATGATGAGATGACAAGATCCCGGATCTCATCATGTTGACATCTTGTAGAAGAGATGATGAGATGACAAGATCCTGGATCTCATCATGTTGACATCTTGTAGAAGAGGTGGTGAGATGACAAGATCCTGGATCTCATCATGTCAACATCTTAAGAAGAGATGTTGAGATGACAAGATCATCTCATCATCTCATCATCTTTTCTACAAGATGTCAACATGATGAGATCCGGGATCTTGTCATCTCAACATCTCTTCTAAAAGATGTTGACATGATGAGATCCGGGATCTTGTCATCTCATCATCTGTTCTAAAAGATGTTGACATGATGAGATCCAGGATCTTGTCATCTCATCATCTCTTCTAAAAGATGTCGACATGATGAGATCCAGGATCTCGTCATCTCAACATCTCTTCTGAAAGATGTTGACATGATGAGATCCAGGATCTCGTCATCTCAACATCTCTTCTAAAAGATGTTGACATGATGAGATCCAGGATCTCGTCATCTCATCATCTCTTCTAAAAGATGTCAACATGATGAGATCCAGGATCTCGTCATCTTATATTTTGCTATCAAGATGTCGACTTCCCGAGATAATTATCTCAACATCTCGGTGGCACTTTTAAGCTTCCATAAGTAACAGATCTGCACAAGGACTAAAATAAAGAGTGGTATAAAGAACGGGGACTACTAGAAAAGACAAGGAATAAAAACACAGCAGACCTGTTTATTATTGCTATTAATATTAAAAATGTATCAGAGGGGAAAAGTATGTTTTGCCGTATGCCATAAACTATATAGTTGTGGAGGTTGTGGAGCGTTGTGGCCCAGTGGATTAGTCTTCTGACTTTGAAACAGAGGGTCGTGGGTTCGAATCCAAGCCATGGCGTAATTTCCTTCAGCAAGAAATTCATCCACATTGTGCTGCACTCAACCCAGGTGAGGTGACTGGGTACCCGGCAGGATTATTATTATTATTATTAATTCCTTGAATGAATGAGCGCTGAAAGGCAGCTCGAGCTAAAGCCGGGGTAATACTGATAATAACATCGCGCCTCGGAAAAGAATATTTCTAGACAGATGGTGCTATGTAAATGCCTATTATTATTATAATTATAGTAGTCGGGTAGGTCGCATGGTCATCTGCAGCTGTAAATATGAATACTGTATATACAGTGCGTATCAAAAAAGTTTACACTTCGAAAAAATTCTGTAAAATTATACATTTGTAATATTCTAAAGATTTTTCCACATTTTAACATTAGTACAGATCCATTAAAGCTAATGACGATATAACTGTCGAAAAATATTTCCGCTTGAGTGAGCACCGCTTACTTTTGAAAAGTTAGTGAAAAATGATTTGCGCAGAACTTTGAAATAGTTATGCGAATAAAAGTAGAACTTAAACATGAAGAAAAAGTGAAATTTAGCTAGTAAAATTGATTTAAATATATCTTTTAACCTTTTTGACTTGTTTCCTTGTCCACAAACACTTCAAAGTGTGCGTTGCGCCCCACCCCACTCCCCCACACACCGAGGCCATCGTGACGATATTTGCTTTTACACTGAGCTGTGATTTACATGGAATGGCTTAGGCTTTATTTTCATTTTGTTAATCAGTATCGAGCTTGGAAAATGTGTGGAGAAATAAGTGTTAAATGACAAATGAAACGTAAACTTTCAATGATAAAAACTTCGTGAAAAAATGCTGGAGATGTCTGATATAAACTTTTGTTCAGATTAAGTTATGTCCTCAGATCCAGCTGGCACATAATGAGGGTAACGGTTGTGCTTACTAAGTGTTGAAATTTCAATTTGGGTGGCAAAATTTTACAAAATGCTTGAATGTATCCGTTTTATTTCAATTGACTAAAGTGCAAGGGAAATGTATGAGAAATGTTTCGCAGGGCAAGTTTGATTTCGACCTTCCCCCTTGACACAGCGTGAAAATGAGCATTTCTGCGCAAACAGATTTCTGCGAGCTTTACAAAATGGACAGCGCTCACTCAAGTGTAACATTCTGACAAAAAATTTACTTTCATTGGATAGATGAGACCCAAACTCAAAATTATATGTGAAAAATTTACCCACATGTTGTGTATTTTTTCATTCCCAGGGCTTTTTCAAAGTGTAAACTTTTTTTATACGCACTGTATAACACATAATTTTGTTGTTGACGGACGGACAGGCATAGCAAGGGGAGAGAGCACCCGGCAGACGAGGGGAAGCTCTTTAAAAAGAAGAAAATTTGAAAGAGGGATGTGATTCATAGTAAGGTTCCCCTGAATACCAGATGCCCAGAACTCTGCAGTCTGCACCGTCTTAAAAATAGGCATATACTGTACATGTATACACACGTGAATAAAAGTAAGTAAATACATATTGTGTATTGGGCCTCTAAGTTTAACAGTGTTTGAACCACTGACAGAGACACCCTGGTAAAATAAGACGTAATAAATAAATAAAAAATGAATAATGCATTAAACATTTTTCACACATTGGTTGTACAGGTTGCAATAGTGTCTTAAGGAAAAAATTAGACATTTTTCAAATGAAATGTGGATATAATTTTAGTATGATAATTTAAATGTAAAAGAGCTATATAATAATGATCGCTAATCATATTCATCTCAGAGTGAGATGAGGCACCAGTCATTTGGAGTAGCATTTAAATCTGTTCAGAGTGCATTATAGCTTCTCTGGAGTGAAAAGTGTATATTCTTAGACATTTTCCCCTCCAGAAGGAGCTAGAATGCACTCTCAAAAGATGCAAACCCACTCCTAAACGACTGGTCCCTCATCTCATTCCGAGAGGAGTATGATGAGGGACCAGATGAGCTACAGTTTAGTTAAGATATCGCAGAAATCCCAGTCTAATTCATTGGCATCGAGTGGACACACCCCTGAAGATTATAAAGACAAAAGAAAAAATAAAAGCCGACCAAGTATATATATATATATATAATAGAGAGAGGGAGAAAGAAAGAAATGAATAAATAGAACAGTGGTAGGCGTAGCTTAAATCATTAAGGTTTCCCAAAGATGACTATACCCTTCTTCTCTTCATTCATTTCTTCCACAACATTATGTAAGAGTTGCCAAAGCTGTTGTACATGTATTTCTCACACACGCGCACGCACACACAGCAAAGGTAGGCACAGTTTAAATCAAGGTTCCCCAGAGCTATGGTGATGCCGAAAAAATGTCCCTGCCGGGAATCGAACCCGGGCCCCCAGCTTTGAACGCCGGTGCCTTAACCACTAGACCACAGAGACGGGTTAGTGGCTACGGCGAACCCGATCCGATTGACCGTCAGATAGACAGATTTTCGACACCATACCAATTATAATTTCCTTTGTCGGGTGAAGTTGGGGTTTGAACAATGACAAGCCGCCATGCCTCAGCTGGAACAAAGCTATCGCTTTGATACAGTACACGTATGGGAGAAAGTATGCAAATGTGTGAAGTTATACACGTACTACAGCTTTTATAACATATATATATATGTTATAAGAATCTCTACAATAATATACTACTTCCTGCACAAAATCGGATGTAAACTATATGACTTAACAATATATATGGGTACACAAATAAAAACTAAAAACATCTGATTCCCCAGAACGTATTGGTACAAACAGGGACGTGCCCTCTCACGTCACTGGTACAAACCATGGCCCTGGGAAGCGGGGGTGCATATATCTTCCCAGGGGTACTGCGTGTATTATTTTCCATAGGCAGCACTGCACCCCTTGGAATTCTGGTAGGTGTGTAAAATTGGAGAAATGTATGGAAAATGATAACATTTTGTGTTGAAGCCCTTTTTTTTTACTTGTCAAATTACCTGGGACAAAAGCGACTTACATTTTGGAAGGGAAACCTTTTTTTTACTTCAGTATCCCCGCATAATAAATCATTCACATTGCCCTGAAACCATGACAACATCAGTTGACTGGTCAGAATAATAGAGGGATAATTAGGGCCAAAGAGCTCTTCACTCTCGCTTCATGGTCATTCCGAGTCATATTTAGCTTCATCCTGAGCATTGACTCGGAATTTACACGTAGGGCCTATCATATCAAGATTTAAGAATCAAAATAATTACGGCGAGCAAAATCAAGATAATAAAAACGAATCGTGACTCGGTAACAACCATCGCGTGAACTCACAAAGGTTAGTTTAATTATCTTCTGTGTCGTGATTTCTCTAGTTTGTGTGTTTTTACAATAAAACTGCCGAGGTCATGAGGACTAATTTTCCACTTTTTAAACTATTTTTGTGCATAATTTTGAAAACAATTATCAGAATCTCTTTACATCGATATAACATTTCCGTCAATGTCTGCAATGCACACCCTTCCATTTATTATTATTATTATTTTTTTTTTTTGGGGGGGGTAAACGCTTGTACTTTGACATCTCAGATGGAGAATTCAGTTACACAACTATTCATTTTTCTTCTTCCAGTAGTGTACATGCTACTATATAATCCATATTTATATTGGTTTTTTTTACATCTAATCTACATTTCTACTGTTTTGAATTTATCCATAAATTTATTATCCATATTTTATATTTTTTTTGCTTTATAATTGGATTGATATTAAGAATCGTATCGTAATTCATATTTCTATTGGTTAGAATAAAAGGGTTTATCAAGACGCTATATGTTCCCCTATACTACTTCTGTACTTCCTTTCTACACTTCCATCATAATCATCTTCATCATTCTCTGCCACCACATGTGCACCACAACTACAACCTCTACCACCTCCATACCACCAACTTCATTACCACCGTGACCACTATTACCACCAATTCCATACCACCATCACCACCACCACCGTCCTCCATCATCACCACCTCCATCACCGTCCTCCATCATCACCACCTCTATCACCACCTCCATCACCATAATCACCACCTCTTTTGCAACCACCACCACCATCACCACCACCACCTCCATCACCACCACCACCAACATCACGTCCACCATCATCACCACTACCACCATCACCACCACCACCACCACCTCCATCACCCCAACCACCACCATCACCACCACCTACACCTCCATCACCACCACCACTTCTACCACCATCTTTGTCATTACCACTACCCCTACGAGCATCAGTAATAGTCATCTCCATTCATTACCGACACGCTCATTATCATGATTATCACCATCATCATCATTGACGTAGTCAACATCACCATTAAAGACGCTGTCATCGTTATCATCATTATCACCATCTTCATTATCATCATCGCCATCATCATTGTCATCATCAATTCATCATTATCATCATCATCACCATCATTATCACCATCATTGCCATCGTAATCATTGACACCAACATCATCATATCGACACCAATATTATCATCATCATCATCTTCACCACCATCACCATCATCGCCATCATAATCACCATCATCATCATCATCATCATCACCATCATCGTCATCATCACCATTGTCATCACCATCATTGGCATCTTAATCATCATCACCATTGTCATCATCATCGTCATCATCATCATCACCACCATCATGCATCCTCTCCATCATCACCTTCATCATGATCATCATTTCCCAAACAAGCATGACTGACAACATTTCAAATCAAGCAATCTTTTTTATATACACATAAAGTATGAATACGGTGCAGCTTTTTTTTATTGTGGATACTTTGCACAACATTGCAAACAATGTACTGTACTTGTAAACCATATCGGTACAAATCCTTCCACTTGTTCAGAAATTTTACATTTTGTTTGATTTCTATTTTATCATTTTCTGTTTTGTACGAATTTTCAATCCCTTTTGAAATATGATTCGTATTCGCATTATTATTTTTGTATTTATTTGATTTTATGTATAATTTTGTCACGCATTCGCGGAATAACAACACAACAGATGATATCGAGTGCGTTTTAACAGTGTTTTAACTGCATAGAATAAACAACAAACACCGCACTAATAATGACACTAATAGACTCGGGGGCAATTTTCTTATATTAAAGGCATGGTCACACCACCCGAGCGTTGTTGAAGCGGTCGTGGAGCGGAGAGACAAAAAATCATCACCGCTCGCTACCGTTCACCATTTTCGATTTCGATTGTTTTTTTTATGTTTTCGATTTTCCCCCCAATTTTGACCATTCGGGTGGTGTGACCAGGCCTTTACCTTTTGCTCTTTACCGAATCACCTCCTTCGTTTCCTCGAATCACCGTAACACTAAGTTGATATACACGACATCTCAAACATTCTTCTTAAGACCACAAAAATATATACAAACACGTAATATTGACAAAATATTAACGAATAATAATAACAATAATAATCAAAATAATAGTAGTAATAGTAGTAATAATAATAGTAATAATAACAAAAATAATAATGATAATAGTAGTAGTAGTGGTAGTGGTGGTGGTGGTGATGGTGGTGGTGGTAGTAGTAGTAGTAGTGGTGGTGGTGGTGATGGTGGTAGTAGTAGTAGTAGTGGTGGTGGTGGTGGTGGTAGTAGTAGTAGTAGTAGTAGTGGTGGTGGTGGTGGTGGTGGTGGTAGTAGTAGTAGTAGTAGTAGTAGTAGTAGTAGTAGTAGTAGTAGTAGTAGTGGTGGTGGTGGTGGTGGTGGTGGTGGTGGTAGTAGTAGTAGTAGTAGTGGTGGTGGTGGTGGTGGTGGTAGTAGTAGTAGTAGTAGTGGTGGTGGTGGTGGTGGTGGTAGTAGTAGTAGTAGTAGTGGTGGTGGTGGTGGTGGTGGTGGTAGTAGTAGTAGTAGTAGTAGTAGTAGTGGTGGTGGTGGTGGTGGTGGTGGTAGTAGTAGTAGTAGTAGTAGTAGTAGTAGTAGTAGTAGTAGTAGTAGTAGTAGTAGTAGTAGTAGTAGTAGTAGTAGTACAGTAATAATGATAATAATTTATATTTTTACCCATGGTAGCCACGTCAGCTCTGATGATCTCCAGGCGGGCCCTGCATGAATATATATATCGAGCGCCTGACAAAATAAAGGTGGAAAGTCCCATTTTTATTTTTTGGGGGCTGACTCAACCTGGAATCGAACCTACGACCTCCCGTTCACGTACGCTCTACCACTGAGCCATCAAGTCCGTAAGAACATAACCAAGAGTCCCATCTGACATGGATCATAAGATGGGACTTTTACTAATCAGCCCCGTGAGGATACTGTAAAAACGATATTTAAAAATGTAAGCACGCTGCTTTAGCCCGTCACTTATTGAAGTTTGTAAAAGGTAATTTGAAATGAAATTTATAACTTAAAAATAAAGAAAACATGTTGTTAGAGTGACGGGCTTAATTAGCGTGCATAAAAAAGTCTTAACAGCGTTTTTCAAATATTTTTTTGGGGGATGTGTAAGTATTCTTTGTCATCCATTTTGTTTATTGCTATGTGATAGAGAAAAAACATAATTATGATTAAATCAAAGGAGTCGCCCCCTGTCAAAGGAGGGTTGCAAATATATTTCCCCCACCATCCCCACCCCCTCCCAAAATAAAATTGGAAAAAGGGCGAAGAAAAAAGCTTCTTTGGTAAGAAAATGGTATGTTATTTATCTGTTCTTTCCGAAAGCTCTCCCAATCATTGATATGTTGTAGCTTGGCGAAGGCAAAACAGGAAATTTGTGTGAAAAATCCAAAGCCACGAAGCAAGTATTCTTCATTTTAATACTTAAAGGAAATGTTGTTTTGATTAATGTAAATTCGTATCGGAAGAGTTTACATTTAATATGTCATTATAATACTTTGAATTAGCAAATTATCAAGAATTATGGTGCTCTTTTAAATATTATTCACAAAAATATTTCGTGCCAAAATAAGTTCAGCAGAAATGGCATGTGGGACAAGAAAAAAATCAAAATCTGCTACGTAGGGAAGCAATCGACAATTTGTGTGACCTTTTTTTATACAAAAATCAAATTTTATGATAGATTTTGACATAGTATTTAGTAAATAATATCATATCCCCCTTTCCTTTCCTTTTCCCTTTTATTCCTTGGTCGTGAAAATTTGTGAGGTTCCATGGCTCCAAGCCCCTTCCCCAATCTGTACGTCAGAGACCCGTTGTGCTAGAGACCCTAGATAATAAACTTATCATTTAATCAACCTATGCTCCAGGTTACTGCAAGGGACTGCAAACAAACCCATGCTTTTCATTCCTTGCACTACTAGAGTATAATCCATTTCATCCTACATATACTGGTACACTTCGAGGGTAAAACTTGACTACTACAAGTTAGAATTTTCAAAGAGGTCCAGGTGCATTTCGACGGGTCGGGGTGTATTTGAAGTATACCCAAGGGAACCGCATTTGCATTTTTTTACCTTCAAATTATCATGTTTCAAGTGCAAAGTGATTTGTTGCATCGGTTTTAGGCAGTAACCTTATCCTTAGATTTAGTTTTGTCACTAGTTTCAAACATCGCCTTGCTTTGACCTTTCTGCCCGGTGAACAATCCCTTGACAGCCTTGCGGAACTCCTCGTAACGGATGCTATAGATGACTGGGTTGATGCTGGAGTTGACAGCAGCAAGGATGAAAAAGGCCTCGGAAATCTGACTTTTCACCTCGGTACGAATACGGAGAAGCCTAGTTAGCAAGAAGAGCAATCGATTCGGCGTCCAGCAGGCCACGTATGCGATGATGACGACGAGCATCATTTTGATGACGGCTCTACTAGCGGCGAGATGATACGATTTAGAACCTTCAAATCGCTTTGACTGGTTCTTGAGCTTGATGGCGATTAGGGTTTGAGTAATGGCCATGATGGTTGCTGGTATGAACAGCTGAATGGATGTAACGTAGACACCGTAAGCTGTCTGAATCGCAGGTGACCGTAAACTTTTAGCCACGGTGCATCGATGACGGACATTGTCTACTTCGATAACAAAGAAAGAAGGGACAGTGGCTATCACTGCGCAGATCCACAAAATGACAACTACAACAGATACTCGCCGTCTGGTCAAGATCCTGTTGAAGTAGATCGGGTGAGTGACCGCGATGTAACGCTCAACAGAGATAGCAGTCAGCAGAAATCCTGACATGATGGCCCAAATCCACATGTAAAGGGCCTGCCAGATCACTCTACAATAGATCTGTCCAAGCCAAGTGGATGGGACAGTCTTGGCGGACCTTACAGGGAGCAACGCAATTGAAGTAAAGAGATCGGCCGCAGCGAGTGCGCCTATGAGGGTATCGGTAGATCGGCTATTAGCACGACGCTGAAAGAGAACGATGATTACAAAGAAGTTTCCGATGACGCCGACGACCCCAACAACTAGTTCTGAGATCACAACCCATGTCCAGCGAATTGGAAACCAAGACCATACAACCATCCTATCGGCATCACCGCCAACATAATCATAACTTCTTGTTGTTTCTTCGTCAAATTCTTCAAGCAACGATTGATTCAGTTCACCTACGAAAACCTCGTTGTCATCTTCAAGTGTGAACCCTTCGGTCACGTCGGAGACCCCCAAACTATCCTCGGTCGTCACCGTGTTCGTAATGACCGCATCAGACGTCGAGGACGACATGGAAACGACCGTAGAGATTTCAAGATACATCATCATTGTTATACAGAGCAATTTCACCACCCTAGATACATCCATTCTTAACGATATGTTAAGAAACCTATGAGAGAGAGAGAGAGAGGGAGAGATAGGTCTTACATGATTCTGAATTGAACTTTCAATGGCATTCGTGGTCTCCAAAGCTTTTTGAAATGGTTCAAATAGTTATACAGCGGTCTTTCAGGAAATAATCTTTCATTGTTTTTCCAGTGATTTTCAATGGTCTAATTTTTCCATGATCTTTCGACAATCTCTCTACATCTTATCTTCACAGATCACTGAAAACCGTTGCGGGATCATTGGAAGACGAGTGAAAATCTTTCAATCGATTGCCGAAAGGTTTTTTTTCATCAAAGATCTCTGAAAGAACATATAAATGATATTGAAAGAACATTGAAACATCACTATTTTTACTGCTCAACAAGACAAGAAGTATCAGTCAGTCTTCAGAAGTTCTTTTAGGGGGTTTTGGAGCCATTCTACAAAGACCATAAAACTCAGTGAAAATAGAAACCACTGGGCATGCTGGAAGACCTTGAAAATTTTAGGTCTTTCTTTGGCCTTGGAAAGGTGGGGCGGGGGGCGAGCAAAAATAATGGAGATATTTTTTTTATATAAAATAGGTGTATTATTTCAAGCATCGCGATTTTCCAATACGCGTCACATGACATCCAAATTTTCTTGTGCGTTGCACGGCAGAGCAAAAGGTGCGCAACGAAAATTGACATTCACGCTCAAGCAGACCAGTGCGGTAGAAGTTCCAGGAGAAGTCCAACAAACTGTACTGTAACTTTTCTGTGTTGCTATTTTATAAAACAAATAATGCACTTGCTCTGTCGTGCGTAAAAGTAGATGCAGAGAAAGCTCGGTTTCTTCAGTTGGTGCACACTGCGTACTCGCCGCCAGCGGCTCGTGAACAGTGCGGCACCTATCTAAAGAAACCTCGCGCGCTCTGCATCCACTAACGCACTCGGCTCCATGCATTATTTGTATAATATCAATTAAATTTCAACTACATATTTTTCTTTCAGAGACAATCGTCTGTCAAAGTTCAAAAGAAACTGTTATTTGAAAGGTGTCTTGAAACTACGCCACATGAATTAAAGAGTAAATACTACAGATAATACTCTTCGAATTGGTCGCAATCCGTTCTCCCAATTCCATGCTCGCAAAAAAAGGTCTAGAGCCATTATTTTAAATTCAGACATTATTAGTGTGAATTTAACCCGTATGTCAGCTCTGAAATATCATGATTACCTACCATCCTACCATTTATGGTAAACGTCTTCGGACAAAATTTTACCACAACTTATACACCAACTATGACACCATTTACTTATATGGTATAGGCTAAACATTATTTCAGCTTAACTCGAGTATTACTTCAATCAACCATTCCTTGATAGATTAAGTCTAAAATAGATACAAAAAAGGTAACTGAAGAACTTACCGCGGCGTAGAAGAGTGAGGAGGGCTCGATAGTGAGAGAGTCTGAAGAACTGAAGAATATTCTAACATAATAATGATAATGCCGGCGTTCCTATTTTTCCACATATTTATCATCTAAAGAACTACCTGGTAAGGTTAAGCTATTACATAACTCTGATCCGATTGAGGAAATTTTGATTGGCCGATTATCTGCGCACGCGCACGTATACAAGCCTGGAGCCAGTCGGAGATTAGTTTTAATTTTGCACGCACAGCATCCTGTCGGCGGTCATCACAAAAAAAAAATCCGCATATGCGCACACGCTACTCTTGTATCAATGTTTAAAGGAGAATGAAACCATTTAAACAAGATAGCTTGTGTGAAAACAGAAAAATCAAAGAAACAGATCAACGAAAGTCTGAGAAAAATCGGAAAAATAATGAGAAAGTTATGAGCATTTGAATATTGCGATCACTAATGCTATGGAGATAGCAAATTGGCAATGCGACAAAGATGTGTGATGTCACTTGTTACATATAAGAATAATTTTAGAAGAATTGTAAAAGCAATTACATTCATCTATTAGTTATTTCCCTTTAAGGCTAGCCAAGAATTGTAAAGAACATTCAAGAATGTCTTTTTATTATGCAGGCCTTGCCTATTTAAAAGGCCAAGGAGTTGTATTGTTATTTCTGAATAGAGATTAGGAACAATAGGCTTAGCTATGTTATTGACACTCTTGATTTCAATGAGGTCATTCAGGAGTGTTCTGGATTTTGACTGCTCCTGAAAGGAGAAAGTTCTTTTGGAAAGCAATGCTAGAACTTTCCATTATAGTGAATTCTAGAACACTTGTAATTAGTATAAAGCTGCAGATTTTTCAAGATGATCAACACACCATCACATCATATTAGATCACTTGATCATCACATCATATGAGAGCAGGAGATCACATCACATCATATGAGATCACTTCACCAGATCAGATCAGAGCAGTTTATGCATCAATGAACTGTTTGCAGTTATTTTGAGAGAGAAATTATCAGTTCTCATCGAGATCATCAACCTGTTCAATGAACACGCTTCAACCCATGGATTGCTGAAATTGACTGTTAATCATCATCAACATCGTCTTCACGGACATTTCAACTCGTCGCAGTGACTCTTATTATTCATCGGACTTCAACATCAGTTTCATCATCGCCATCATTGTGAATTTTCGCCAGTCAACTGGGATTTTATCATTTGGACTATTACTTGGATATAGCATCATCACTTCGGGATTTTACATCGGACACTTCAAGAGATTTATGTAAGATCATTATTTGTTTTACTTATGTATAATTATCTCCTGTAATAAAAAAAGAGAAAATTAAAAATCAAATTTACTTGTTATTTGTTGCAGTATCGTAACAAATAATTTTGGGGGCTTGTCCGGGAGACGAAAACCAAATTTGTACAAGCCAAGGCAATTTGAAACGAAAACCAAATTTAAAGCCAATTTGAAATTAAAACCAGTTTTTCAGGAAACAAAAGCCAATTTGAATTGGAAACATTTTGGAAATTTTTGGAAAGTTCTAGAATATACTGTACTGTGTTATTACTTGCTTGTATTTGTGTATATTCACTATGGCTACATTTGATGTTGAAGAATTTCTTGCAATGACAGAATTGTCATATGATCATTTGAAGTCACTGAAGAAAGATGATTTGATAACAGTTTGTGATCATTTGGGTGTATCTCTAGCCCCAGGTTTAAAGAAGGCAGAGATAATTGACTTGTTAGCTAGTCACATGAAGCTTACAGAGGAATCTGAAACTTCTATCAATATTTCAGATGATGCTCAGATCCAACTAGCAAACATTGAATTGGAAAAGGAGAAAATCAACCTTGAAAAGGAGAAAATAAACATTGAAAAGGAAAGAATCAGAGAAAACATTGAAATGGAGAAAATGAGATTGGAGTACCAGTTAAAGTTGAAAGAAATGGAGTTAGCTCATGCAAATACTAATACTAACTCTGTTAAAGATAAATCTCCCCAAGGCTTTGATGTGGCGAAAAATATTCGCCTTGTGCCAAAATTTGATGAAGAGGGAGTTGATAAATATTTTGTGTCATTTGAAAAAGTGGCCAAGAGACTGAATTGGCCCGAGGAATACTGGACTCTTCTCCTCCAAAGTGTTTTTGTTGGAAAGGCTGCAAAAGTCTATTCTTCGCTCTCTGAAACGCAATCATGTGACTATGCTACAGTGAAAGAAACAATTCTCAATGCATATGAGTTGGTACCAGAAGCGTACAGACATAAATTTAGGAACATGCAAAGACAAACAGGCCAGACGTATGTTGAATTTGCTAGGGAACAAGAAATGATGTTCGATAAGTGGTACAGATCACTGAAAGTTGACAAAGATTTTGTTCACCTTAGGGAAGTTGTCCTCCTAGAAGAATTCAAAAAGAGTCTTCCTTTTGGCATTAAATCTCACTTAGATGACCATAGAGTTACTGAAGTCAGTAAAGCAGCCATAGTAGCTGATGAATTTGAGGTCACACATAAAGGTAGTGGAGATAGGCCTCCTTTCAAGAATTATTGGAAAAAGAAAGGTAAAGGGTCATTTGAATCCCACAATAAACCTAGTGAGGGAAAATATGCAAGCAAGGACAAAGACGCTAACAAGAATCAGGCTAGTGGGGGCACAGAATCAACCAAAAGGTCTGAGAGTCGTAGTTCCAAAATTTGTACTCATTGTCATAAATCGGGACATTTGAAAGAATCATGTTGGAAATTGGTTGGAATGCCAACCAAAACTAAGAAAGACATGGGTTTTGTCAAGCAAACAAGTGTTCCCTCGATGGAGTTTGTTCCATCAGAGCCCAATCAAGATGTTGAGAGTGTTTCTCTGGTATTTGCTGATAAAGTCAAACAGGTTGATGAAACTTTTAGAAGTTTTTTGCATGATGGTGAAGTATCCCCTTGTTCGACTGGTGCTGCTGGTAGGTCAGTGGTGATCCTTAGGGATACAGGGGCTGCACAGTCCCTGATGGTGCCAGGGGATTCGGCTCTTCCTCCGGAGAGTTCAGAGAATGCCAACGTCTTAGTTCAAGGTATTGGCCCAAATTTCATGTCGGTTCCTTTGCATAAGGTCGACTTAAAGTGTGACCTAGTTAGTGGTCCTGTGACTGTTGGTGTCGTTCCAGAATTACCCATGAAAGGTGTTGATTTCTTGTTAGGTAACGACTTGGCTGGAGATAAAGTTGTTGCATCTCCAGTGGTTTTGGAAAAGCCCGTTGAGGTAGCTGAAACTGAATTGTTGCAGGAAGATTTTCCAGGGATTTTCCCGGATTGTGTTGTTACTAGGTCTCAGACTCGTAGAGCTGAAAAGGATGATGCGGAATCTGCTGATGTAGAGGAGAGTACTGATGTCTGGTTAGCTGAAACCTTTTTCAAGGATTTGAATGGGGATAGTGTTGAAGGCTCTGTTGCTAACAATGATAGTTTGTTTAGTAAATCCTCCCTAGTACAGGCACAACAGGCAGACCCAGAATTAAAAAGCTTGTCACAGAAAGCATGTTCTGAGGCTGAGGCTGATAAGGTTCCTGAGTGCTTTTATGTCAAAGATGACATTTTGATGAGGAAATGGAGACCTCCCCGGAGACCAGCTGATGAAGATTGGTGTATAATTCACCAGGTTGTAGTTCCTCCTTGTTACCGCACAGATATTCTGAAAATGGCTCATGAGTTACCTATGGCAGGTCATGTCGGTATTCGGAAGACAGAAGATAGAATTATGAGGCATTTCTATTGGCCTAAGATGCACAAAGATGTTGTGCATTTCTGTAAGACATGTCACACATGTCAGATTATTGGTAAGGCACAGCCTTCTATCAAGCCTGCTCCATTAATACCCATTCCTGCATTTGATGAACCTTTTACTAGGGTTCTTGTTGATTGTGTCGGACCCTTACCCAGAACGAGGTCGGGTCACAGATTTCTCCTGACGATTATGGACTTGTCTACACGGTTTCCAGAGGCGATACCTTTGAGGAGTATCACTGCAAAGACAGTGGTGCAGGCGTTAGTGCAGTTTTTCACTAGGTACGGTCTGCCGAAGGAAATTCAATCTGATCAAGGGTCAAATTTCATGTCAGGAATATTTCAGCAAGTTATGAAGGAGTTGGGAATAAAGCAGATCAAGTCCTCTGCTTATCACCCACAGTCCCAAGGAGCGTTAGAACGCTATCATCAGACTTTGAAGACCATGATTAGGGCTTATTGTGAAGACTATCCCGATGACTGGGATAAAGGGATCTCATTCCTACTGTTTGCAACTAGGGATTCCCCGAATGAGTCCACAGGTTTCAGTCCATTTGAATTGGTCTATGGTCATGAGGTTAGGGGTCCTCTAAAGCTTATCAAAGAGAGGTTTATGGTTCAGAATGATGATGTAAACCTTCTAGACTATGTGTCAAAGTTTAGAGAAAGGCTCTCAAAAGCTTGTGATGTGGCTAAGGAACACTTGAAAGAGTCGCAGGGAAAAATGAAAGCTCAAGCTGATAAAAATGCAAAAGAGCGAAGTTTCAAGCCTGGAGACAAAGTGTTAGTGTTGTTGCCTTTGCAAGGTGAGCCCTTGAAAGCTAGGTTTAGTGGTCCCTACATAGTCAAAAAGAAATTGAATGATGTCAACTATGTGATCAGTACCCTGATCGAAGAAAGTCTCAAAGAGTTTGTCATGTAAACATGTTGAAAGAATACTTTGAGCGAGAGGCTAGTCAGCCAATAGGTACAACACAGGTCAAAGATCATTTGAGAAATTAAAGGCCATTTTGGTGAATGAGCCTATTTTGGCAGCTCCAAACTTCACAAAGCCATTCAAAGTAGCAATTGATGCATGTGATGTTGGAGTAGGAGCAGTATTGCTCCAAGAAGATGAAGAAGGCATCGAAAAACCAGTGTGCTACTTCTCTAAGAAACTCAATCGGTTTCAAAAGAAATACTCAACTATTGAAAAAGAGGCCCTGAGTCTCGTACTAGCCCTTCAGCAGTTTGAGGTGTATCTAACCAATGGAGAGATTACAGTCTATACAGATCACAATCCTCTTGTGTTTTTGGAGAAATTTAAAACAAAGAATCAAAGACTGTATAGATGGAGCCTAATGCTCCAACCATTCCCTTTGAAAATTGTACACATAAAGGGAAAGAATAATGTAATTGCTGATGCTCTATCAAGAGTATAAAAAGTGAAATTATTCATGATTTTGACCAAGTGTGTCATTTGAAGAAAACATCTTTGATGTTCATTTATTTTAACATGTTCGTTAAGTACTATATTTTTGTACACGATAAATGTAAATGATTTATCAAGATGACTTTGAACAGTTAAAAGAAAAAGTAATCTTAAAGAAACCTTTACTACGGTAAAGCTTTCTTTTCCCGGTGGGGGAGGTGTTACATATAAGAATAATTTTAGAAGAATTGTAAAAGCAATTACATTCATCTATTAGTTATTTCCCTTTAAGGTTAGCCAAGAATTGTAAAGAACATTCAAGAATGTCTTTTTATTATGCAGGCCTTGCCTATTTAAAAGGCCAAGGAGTTGTATTGTTATTTCTGAATAGAGATTAGGAACAATAGGCTTAGCTATGTTATTGACACTCTTGATTTCAATGAGGTCATTCAGGAGTGTTCTGGATTTTGACTGCTCCTGAAAGGAGAAAGTTCTTTTGGAAAGCAATGCTAGAACTTTCCATTATAGTGAATTCTAGAACACTTGTAATTAGTATAAAGCTGCAGATTTTTCAAGATGATCAACACACCAACACATCATATTAGATCACTTGATCATCACATCATATGAGAGCAGGAGATCACATCACATCATATGAGATCACTTCACCAGATCAGATCAGAGCAGTTTATGCATCAATGAACTGTTTGCAGTTATTTTGAGAGAGAAATTATCAGTTCTCATCGAGATCATCAACCTGTTCAATGAACACGCTTCAACCCATGGATTGCTGAAATTGACTGTTAATCATCATCAACATCGTCTTCACGGACATTTCAACTCGTCGCAGTGACTCTTATTATTCATCGGACTTCAACATCAGTTTCATCATCGCCATCATTGTGAATTTTCGCCAGTCAACTGGGATTTTATCATTTGGACTATTACTTGGATATAGCATCATCACTTCGGGATTTTACATCGGACACTTCAAGAGATTTATGTAAGATCATTATTTGTTTTACTTATGTATAATTATCTCCTGTAATAAAAAAAGAGAAAATTAAAAATCAAATTTACTTGTTATTTGTTGCAGTATCGTAACACACTTGTGAACAACTCTCCCATTACTTTTGGTATATATTTCACTAGAATTGCCTCTTTTATCACATCTATCCATAAATAATGTGTTCTGTTTACATGAGGGCATGTAATACATATTTTTTAAGAATACATCATGGATAAAGAGTTTGTATCATCATAAGAAAAAGCAAAAAGAGATATTTTGAGGGTATTTTATAGTCCACTAAAGGGAAAGTTGTTCATCAGTGACATCACACATCCTTGTCGCATTGCCAAAGTGAGGATCACCATAGCATTAGTGATTGCTATATTCAAATGCTCATAACTTTCTCACTGTTTGTCCGATTTTTCTCAAACTTTCTTTATTCTTATTCTTTGATTTTTCTGTTTCTACACAAGCCTATTTGGTTCCAAAGGTTTCATTCTCCTTCAAGTTTTTTTTCGGTCATTTCATATTGAGATAGAGAATAGGGGTGCATGGGGGCAACGAAAGAAGAAATCACTTATGGCTCGCGTTCCTTGTGCATTTATTGAATGGAAATTTTTCGAATTTAATTATTTTTTTCTTCATTTTTTAGCGTTTTTACTGGGAGGCCTGAGTCCTTGTATGTTTCGTATCATTGTCTTTATGTGGGAAACAAGCTGCTCCTGAGTATAGATCTGGGAATATCGAACGATTTCATAACGGACTCCCTTTTAGCATCTGCATCGTAGCCTCTTAAAAAAAACCTTGATATTTTTTCGGAAATCATAAGCATACAGCCCGTTTACCTATGTAGAAGGCGTTATTATAGGGGCAACGATCGGGGGGGGGGGGGGGGGAGGAGGCACTCTGCCCTCACTTTTTGAAGCATTTAAATATCGTCCCTTTTTACCAAAGAAAAAAATCAATCCAATTCAAGAAAACATTTAATTTCTTCTTCCAAATGCCCCCTTATAAACGTTTTCAGTGTCTTTTATTTGTCATGTATTTCATCAGTTATTTTCTTTTCGTCCTTGAAGTGGCACTGTGACGCGTCGACAGTCCAAAGAAGATATGGAGGGAGTCTATACATCGAACATTGTTATGTCTAAAAATAGGATTCTGGCTCTTACCTTTGCCACGCATAGCCCGGGGGGGGGGGGGGGGCCACTTCCATTCACAAGTGGATACCATGCGCGACCATGGGGTCTCGAAAAGCACCCTAAACACGTAATTTCCATATTCTGAAAATGCACCCCTTAAGAAGTATTGGCGTGTGAAACCCTACCCTTAACAAGAATTGGAAACAAAACGATACTCTTGGCAAATATTCCCTGAAATGAACCCCTAAACAAGTACAGGAATGTTTTATTGTTACGGGTCCTTCGGTCGTCGGCTTTACCTTATATACCTTTGGTTTAGTACGACCCCACCTTATACACCTCGCCCAAATAGGACTCTAAACACGTAGTGTTGGGGCAAAAAGGACATCCTTTATAAAACATTTTAATTTTGTTTTATCATCCCCGCAAATTCGACCCTAAACACGTAATTTCCTAGCGAAATAGATACCCTTTTTTCATTATTTTGGTGTTTTTGACACCCTTATCACGTTACGTACGTAACGTGCCCTATCGTGAAAAGGACATCCTTTTTACGTGTTTTTTTGGTCGCGCATGGTATCCACTCGTCAATATAAGTGGCCCCCCCCCCCGGGACGCATAGGCACCTGCGATGCCATCCCCTCCAACCTTGAGACAAAGCCCCGTGTCTGATATGACGAACGACTAGTAACAAAAAATATTACTCGCTCAAAGCCTGCTGAACGAGCTATCCACTTACCCTCTCTGCTTTGCCGCTCTCTTCTTCGACTGCTACACTGTAAAAACTGTTGTGTTAAAACTGACACCAATTGGTATTAATAGAGGACCACACCCTGAGGTGTTAAAATTACACCCTAAAGATTGAACATAACACCAAAGAGTGTAAATGTAACAACCAATGGTGTTGTAATAACACCTACAGGTGTAAAACTAACACCAACAATTTAACACCGGTGTGAAATAACTGGTGTGGTCCTCTATGTACACCGGTTAACACCACAGTTTTTTATGTGTAGCCCAGTGGCGTAACAGACGGGGACAGGGGGGGCAAGTTGCCCCCCCCTGGCGGATTTCATCGGGAAAATAAAAAAATGGAAAAAGAGAAAAGGGAGAAAGAGAGAAAGGGCAAGGGAAAGGGGAAAAATGATACGAAAGGGAAAGAAAGAAAGAAAGAAAGAAAGAGAGAGAAGGAAAGAAATAACGAAAGAAAGAAAGAAAAAAAAGAAAGAAAGAAAAAAAAAGAAAGAAAGAAAGAAAGAAAGAAAAAAAGAAAAGAAAGAAAGAACATTAAATAGGGAAAATGGAAGGAAAGTGGGAAAAGGAAGGAAAGAACAACATGTGAGGAAGTACAAAATATCATGAAATACTAATAAGCCTATATACATTAGCATGATTAGCAAGAGGGGGATATAAATTCAAGATATGACTCAATGACATGGGCAAGAATGGCGAGAAGATGGGAGAAAGAGGCAAAAGGAAACGGGGAAATAAAGATAGAGCCAAAGGCTAAGTTGAAAAATCAGAATATGAAGAAAATAGACAAGAAACAAAGAGAAGAACTTAATAACACGACCGGGCTGCCGAGGATTGAGAAAGGGTAAAGGACGGGTGGATGGCGTCTATTACAAGCTTGCTAAATTTTATGCAACAATGGTCGCAATCAGGACAAAAATACTTTGTTAATGGTTAGCCAAGGCTAGTTATATTCCCCAATATTATGTCCTAACCTAGGTAAAGCTTTACCATAAAAAGCCTACCCTACCCTTTACCATTTATGTAAAGAATCGTAAAAAGGTTATTGTACGCCGTAGGACTCTGTGCATCATTTATGTCCTTATGGTCTTCCCATCGGCTTTTGAATTAATGTAGTGGTCATGTTACATGAGGGATTGAAGTGGATGGAGCAAGGACAAATTTTCTACCGATATCACGAACATGGCAGCTTTTAAATTTCATCAGTTTTGAAAGATCATCAGATTTGAAAAAAAGAGAAAAAAAAATGTTGAAATACCGTTTATCTTCTCTACATACAAATATCTTTTGTATTTCTTCACACATCATCAAACACTAATTAGCTAATTTGTGCAATTAGAAGCGGCACTATAACTGTCCAAAATTATTTTAAGTATGGCCTTCCCAAACGACACATATAAGTACTTAAGTGCGACATCAAAGCTCGTGATATTTATGAAAGTAACATTATTATGCGATTAAATTACTGTCAAAAAGAAATCCGTCTTGCGCCCAGAAATCATATATAAAACTTCCAGGAGTTCATCGAGGCCAACTCAACATAAATTTGTGGATGCTCTTTAAGGTTATCATAAGAGTAAGCTTCAAGCATATCATAAAATAAAGCCAATATATTTTGTGTGTATACACAATATGCCTATATTCTGTTTTGTGAAGAAAAGAAAGATCTCCGAGTAATGATTTTTCTCATTTCAGAATGATAAAGTATACCGGATAGACCTTGCCTAATATGGCATGAAATGCAAATTAGGTCGAGCAATATACACAAAAGAATTGGGTACATCTGATCATTGCGGGCATTTATACCAATAAGCTAATCTTGATCGCAAATATGCATAATGATGAAATTTTGTGACATTTCATTTCTTACAAATTTGCTGAAGTTAAAGGTCATCAAGTCTACCCCAACCCCATCCCTAAAAAGGTGTGAATAAAAAGAGAAAAGGCAAATAGAATGCTGACAATTTTGTCTGTGAATCGAATGCAAACTTTAAAGTTTCGCATGTAATTAGGTAAAAGTGTTGGCAACAGTTACTTCAGAAACGATTGGTAGATAGAAGTTAAACCAGAGTTACCTTAAACATTGTTGAGAGCAGGGGTGGTGCAATGATATTTGAAGGGGGTCGTTCCAAAGACGACGTCATTTTCTCATTCATATAATTATAATATAGGTTGATCGAATTAAAAGGCCCAACCTCTCTTTTAAAGCCTGTGTATAGCTTTGGTAAAGGGTCAATAATGTGATTGATAATTGAATATCATCTAATATGACAGTCTTACTGAAGCGTAGAGACCGTTATATATTTTTCCAACTGCACTTCTCTGAGAAAATTTCAAATATTCAAATCTTGGGTATATAGCGCCCTCTCTCGGCGATGCTTGTTTTAAATTTAAAAAATGGGCATTCAAGCACTTATCTTATAAATTTAGTGATTAGATATCCAAAAGTTACAGACAAAGAACATATCTTGAAAGTTTCAGCCCATTTCATGATTAGGAATAGGATTTAATTGAAAGACAAAAACACACAGATATTTTAATTTGATCGGGTAACCCGATCAAGTTAAATTTCCTTGTAAAATCGCAAAAATTTATCATTTAAAACACATTTCATTTCATATCCTCCACATCATAACTGTTATAGGACATATCCATTCATATTAGCTAGCAATGAATTGGAATAGTGATAGGTGCATTTTGGTGGATTTACCAAAACTATACACAAGCTTTAATGCCTGCCGAAAGCTTTGGTGAAAGGTCATGTGAATTATCTGAATTATATTCGTCTATCATTATACATTGTAATACTGCAAAAGCGCAGTAGTTATTATTGAACTCCTCTTGACCTATTGAAATTCAAATATATACCGGCGTGTTGACTCAGTTGGTAGAACCATGGACCTACTATGGTAGAACGTCCGCCTCACAACCGGGAGGTCGGGGGTTCAAAGCCCCGCCGCGTCAGACAAAGAAAAAGGTTAAAAGAAGGAAGTGGCTGTTATCCCGTTTGGCGTTCAGCGATTCAGAACAACGTCGATCAGACACTGCACATTGGCTGCCGGGCCCACTATCACATTGGGCAAAACGAATTTCGGATTATTTCTGTTTCAGATTTTTATTTCGAACGATAGATTTTCATGTCACTGACTCTCGCCTTTCAAACAAAGGGTCGTGGGTTCGAATGCCGGCCATGGCGTGTTTTCGTTCAGCAAGAAATTTATCCACACTGTGCTGCACTCGACCCAGGTGAGGTAAATGTGTACCGGCAGGAAGTAATCCTCAAAAAGCTGTGCGAAAACGTATGCTATACAAATCCTATATTATTATCATTTATTGTTTTTTATATGGCATTTTCAGGTAGTTGTTAGGATTTGATTTTAAATCTAGCGCCCTCTCTCTGCAATGTTTTTATTTTTATCACAAATTCCAGGTTGAGCACTTTCTTTGCAGATAGTAGATGGATATTAGACAGCTACTACAAAATATATCCTGATATTTTCAGCCCGTTCAATGCTTGAGAAGGTGTCAAACAAGATACAAATATGCAAATATTTCATTTTGTTCAGGCAACCGATAGAATTAAAGTTTGATGTAAAATCAGTACACTTTCTTCACACCACAACCGTTTTTGGACAAAAACAGTTATCTAGTATTCAATTATTGAAATGACAAGCACTTCTGGGAGATTTACCTAAACTAAAGATAGGCTTTAATGACGTCATTTCTACTTTTTTTCTTCCTCATTTCCCCATTTTTTCTGAGAGCTTTTTTCTTAATTCGGGGGCATATGTCGCCCCTGCCCCTTGTGGCGCGACATCCATTCGTTTATGCAGTTCCGTCATTTGTAAGCTCGGTATTAACTTCAACAGGAGCATCGAACATCGCTTTACTTCGAACTTTCCCTCCTGCAAACAAATCCTTGACAGCATTGCGGAACTCCTGGTAACGGATGCTGTAGATGATTGGGTTGATACTGGAGTTGACAGCAGCAAGGATGAAGAAGGCCTCAGAAATCTGACTTTTCACGTCGGTACGAATACGGAGAAGCCTAGTTAGCAAGAAGAGCAATCGATTCGGCGTCCAACAGGCCACGTATGCGATGATGACGACAAGCATCATTTTGATGACGGCTCTACTAGCGGCAAGATGGTACGATTTAGAACCTTCAAATTGCTTTGAATGGGCATTGAGCCTGATGGCGATTAAGGTTTGAGTAATGGCCATGATGGTTGCTGGTATGAACAGCTGAATGGATGTAACGTAGACACCGTAAGCTGTCTGAATTGCAGGTGACCTTAAACTTTTTGTAACGGTGCATCGATGACGGACATTGTCTACTTCGATTACAAAGTAAGAAGGGACAGTGGCTATCACTGCGCAAATCCACAAAATGACAACCACCTCAGATACTCTCCGTCTGGTCAAGATCCTGTTGAAGTAGATCGGGTGAGTGACCGCGATGTAACGCTCAACAGAGATGGCAGTCAGCAGAAATCCTGACATGATGGCCCAAACCCACATGTAAAGGGCCTGCCAGATCACTCTACAATAGATCTGTCCAAGCCAAGTGGGTGGGACAGTCTTGGCGGACCTTACAGGGAGCAACGCAATTGAAGTAAAGAGATCCGCCGCAGCGAGTGCGCCTATGAGGGTATCGGTAGATCGGCTATTAGCACGCCGCTGAAAGAGAACAGTGATTACCAAGAGGTTTCCGATGATTCCGACGACTCCAACAACTAGTTCTGAGATCACAACCCATGTCCAGCGAATTGAAAACCAAGACCATGCAGCGATTCTGTCGACATTACCGCCAACATAATCAGAACTTGTTATTTCCTTGCCAAGTTCTTCAATAAGCGATTGATTCAAGTCACTTAGGAAAACATCATTGTCATCTTCAAGGGTGAACCATTCGGTGGCATCAGGATCCTCCAAAGAGATGGCGCGTGTCCCATTACTCTCCTCTGTAGTCATGACAGTGCTTGGTGTCGAGGACGATACGGAGACGGCATTGGACGTTCCAAGGAACATCGCCAAGCGGAGAGCTAGGCATAGCAGCTGCACCTTCCTCAAGAGGTCCATGGTCTTTGGTCAACGAAGAAACCTGGAGGAAAATAAAAGAACAGTCTGATCAATGCGACCATGTCGAATCTTGAGAAGAAAATAAAATCAACAACACCCTTCTGATCTGGCACAAAACAGACAAAAATAATAATTAGACAAGATATATCAGGCATTGACCTTACTCGTATAGGTTTGCTTTTCCCCTTGATGATGTCTCTGTAATTGATTCGAGTTCTTAAAAAAAAATCAATATTTATCGTCGATGTAATTTTCTTCCATGTATTATTTAGACTAAAGCAGAGCGCCGATGTCATCAGTCATACTATGTTTTGATACAAGTGTGTCTCTTGGAAAGGCTTTCAGGTCCTTCATTGATTTCTTCATCTTAAAACGAAATTTCATTTGCAGCTTTCATATTCCTTATCTGAAAATATATCGGGAGCTATCATGGGCAAGAGGTTAACAATTTCATCAAGGGGCCATTTTTTTTTTATTGAGAATTGCTAATATAAAAACATTTTAATCAGTGGGCCATATTATGATTAGATACTTACATATTTTTCTCCTTCTTGTACAGTGCTATTTCGTTAATACATGATCAACAGTGCAGTTGCCATGGTTCCAAGAAAGTCTGACTCTATATACTGCATACTCCTCTTTAGAACAATGAGCCAAGCATTTCTTAATCCCATATCGATCTCCTTTTTTTCAATTCAATACTTAAAGGTCAAGTCCACCTCAGAAAAATGTTGATTTGAATCAATAGAGAAAAATCAGACAAGCACAATCCTGAAAATTTCATCAAAATCGGATGTAAAATAAGAAAGTTATGACATTTCAAAGTTTCGCTTATTTTCAACAAAATAGTTATGTGAACGAGCCAGCTACATCCAAATGAGAGAGTCGATGATGTCACTCACTCACTATTTCTTTTGTTCTTTATTGTTTGAATTATACAATATTTCAACTTTTACGAATTTGACGATTTGGACCTCCTTGTCTGAAGCACAAAATGTTAAAATAATGGAATTCCACGTGTTCAGGGAGGAATGAAACTTCATTTCACATGACAATGATGAGAAAATAAAAATATTTCATATTTCTAATAATAAAATACAAAAGAAATAGTGAGTGAGTGATGTCATCAACTCTCTCATTTGGATGTAACTGGCTCGTTCATATAACTATTTTGTTGAAAATAAGCGAAACTTTAAAATGCCATAACTTTCTTATTTTACATCCGATTTTGATGAAATTTTCAGTGTTATGCTTGTTGAATTTTTCACTTTTTATTCAAATCGAGTTTTTGTTGGGGTGGACTTGTCCTTTAAAAGCAGATTTTTCTTGGAAAGAGTTTCATCAGTAACTTTATAGGACTAGTCCATCCCTAATAAAAGTTGATGTGAATAACAGGAGAAAATCCATCTAAGAATGAAAATTTCATCAAAATCGGATGTAAAATAAGAAAGTTATGACATTTTGAAGTGTTGCTTAATTTAATTTCACTTATGTACATCTTAGTCGGCATGCAAATGAGGGGACTGATGAAGTCATCCACTCACTATTTCTTTTGTATACTATTATATGAATTATAAAATATTTTAATGTTTACCCCATTCTCCTGTGAAACAATTCTTTCTTTCTCTCTGAACATGTGGTATTACCATTGTTTTAACATTTATTGTTAAGTAAAGTAGGTCCTTATCGTTAAATCTGTCAAAATTAAAAAATTGTTTAATTAAAGCAATAAAAAAGAAAAGAAATAGTGAGTGATGGACATCATCAACTCCCTCATTTGCATATCAGTGAACTGTGCATATAAGGGTTTTGTGAAAAATAAGCGAAACTTTAAAGTGTCATAACTTTCTTATTTTACATCCGATTTTGATGAAATTTTCAGTGTTATGCTTGTTGGATTTTCTCCTGTTATTAAAATCAACTTATATTAGGGGTGGACTTGTCCTTTAAAGTTACCGATGAAACTCTTTCCAAGAAAAGCTGCTTGTAAGTATTGAATTTTGAAGCCAGGAGATCGACTTTAAAGTGTCATAACTTTCTTATTTTACATAAAATTTTGATGAAATTTAAGAGTTGTTTTTTTAATTTTATTTCTCTATTCATTCAACTCATCATTTGTCTGGGGTGAACTTGACCTTTAATAATGTAGTCTAGCTTTGAAAAAATATGACTCATACCCCACGTTATAATACACGGAGGAGCATTGTACCATTGTCATGATCATTGTCTAATTTTCTGAAGTATTCAGCCTCTGCCCCCCCCCCATCGGCTGACAAAAAAAAACGGAGAAAAGGGAAAAAAAGAGGAAGAAGGGAAGAGAAACGTCGTGGCCGGGGAAAGAAGACATCATTGTTCATTATAATGTTATATTATATCATAATTATGCTATGTTATATTACATAAGAAACATTTTTTCATAACTTAATGAAACATAATTTGCTCAGGGCCTATGTCTTCATTGTTCCTGGTGCTTGCATTGTCTGTTTACCAAGATATATAATCCTGTTATACTAAAACCTCCCGTTTTCAAGTCAATATACACCAAACTGCCAATATATATTTCCTCGCACTTCGAGTTATTATTGTTTTATGTACAATAGTATGTAAAACATTTCCTGTCCGTGATTACGTTCGCAGTAGTGGATTGGTGAAATATGTCTGCTCTCCAAGAATTCCTACAGTCAGTCCTTAAATTTTCCCTTTTCTGATCTGAATATAACAAAATTTCAGCTCGAGCTTCGCGCATGCATCATTTGGTTAGTGAACTACGTGGTCTCCGTGAATTCCTACAAACAAGACTTAAAATGCCCCTCTTCAGGTCTGAATTTCCTAAATTTTCAGCTCGCGCTCGCAAGATTTGATTAGTGAGATGGGCATGTTAATCATGATTACAAGTGCTTTATGTGCATGTTTAGATATAATTCTAACAAAATCAGCAAGCGCTTATTGGCAATCGCATTGGATGACTATGGTGAGATGAGTATACTCTTATTGGATTCCCAAGATATAATCCTTAAAATATTCCTGTTTGGGGGTCATTATTTAGCGAGACATGTACGTATCATGATTACAAAAGATTGATTATAATGTCCCTTTTTAGGTCTGAATATCAAAAATTTTAAGCTCGCACTTCGCGCTCGCATTATTTGACAAGTGAGATACATATCCGTTTAATGGCACTGTCCTTAAAATGTCTCTATTAAGTCAGTATACCTGGCATCTGGGCGAGCTTCGCGCGCTCGCTAAGTGACTCAAAATTTTTGCTGATGCCCTCCCCCCCAATGCCGTGACCCACGGTACGCCACTGGGCGCATACATTCGTAATTTCGAAGCTTCGTTATTCCGAAGGTTCGTTTTTCCAAAGGTTCGTAAGTCTAAAAACGAAATGAGGTTCGTAATTCCGAAATTTCGTTAGTCCGAAAACAAAGTGAGGTTCGTAATTCCGAAGGTTCGTTAGTCCGAAAACGTAATGATTAACGAACCTTATTTCGTTTCGGACTAACGAACAATTTGCTCTCCTTGTAGGTGCACTTATTGCTGGTTTTAAAAAAGCTTTTCTTTAAAAGCGTTTTCTGCCAAACTAACTTTCGCATCGAAGTGCGCAGAGAGGACGGTTCGTGGTGCGTGCGACGAATTGATTTTCATAAAAAGCCACTTCACCCAATAGCCCTTTGGTCTTTTGTCATTTCGTCCAATTTCGTCCAACACCCATTTTTCTTCTTCTTTTTTTTTTTTGGGGGGGGGGGGAGGGGCTTCAGTCCACAAAGCTCCCACTAGAACCGCGCCTGACACTTCAAAGCACTGAAATATGTAATATTTTAAGGAAAATCGGATGAAGTCGGAAATAAGAAGTAAATATCATCTCAAATCAAGCAACAATAAGATAACTCAGATTTTCCCTAGATAATGTTATTTCCTCCACCCCAAAATGTAAATTTGAAATTTGCCAAGCGTCATCGCAAGGTTCTACGAGACAACATCAAAGGTATCACGAAGCTTGAAATTTGAAATACCCCTACTATCTTGCGAAATTTGTATAGGCAGACCTACCGTGCATTGTCTACTTACCCCGTCCTGTGCCTGTATGAAACGAATATGTTGAAGAAAAAAAAAGAATCCTGTAAATCTTCGAAAATGTCGGTCTCAGTAACGGGTTAACCTTCTTTGATGCTTCCATCTTTTATCCTGAGAGAAGATACAATTCCACCTTCTAAGATCAAGGTCTAGCTAATTTAATTCGTTTTAATTGGCTAATTTGTGTACGCATGCGCACGTCATGCATACACGTGCAATGTTTCGATGTATATATTTTGGGGGGTTAAAAATTCCTTTTCCCACAATGAAGTTCTTCTTGATTGAGAAGTGACTTTCTTAAATTCACGCTTGTAAATTTGGGCCGATTTGTGTACGCATGCGCTCTTCATGCATGCATACGCATAATTTTCCCACAACAAAGAACATTGAGAAGTGTCTTTATTCCATAAACGCTTCTACAGTTGGGAATTTTTGTGACCGGGGAACGGTTTTGAAAGTGAAAGTGGAAGTAGGCCTCGGCCAAACGTGGGACGGGGGTGGGGGGGAGGGAGGTTCTTGCCATGAGAAAATCAACAACAAAAAAGACATAGTTTTACATTTTAAACACGTGTATTGAAAAAATTAGAAGTCGCCTACAGCCCTCCTGTTCCCTGACCGTTGCATATAATTTGTCACGGGTGGTCATTATCATGCATGAATTTAAAAAAAAAGAAAGAAAAAAAAAATCAGTAGCGTAAAAATAGAATAAAAATGGGACTGCCAAAAATATGGTGTGTGAAACAAAATTTTACAAAATTCAATCGCGAGCAGAATATGTTGACATTATTACTACACAAAAGCTTTTGTGGTGATAGATTTGACAATATATTTCAAAAATGATATCACATTTCGCACTTTTCATTTACCTTTCTCTCTCTCTCTTCTCCCATATATATAATATACATATATATATATATATAATGTGTGTGAAGCTATACATGTACAACAGCTTTGGCAACTCTTTTATTTTGAATATTGTGTAAAGAAATGGATGAAGAGAACAATGGTAGGCGTAGCTTAAATTAAGGTTCCCCAGAGCTATCTACCCTTTGGAAAAATTGGTGATGCCGAAAAAATGTCTCTGCCGGGAATCGAACCCGGGCCCCCAGCTTTGAACGCCGGTGCCCTAACCACTAGACCACAGAGACTGGTTAGTAGTTAGGGCGATATATATATATATATATATACTTTTTTAAATCTCTCTTGTCTCTTTTTTTTGGAGGGGGGGGGGGCAAGCCACCTTTATGCCAGTGTAATGAATAGAAATACACAGATAGTTTGACTCATGAAATAATTTTGTTAAAAGTTATTGCAGCTATTTACTGTTTGATTGACAGAGGATTCGTTGCAACTATTGTTAATACAGAAAAAAAACTTTTCATTGAAACTGAAAGAAAAAAGTAAGGGCGTCAACATAAAAGAATGACTTTCAAAATACAGAAAATGCAGACAAATGATATATTACAAATAAGATTTTTTTCAGAAAGCATAGAAAATGTAGGGGCGTCGGCATCTAAAACGACTTATATTGATTTACAGAATATTGAAAAAAGTAAAGCATGATTATATGATACTGATTGATATTAATATAATCCAAGAATTATATCTGCATGACTGATAGTAAATTAAGTTGCTAGAGCCATTTAAAAATATCAGGAAATAACGTGAATAAAAGGCACGGGATATCATGGTGAGACTAAAGAATCACTTCACCCACTGTTTTATTACTCCAATGAATATATTCTGCAAGCTCTCGTAGCAATCTTTGGATACTCTCACTCCTTCTTGCGATTGCTTCTCTGTATGCTTCCGTTTTAGATACAAAAAATATCATTTGCATGAATTATTTCATTTCGCTCACCAATCAACTGCTTGATATTATTCTTCTCAATCGCGATGGGGGCTCAAATTTTACCAGCAAATTTTTCCATTGATAGCAAAGAGTGACCTTCAATTATTTATATCATATTAACCTTTTGAAAAACATTCATCTATACAACTGCGTTCTCCCTTCTTCACTTGACTAATGAATAATTTTATTTTCCTTTTCTTAAAAACAAACTAATTATTTCTATTATTGGTAGACCTATAACTTAATAAGAAATATTTTTTTCAATAAAATATGAAGTCTGGTGTAAACTTATTATTGTATGCTTTGTTTCGTGTGAAACGTATTTCTTGATTACGAATTTGAATATTCTTTGTTCTTCCTCATCTTGTTTTATTTATATATTTTTTTCATATATCTCGTGCTTCCTATATAGAATCATCATCATCATCTTCATTACCACCATCATCACCATTATCATCGTCATCATCATCATCACCAACGTCTACATCATGAACATCATTATCATCATCACCATTATCCCCATCATCACCATCACCATCATCATCATCATCATCATCACCATCATCATCACCATCATCATCATCATCATCATCATCATCATCATCATCGTCATCACCATCATCGTCACCAACTTCATCATCATCACCATCATCAACACCAACGTCATCATCATCACCATCATCACCATCATCATGATCGTCATCACCGTCATCATCACCAACGTCATCATCATCACCATCATGAAATTGAAATCATGTATCTGATAAATACAAGAAAACTTGGCGACAATCATTGCCTATAAAAATAAATGAAATAAAGAAAGAAAATTCTGACGAATTATTGCAACTACAAAGCGTGAAGTGATTTTTGTTTAGATTGATTCATAAACATGGGGCAGTATATTCACGCTTGATAATCGTAAAAAAGACGGGTATCTTGCTAAACAAAACGATGCGAGCGTGAAGAGTAAAAGATTTCCGTAAAGTCGATACCAATCTTATGCTATCGATTATAACAATGTTTCGGTGTTTCGTAGTTTATAGGAAATGTACAAACTCAGTATACTGAGTATACTGTTTATGTAGGCCCTATACATAAACATGGCATTGAGGTTGTAAAATCGTCCATCACTAACCTTAATCATTAATGACAATCGCAAAACAATGTGCTTGGGATACAAAAAGTAGGGCAATGGTTCTCTAGATATTTGGGGTATTCGGACTCTCTAGTATGAAGGATTGTGTTACTACTATGTGACTTGCTGTTCACGATGAGCTTGATTCCGGATCGGGGGGGGGGGCACTTACATTGACGAATGGATACATGCATGACCCCCAAAACACGTAAAAACGATGTCTTTTTCGAGTTAGTGCACGCTACGTACGTAACATAATAAGGGTGTCTAAAACACTACAAAAATGAAAAAAAAGGGTATTTGCTTCGCTAGGAAAGCTACGTGTTTAGGGTCAAGTTTGCGAGGGTATAAAAAAGACTAAAATGTTTTATAAGGATGCACTTTTTGCCCCAACAGTTAACACTACGTGTTTAGAGTACGATTTGCGCGAGGTGTGGGACATGGGGCCGTACCCAATGATGTACATGTACCTGGCACTAGCGTACCTCCGGAGGGGGGGGGGGGCAGAGGGGGCAGACTGCTCCCCACATCGACGAGTCACAACCCATGCAAGGGACGTATCCCTGCCCCCCTGACGAGACCGCGCATGGTATCCACTCGTCAATGGAAGTGCCCCCCCCCCCCGGTTCCGGATATCATTGTATTTCTACCGAGTCGACAGTCGTTCGGGAGATTGAAGTGGGTTGTGCACGTGGTGTAAAAGTTTCTTATTTCTGATCAAGTGTTATTGAGGCGTCATGTGTATATTATTTTTTTCTGCTTTTCCGAGATACTGTTTACCACACTATGAAAATGTGATGAGGTTCATGGCCAAGTCGAGCCAGATTTGCAGTTTATGACAACCATATACAGCGAGGATAAGGAACTTTCACACCAAAGCACAAATCTATTAATATTTTTTTTAAATTTTCAGTCAAGGCATGAAGGGGAACCAAAACTTTACAGCCATTGCCTTTACTGGACCCTCTTCATATCCATGCTCTCAGTGGCGTAACTACGGGGGGCATGGGGGGCACGTGCCCCCCCCCCAATCGGCTGGCAAAAAAAAAACGGGGAAAGGGAGAAAGGGAGAAAAAGAGGGAAAAGGGAGGAGAAACGTAGTGGGGAAAGAATAGATTATTGTTCATTATAATGTTATATTATATTATGTTGTATGTTATATTACATAAGAAGCATTTTTTCATTACTTTATGAAACATTATTTGCTTCATTGTTCCTGGTGCTCGCATAGACTGTTTAACGAGATATATAATCATGTTGTACTAAAACCTCCCGTTTTCAAATCAATATACACAAATATATTTCCTCGCAATTCGAGTTATTATTGCTTTATGTAGTGACATATTCTTCTTTTTCATGATTACTTAAAGTGATTGCCCTATTTTAAGGTCTTAATATAAAAAATTTCCTGTCCGTGCTAACGTTTGCATTAGTGAATTGGTGAGATTTCTGCTCTTCATGAACTCCTTAAATCAGTTCTTAAAATGTCAATTTTTCTGATCTGAATATAAAAAAATTTCAGCTCGCGTTTCGCGCTCGCATCATTTGGCTAGTGAAATACGTAGGGTCTTAGTGAATTCCTACAAACAAGCCTTAGAATGCCCCTCTTCAGGTCGGAATATCCTAAATTTTCAGCTCGCGCTTCGCACTCGCAGTATTTGATTAGTGAGATGCGTATGATACGCATGATTACAATGATGACTTCAAAAAGTACTTCATGTGTTTAGATGTAATTGTAACAAAATCGGCAAGCGCTTGGCACTGGCATTAGATGACTATGGTGAGATAGGTATACTCTTAATGGATTCACAAAAAGCATAGTCCTTAAAATATCCATGTTTGGGGTCAATAAATAAAAAAATGTCAGCTCGCGCTTCGCGCTCGCATCATTTGGTTAGTGAAATACATACGGTCTTAGGGAATACATACAAACAAGCCTTAGAATGCCCCTCTTCAGGTCTAAATTTCCTTAATTTTCATCGCGCTTCGCGCTTGCAGTATTTGATTAGTAAAATGCGTATGATAATCATGATTACAATGACTACAAAAGGTGCTTCATGACTGTGTTTAGATGTAATTCTAACAAAATCAGCAAAGGATGGCACTAGCATTAGATGACTGTGGTGAGATATTTATACTCTTAATGGATTTTGAAATATAGTCCTTAAAATTTCTCTATTTAGGTTCAATATATACATGTATAAAGAAATCTAGCTCGCGCTTCGCGCTCGCATTGTTTGTTTAGCGACACAGTTACATATCATGATTACAAAAAAATTGCTTATAATGTCCCTTTTTAGCTCTGAATATCAAAAATTTTCAGCTCGCGCTTCGCGCTCGCATTATTTAATCAGTGAGATACATATCCTGCATGTCCTTAAAATATCTCTATTAGGTCAGAATACCTGACAACTGAGCGCGCTTCGCGCGCTCCCTAAGTGACTCGAAATTTTTGCTGGTGCCCCCCCCCCAATGCCGTGACCCACGGTACGCCACTGCATGCTCTATACAATGTCTTTTAAATGTCATTCCGTTCATTTTCATCTGATTTATAACAACAACAACAATAATGATGATGATAATAATAATAACAATAATAATGATAATAATAACAACAACAATAATAATAATAACAATGATAATAATAATAATGATTAATAATAATAGTAACAACAATAATCTATTCCAAGTCGCATTGTTGTTATTATTATTACCCCAGCTTTAGCTCGAACTGCCTTTCAGCGTTCATGCAATCAAGGAATTAATCCTGCCGGGTGCCCATTCACGTCACCTGGGTCGAGTGCAGCAAAGTGTGGATAAATTTCTTGCTGAATGAAAACACCCACGACCCGCCTCTGTTTGAAAGGCGCGAGTCAGAACCATTAGACCACGACGCGCCCCAACGCGTAAATATCATCAATTTATATATCATTATTATATCAATTCGTATCACGTTTGAATGTTAATTAAACAAAGCATTGGATTGAATTATGAAATCATTCCTCCTTTGTCTATAAAATCATCACCAAATGGATATCTCCGTCAGTGCCATATATCATCATCTCTATCGCATATCTTTATCATTGTCACATGCACCACCTTCGTTCGTCATCTCCATTTCCACTACTTAAAATAGTAAAATCATATTTTTTTAAGAGACTAAGAAAAATCAGACAAACAAAACAGTGAATATTTTCATCAAAATCGGAAAAGGAATAACAAAGTTATGACATTTTAAAGATTTGCATTATTTCGGTGAAACGGTTCTGTGCATGCATGTCTTCGTGCGTATTCAATAAGCAAACTGTTGTCATATCCCCACTTGTTCTTTCGTATTTTACTACATGAAATGAGGTTTATTAAAAAAATTTCCCTAGAACTAAAAAAAAAGTGGATTGATAACTCGTCGCACGGCTGGCAGGAGGGCGCACACACTTAATCCCATCTAACCTATAAAATATAAACTTATTTAAAACCAAATTTACTATGCATGTTCTATTTCATCCCTTTACATGCATGTCCATTTCATCAATTTACTATGCATAATAATATGTTCAATTTCATACCTTTATTCATTCATTTAAGGACGTTCCACATGTATGTTTGTGCGCATCATGATCTGCTCATATTTTACACTCCGCACGCTTACGTCACAATGGATGAACAGGCGATTAATCAGCTGTAGGTATGAGTTGATACTGTTGATTTTTCTCCCATCACTTAAATACTGCAAATACGATTGGTTTTTTTATGAAGTTGTTTTTTTATGAAGTGATAAGTTGGATGTCGGTAATTACCGACCTATTTCTCTTTTGTCCACATTTTCTAAGATCCTTGAAAGAATAGTATACGTCAGAACAGAAATTTTTTTGTCAATGCATAATATTTTATCTGATGTTCAATTTGGGTTTCGCGACAAGCACAACACCACTCATGCCCTGATGAATTTTGTCAACAAAGTAGTCAATGCTCTAGACAAATCTAGTCACCTTGTGGGTATTTTCCTGGACTACTCCAAGGCCTTCGATACCATTAATCATGAAATCCTACTTAAAAAAATATCTCACTATGGTGTGCGAGGGAAGGCCTTGGAGTGGTTCAGGAGCTACTTACTTAACAGACAACAATACGTGTTTGTTAAAGATCATAACTCCAATTTGAAATATGTTAACTGTGGAGTCCCCCAGGGTAGCTTATTGGGCCCACTTCTTTTCACAATTTATATAAATGATTTCTGTAGATCATCCAAAATATTATCCCTTATCTTGTTTGCAGATGATTCGACCTTATTTTTTTCTCATCAGAATCCACAAACTTTAGTTGATGTTATTAATTCTGAACTTATTAATGTTACTGAGTGGATAAGAGCCAATCGATTATCTTTGAACCTTAACAAAACAAAATACATGTTATTTAGTAATTCCATAGACAAGTTACCGATGAACATTATGTTTGATAATACCCCATTAGAAATGGTACCTTACACCAAATTTCTTGGAATAACAGTTGACAGTAAACTTTCTTGGAAAAATCATATTGAAAATATATCCAAAATAATTTCACGAAATATTGGTATTATTAATAGGCTAAAATTCTGCATTCCCTCCACATCATTAATCATGCTCTACTCATCCTTAATCTTGCCTTATTTGAACTATGGGATTCTTATTTGGGGTGATACCCATCAATATTTATTAGATAAATTGTTGCTTTTGCAAAAGAAAGCACTTCGTATTATTCATAGTACATGTTTCCGTTCTCATACGGACCCACTTTTTCTAGAAAGTAAACTGTTGAAAGTCAAAGACCTGTATTTACTACAGTTAGGGCACTTCATGTATAGTTATAATAATAATGCACTTCCCCATATTTTTTGATGCCATGTTCCCTAAAAATCAATTTTATCATAACTACCCCACGAGACACTCTGACGAACTTCACATCCCACTTTACAGAACTTTACTGGCCAAAAATACATTCCTATTCAACGGTCCTAAATTCTGGAACTCACTCGCTAATAATGTTAAAGACAGTGTCTCCTTGAATTCATTCAAACGTAAACTCAAACGTATCCTGCTTAATTCCTATAATTCTTCGCAACGGAACTAACACTTCATTATCTTGATTATAATCCTTACATTTTTTCACGTTTATTTTATTATTTTTTCATCTATATTGTCCAGTCATATCCTTTGTTATTTCACCAGATCAAGCAGGTTCATGGTCAGCCCTTTCCAATTATTAGTTTTACTCCTTTTTAAAAACTAGTTGTCTTGTACTGTCCTGTCTCTTGTTTTGTCTTGTCATCCCCTCTCTCTGTTTTTTTTCCTGTCTTGCGCAACATATCCTTTACAACGAAGACCTCTTTGTGTGAAAAGCTTTGCATTTGTTCAGTTATTATGTTTCCGTCAATATGATTTCTTTTTCTCTTTTTCTTTCCTGTAATACATGCATGTACGCATATAGTAAGTCGACTATAATTTCTTCTTTTCCAAGGGGGATCCACAATTTTACAAGCTTTGCTTTTTAGTGGATCCCCTCATTTCCATATCCATTTATGCTCTATATTATACTGTTTTTTTTACGAAGTAAGAATGCCCTTCTGTAAAATTGTATTTGATTTGTATTGTTTTATATTACTTTGTATTATGTTTTGAATGGAAATGAAATAAAAGAATTGAATTGAATTGAATTGAAGCTAATAAACTGGAATTATTCCATGGACCATTTTTCAAAAAATTCCTCTACAATTTAAGAATACTTTACTATGTAGTGCTGCAAAGTATGACGAATATGACCCCGAGTTTGAATAAATGGTAGAGTGGTTTGGAACTTTGACTCACATGGATACAAATCTTTTGGCGTGTTTAAAAAAGCATATTTGCTCTAATAAAAGTCTAATAGTTTGAAAACAAGCACGTGAACCCTTATTTTTTTAATGTTTGCACCTCTTAGGTATACCTTTCTCTACAACTTTGCAAAGTTTGGTGAAAATGACATTGGTTTGGAATAAAGCAGCATTTAGTGTACGTGGACCTACTATGACCCTATCATCATAAAAATATTGATAATGATAAGAATATTTGTTTGTTGAAAATAATTTCCCGTCACGTACATCCGGATTGTTGATTTTTCCCGCTTGGCGTTTATTGATATTCATGTGGTGAATAAAATTGAATGTTCTTTCTGGCACTTTATCTTACCTATTATTGAATTGAATTTAATGACTTTATTGTCCATAAAGGAAATTATTTTTTCCACTGGTTTACACACATGTAGATACAATGTATATGCACAGAACAAAACAAAAGATGATGAAAACAGTGTCAACATGTAGAAATAATTCCAATTCAGGTATACATGGTTCAAATTTTTAATACACAAGTATTTGAAGTACAGTCAAAAGTCAGGCTTACATGTTTAGTCGTAGTTATCGGCAAGTGATGGATCGAAGCTGATGCAAGTGCAACTTTAATAGAAATAGTTATGAAGAGTAAGGGAAGTGCAAGAGTGGTGTGTCTGATTCTAAGAGAATCTCTAATATACATGAACAGTCAACTTATCTATTGTGATTATCAACGATCAATTAAAAGAGTAGGGCCCGGTGTATAGGGTCCTACTTAATATTGTTCTATGTAAGGCTGTTAACACTAAAACCGCCGCGACCATTTCGCTGCGCGAAGTTTTTCGACCACGCCAGTCTTTTTAGTTTGAAGTCTTGAGCATCTTTTGAGACCAAATTTTTGATGCGGTACAAAAATTACGCAACATTATATATACGTAAGCGCATGTCAGACTCAAAATTGCTCCAAAACGTGATTTTGTGTATAAAGTAATATAAATTGAGTTTTCTCATCTTATTCATAAACATAGGCATATGATTATATTTTTTTATAGGCTGAAAGTAATTGATTTTACCATATTATGCTGCAAAAATTATTCTACTATCAATCTGGCGAAATATAAAAACAATACGTCTAAAACAAAGAAATACATTATAAATTCATAAAACAATGAAATACATAAGAAATTCATTTCAAGCAAGATTTTTGTTTCATTTGTTACTGTTAGCAATGGTATAAAGAATATCAACACTCAAAACTAGCATTCTAGGATCGAGCCCTTTTTTTTCATTCATATAAAAAATCCTATCTTCGAAAAAAGTATCCATAGAGCCTTGCAGATCATATCCCATACTATATTTTGTTGACAATTTTCGGTTCGTGATCGGCGGACGGGGTCTCCAGCTCAGTCCGACCAGGGCCCGGCTCCAGGGGGACTGATAAGTGATTCAATAACACCATCCAAAAGCCCAGCCTGGTTAGGGTTAAGCTGAATTGAGCTTTATCAAACCATATAGCTATTTACTCTATGACCAAACTCTATGATTGAGACAGACATAGAGAGGGAGCGAGACGGAGGGGGGGGGGGGAGAAAAGCAAATGAAAATCGATATACGTCTAGATATCATTAAGCCTCATCCTGTATGCAGTGAAATTGAAAATGAAATATGAAAACGAATTGCGAATGTGTTCTTTACGCAGCATGCTGAATAACAATATTTAATTGTAGAGATGTATTATAATGTTTGGAGATCAGTATTTTGGTTTTGAAAACACGGGTAGAATGCTTTACTTCAAGACGGGGTTTCCCCCAAAGTTTCCCCTCCTCGCGCGCGCCGAGATTGGTCGGATTGAATTTCGCACCAGTCAACTGGTTGTTGTAATCATTTGAAAATAAGCAATTAAAAGTCTTCATAATCAAAGTTTTATCAGCATTGCAACAAAATATTTATTCAAAATAGAATGTGTGATCAAAATTTCAATTAAAGCATTTTTTACTTGAAAAAGATAACACCGGATATGAAATAGTTTAAAGAAACGCCTGCTTAAAGTCTAGACCAAGGTCGTCGTTATAATATTGAAATTATCGCTTATTCCGGGGACGCCCGTATTTACCGAACCGTATTAAAAATACACCAACAAATATGGCACACAGTCATGATAAGCGTTAAGCCAGTTTAAATTAATTGAGCAATGGTATTAATCCCAAAAGGCTCGTAGGGACTTCGTATGCATTTGTGCAGTCAGAGGTGGATGGGGGGGGGGGGCAGTTAAATATATTGCTGTACGCACGCAAGGCCCCCCCCCGGGGTGTTTTTTCAGTTTCGGACGCGGGCCACGCGTGCACTCGTTACAAGGGTATGAAAAACACCGATTTAAAAAAAAGGGTAGTTTTGAAAAACTGGTCAATGATCAATCGCGGGGTCAAATTTAGGGTATGTTTGTTTTCCAAAGATTTTTTTTAAGAATAGCCAAACGTGTTTAGGGTATGTTTTTCCCCCAAGCTTTTTCCCCGGGGTCATATTCTGGCGAAAACTTGTTCAGGGGCCAAAATGATGTGTAAAATAAAGCCCGGAAAAATGTTTATGGGTTATTTTGCACACAGAGAAAAACTCGTTTAGGGGATGTTTGAACATAATTTGGCCACGCCTGTGTATACAGCAATTCATTTGACTGATCGGGGATGTTTTTTTATCAAAGTTTCAATTTTTTCATATCAGGGCCCTTCGATGCCCCTTTCTTCGTTCACTCTTCCTTTTCTTATCTTTTAAAATCTTTTCTTGCTCTCCTTTCCCTTTTCCTCCCTTTTTCTTCCCTTCTTTTTATTTATTTATTTTTTTTTTGCTATCACAAAATTATAGATTGTTGTATTAAATAGGTATTTCTGCCCCTCACGTGTTTAAACACAATACAACAATGCTCAATCCAGGAAACTGATCCAGAGGGGGGGGGGGGTAATACCCTTCAATAACTAAAAATTCCCTTATTCCAAAATGAAATACCCTGAACGCATTTAAGGTTAGGAAATAAAATGATTTTCTTTCGCTTTTTGCTTATTTCATAAGATACCATGGTCGGAAAGTAGGCCATGATTTTTTTTAAGACTCAGCTTAAATCACGCTCGCAATAATTAATTAGCCCTTATGAGATGTTTGTTAGAATAAAACTAAGATGTACTTAGTTATTTGACAAGATTACCCCTAAAACAACCGAACAACAAAATTTTGCTTTTAGCCAATCGGGGAAATTGAATGAATTTTTTTTACGGCCAGGCGGGCCACCCCCCCGGCTTTGTAAAAGTTAAATCCATCCCTGCCTAGATTACATGTTCTCTATATGCGATAAAAAGTGTTGACGGTCATTTTAGGCTTTTTCATTTTCATGTATTCAACGAGTGCACAAATAATTTGCAAATTATTGTTATAAATCCCTCCATTTTTATTTCTTATTATTTCAAAGTAAAATTTTCAAGCCCCTGCCGCTTTGACTTGTCACTTTTTGAAAATTAGGAAGAATAATCTCCCCGATCAATCTCTAGTGTCATCCATAATACAAGTGGTGATAAAGAAGTTTGCCATGTTTCTTTTTACGCACTGCAAGATTGAAGGGATACTTGAAGGGAGTTGACTGTTCAAAGATCACTCCCAAGGGCGGGGCGCCAGGATATTGATGGGGGAAGGAAAATAATAGTTTCTGTCATTGTACAGATCACGGTGACCGCAACTTTTTATATTATTCTTCCATCTTCCTTCTCTCTACTTCCTCCATTTTTCTCATATTCCATCTTTTTATCTTAAAAAAAATTACTGCTGTCTGCTCCCCCCCCCCTCTCCGCCAGCGATAATTCCAGCATCAAAGCTTGACCCCCCCGTGACTCGCCATTTAAAAATGATTTCCTCAACAATGCCCATTGCAGCTACCTTACCATAACTCTCATCATTTTTCTCGGTCCGTTATTTCAGCAAAGGTGGAAAGTCCCGATTTTCTCGACGCGTCTCATTAGGTCATTTCGTATGCTATTATTAGCGAACTTGCCTGCATGCCTGCGAGAAAAGGGAATTTTTAAGCTCCAAGATTACCAACTCAACTGACTCATCACTCATAAGCTTACACTTTGCAGTAATATACGGTAGTGACATTGGAGTACAAGCGATTTTTAAGGGATAATTACGAGAACAGTGCCGTGAATCTGGATTGGCCGGACGAGTGCCACGACGAATTTACCAACTCTCTCTAACTACGGACGGTACTGACATGACTTCTTTGGAGTGGAGAACAGTGCAGTAGAATTTTTTGCCAAGTTCTGCTTAAGCCGCGCTGTCGTCGAGCCTCTCACTCTCAGTCTCACTGTCACTGTGTCACTGTCAGTCTCTGAATCTGATATCTGTGACTTCTCTCTGGCTTTGCTTGAACTTTGAAGACAAGTTAGTGAGTAAAAATTGACAAAATCCGGGAAGGGGGTGCCACTGCCATTCTGAGCTGAATCACAATTCAGAACTTTATCACAATTCAGAACTTTATACCCCTTTCATAAACCCAATTAAAATGAATTAGGCGGCTATTAGCAGCATAATTTGGTCATAAAAATTGGAGGAGGACAAGAGTTATCCGCATTACTCTGATGCTGCTATTATCCGGTTAATAGCAGCATTGGGATAAGATTTTGAGTTTATGAACGCATTTCCAAATAATGCGGATAATTGCCATGGTGCGGTCACAAGGTCACCCTTTTCCAACACAACCGCATCGGAGGGGGCGTGTCCAGTTGTCATGGTGATTATCCGCCTTTTTCAGGACAGGCGCTCGTAAAAATAATGCGGCTTATTTTCGGAGTTTATGAACGCAATTTTTATTGAATTATCCGCATTACTCTTAGGCGGCTAATTGGAGGATAGGTTTATGAAAAGGGTATAAGATTCGGTCCACTGAATCAGTGAATGATGTTCTCTGGCTAAAACAGGTACCGGTAAATGGTAATAGTGAGTCAGAATTGTGACCGGTAAAACTAAAAAAGTGGGAGTGTACATGTACCTCAAGTGATGTTTGTGCAGGTTCCACTCCACCTCACTACCGCTACACTACGCTCCACCTACCCGAACATCAAGCCTGTGAACTCGCTCTGATGCTCCTAGTGACAACAAAGGTCATGAACTGATGAAGGTGGGAAAAATGCATATTTATTGTAAAAATCCAACACCGAAACGAGCTTAAAAAGAATAAGAAGCTTATTTTTTTAAAGCTCATTTCGGTGTAGCCTGTAGGATTTTTACAATAAATATGCATTTTTCCCACCTTTGTCACTTGGAGTTCACGCGATCACGGGCCGGGGGGGGGGGTACTCAGTATATAATGCATAGTGGGTATGTGCCGCAGAGGGGACCCCCATTTTTACACTCAAATTTCCGTTCCAAGGCATAGCATTTTTGACTTGTTGAGAAAAAGAACAAAGAACGCCGCTCCAAGGCATAGCATTTTCTTCTTATCGAGGAAAAAGAAGAGAGAAATCCGCTCCAAAGCTTCGCATATCTTTCGTTACGCCGCTCCGATCGCGTTGAATGAGCTGCAATTTTGGTGAAAAGCGGCCGCAGAGCTCCCCGGCGGAGGCCGCGCTAGCTGCATCATGCACGCATTACCGTTCCGTAGGGATGCATTCGCGCTCACACGCTGGCGATCCGTTCCAAGGACCCTCGTTTTCACAAACATTTGTCGTTCCGAAGCCCGTTCTGAGGACCCTCCTTTTTACAATAAGCCCGCTCCAAGGCCCCCGTTTTTTGTCTCACCCGCTGCACACCCCTACCACTTTTTTGGTCGAGTGCCCCCCCCCCCCCCCCCCCCCGGGATCACGGGCTTGATTGATGTTTGAGTGGGTGAAGCATAGTGTAGCGCTAGTGAAGTGGAGTGGAGCCTGCACAAAAAATCACTTGAGGTAGGGAAGGGGTAGATTTAGACAAATTCCAATAGACTCCAGTACCAGGCTAGCAGAAATGGTAGATGCGACCCCCCCCAAAAAAAAAGCATTGACAATGTCAATGATTTATGCGTGTGTGGTCAAACTGAAAAGTGAAAAAATAGGTTAACTTTAGAGTGAGACTGTGAGTGAGTCTCGAGTTTACTGGGGAGTATTGACTTGTCTTGATCTTCCTTGACCTTGGCTCTTCAGATAAGTTAGAGGTATAGATTTTAGAGATGCTTCTGCCATGCCCACGGATGTCATCAGAGAAACTAAATAAAAAATAAGGTGGGGGAGGGGATGCGTGTGGTGAAAAAAAAAAAATTCCTGTGCGATTGCCTGTGTATTTTGTAAAGTTCTGTAGATCTAGGCACTGTTTGGCGTATTTTCTCTTGTTCTTGAGGATAAATGCTTGATTTTTTGACACTCAGTTTTCGGCAATCCTGTGTTTTAGGGGTCTAAATTATTTTAGGTTGCTAACTTCAGGCAACAGCTCCTCGACCGAACAGTAGTTCAGTAGTGCGTACGTACGTGCCAGGTATGGTGGGCCGTTTATGCCATTATAGGACTACTAGTATACAGCTACATGCCTATGTAGGAGATATAAAGTTGTATTTACCAATGGGGCATCATGCAATATATAGGGGCGGGGGGGGGGGGTGGTATAGAAATAGAATAACGGTATACCTAAAGCCGTAGGGTTGTCACGTGACCCAGGACTAGTCATGGGGGGGTATGCAATGAAGAATGCCATGCAGCATGCCTTCATGCCTTGGTTAGGAGATTTTATTATTTGGGGCATAATACACTTATGGGTGAAGGATGAAGAGTATTATGTCAAACCAACGCCACGGTAATACTAGTAGGCCTAGATCTAGTCCTATAATAATGGCATTAACGGCCCGGCACATATATGCACTACTGAACTACCATTAACAACAATCGTGGAGCTGTTGCCTGAAGTTAGCAACCTAAAATAATTTAGACCCCTAAAGTACAGGATTGCCCAGTTTTCATTACAATTATTGATCACATACGGGATATCTAGTGATTCTAGTCTTGGTTCTTAAGACCAGTAAAGTATATTCTTTTAATCATTCATTCAAAATTGAGAAAAGAGATTTAGGAATTACTTTTTTCTTGCAGTTTTACTTTCCACCAATAGAAGTTTCAAGTTTTTTATCGCTCTGGTGAATACAAAAACATTGTAATATGATTCATTTTGAGTAGAGTGTATACATTTTGTCAAAATTTTTATCAAAACAAGGACTCTAATAAATGTTTCAATTGACCGTTAGATGGAATTGCATTTGTTTGCTTTGTTAAACCTCCCTGTAGAGCTAAGTTTTTTTTCTTGATTTTTCCAAATTATTTTATTCTGAAATTAAACATTACAGATTCTGATTGGAATGCAATTGTCTAGCCACATGTAGAACTATTATTTAGAGCTACATCCTAGATCTTTCTAGACTACTGTGTCTGTATGTCTGTTCATTGTTGTTATCAAAATTTTCATTTATTTATTTTTTAGATGATATTGCTATGCACTTATCATCTTTTTCTTCTCCCACATCTCACCTGATTCTTTTTCTTCTTTTCCCCCCTCTCTCCTCTTCCATCAGTTGCCTTTTGCTTATTTTTATTTTTTTTCTCATAATCTCCTTCATCTTCTCTTACTTTTATTTTTCTTTCCCTCTTCTGGCTTTTCCCTCTGTGTGTGTATCTAATCCCAGTCTACATGTATATTATCTTGAAGTGTATGCTACATGTTAATGAAGAGACATACATGAAAATGAAGTTCTTAAAATAGAATATTGTTGTTTGAGGAAAAATTGATGTGGCCCCAAATATTGCACTTGAATGAAACAAATTCATTCACAACCAATGAAGCTTGTGACCTGAAATGTTGATGTTCATTGAATAGAAAATGGATACACATGTACAGCAAGAAATCCAGAACATACATTTTTAATACAGCTGGTGCTTAATATGTACTGTATACTAAATCACCAGTTGGCATCATGAGCTATATGTATGTGCTTACTTGGATTTTTTTTTTTTTAAAGGTGGAGCTTATCAAAAACAATTGATAAGGTCACTGGGAATCGGTCAAAGGTCAACCAATTTATTATTTTGTTATAAATTTTTAAAATTTCATTTATATTTTTTTTTTTTTTGGGGGGGGGGTATTATACATGTAGGCCTACATCTTGGTTGTTTTCAAAGTCAGCACTGAATTTTGTATAAATGCAGGTGAGACTTTGCATACTGGTCAACTCCCTAGATAGAATTTCATGAAATTTTTGGAGGATAGACTTCTCAGATATGCAACCGTGAGAATCTAACCCCATAACTTCCAGGCAAGATACCCCGGCCAAAGGGAATTGTGCTTGTGCTTCATGTTTATGACATTCAAATTATGTTTTATCTTAAAATAAGTTTTAGGACCTGGAGCCATTTGCCACTAGCATTAAATACTGTCATTTCTTTGATGTTTCAAAGATACTGTATGGTAACTCAAGATGATAGTACATGTATGTGACATGTCACCTCCGAACCAACTATAAATTGCAAGAGAAGTCCTCGGGCGGTATTCTGAACATTGTCTTTTCTCCATATTTTATCTTTTCTCAGAGATATGACAAAATCAGTATTCTGGTGGATGTCATAACTTTTGTCACAAAAATTGTCATAAATTTTGTCTCATCTTTTTAGCGCTCACCAAAAATACGTGGCTTTAGATGGGCGTAATCCTTTTATACAAAAATGTGACAAAATTTATGACAGGGGGTAGCAGTCATAAATTTTGTCATATCTTTTAGTATCAAATATTCCGATACCCTGCCGGCTGAATGTCAAGCATATACCGGTAATGATATTATTTAGATTAAATTGTGGTATTAGTTTCACTCATCATCCATGACATTTTTTCGAATTATTTTTTCATGCTACAATTAGTTAGGCCAGGGCTATGTACTTATTAATTCCTCCCTTTTTTGTCTGTTTTCCTTCTTTTTCTACTTCTCCTCTAAAATCCTTCACAGCTCCCTGTCTCTCTTTCTAATTAAGCGCATCACTATTCGCGTAGTTGCGCGATGCCAGCAACAGAATTGGGGATACGCCCTACCTGTCATGGGGCCTTCCTATTGGCTAGAAGGGCTCCCACTGGGATCTAACGATGATATTGATGGATTGCTTCCGAAAAGATGGAACTGTGACAGATATGACAGAGAAAAGACAATGTTCAGAATACTGATTTGTGACAATCATGGCGGTGTCGCATCTCGGAGAGAAATGATAAAATTTATGACAAAAGTTATGACAGTGTTCCAGAATACCACCCCAAAAAAGTAATTCACCTTTTGATCTTATGATAAAGTAAACATGAGAAAATAAATATCTGAAAATACAATTTCTTATATCGACTGTCAAATTTTTAGTTTCAAAGTTAAATAGATGAAAACAAGATACAAGAGTTTGAACACCAAACACATTTATACATGTATCTCCTTATTCTATAAAGGTCTCAACCTCTCACTGAATTGTTTAGAACTACATTCTATGACAAACAAATTTGATGAGTATAACTAAGATTTATCATTCTAACTAATCTTAATTCTAAAGCTTAGGAAATTAACTGTTGATAACTTTAATACAATACATGTACATGTACATGTAGATGTATAATATTGGTTTGGGTTGGCCGGTCACATACATATTTTATTTCTTCTCCATACATGTAAATAGCTTTCTATAAAAACCCATTGTTATTCCATGTTGTACTTTTGTGTCAGTTAAGTGTTAGAATAGGTTATAGTGAACATTAAACAATATTTGAACTTTTAAAAATTTAATTTCATTCAAGAAAAAAAAAATTGAAATAGATACTGTGTTTTAGTCCTGCTGACCTCGTCTTAATGACTCCTCAGCATCTGCTACCATTTCTAAAATCACTGCAACCCAGTGTTCTTCCTGACAAACGTAAAAAATAATTTCCTGATTATGAAGATCATTGGCCTAGGGTCGTTGAAATCTAATACAAGTACATGTACATGTAGCACTCTATACAAGGGAAGGGAGCTTTGAAATCTGTCTGTATATACTGGCCTACATCTACAAGTGGAATATTTCTGGTATCCAATGACATAAAAAGCCATATAATTATAATTAAAAATTACTGGTATTTCTATTTATATGCCCAAAATTGACTGACCGAATATCACACTCCATTTAATAGGACGGTTTCCCCACTTCATCAAACATTTTGATCATAGAAAAGTGGCTTAATGTAGCTTATTGTACATTATCATTGCACATTGCATGATTGCATTCTGCATTGCATGTATTGACTACATTTTGCACATTTGTGGAGACCATACAATATTGTACCATATTGAAGAGCATATTTTACATGAGACTATATTTAACAGATTTTGGTGCTTGTGCTGTACGCATCCATAGGCAAATTATGCAGACCAAAGTTTTTAATGCATTGTTTCATGTATTAAAACAACCATTAGAAAATGTAGCCTATTTCTCATCGTGTTCCTTTAACGTTCAGTGCATGTACAGTACATGAATAATCTGACTCTGAATTTAATCGGTTTCAATTCCATGTCTGTCAATAACTTATTCGCTAAAGTACCGTTGCTTTAATTAGGTTATTAGGATAGTCCATTAATTTGATAGGATTGTTGAGTTTAAAAAATATAGACATCTTGCAAGCACTTCCAAGAATATTCTCTAGCTACTTTCAATTAACGTGCTTGCTCACCTATCATACTGTGTGTGGAGTAAGTATTTTCTAATTTTAGACACTCTCTTCAATGCATCAAACTCATGCACACATTGTCACTCTACATCGCACATGGATGCAGAACATTGCTAGTTTCCATGTTAAGAAAGATTGTACGTCATATGCATAAGCCTACATGTTTAATTCATTTGTGCTGTACATGTAGCACATGGTCTGGGCATATAATCCACATTAAGGGCATGCATTGTATTAGGCAGCAATGCTCTTGGATTCAATTTCAGCACTTTTTTCAATAACTTATCCTGGCTGGCAAAGTTCTGAGTATGTATTGCACATGCATGCTATACACGGTACTGGTTAATATGTTCATATATCTCTGTTCTATTTCTGTTCTCTGTTACCAGTATCTGATACCATTATAAAGTCGGAGTGCACCGTTCGCGTACAGACATGGCGGCGATGGCGGAGGAGAAGTCTGACTCGATGCAGTCCGTCGAGATCCCGCCGGACATGTTCAACCAACTGCTCAACCAGAACGGTCAGGTGGGCATACCCATCGGAGGCGACGGGGAATTTGACGGCAACGATCTGATGCAGCTCCCAGTCATGAGGGGTTTACAAGAGGAGGAATCCAGGCCACATCTGAAAATACTTGAACAACCCAGACAGGTGGGTGATGAAAGCTCTTTTTAAGTTTTCAAATTATAAATATAATCTAAAATTTACTTATTATATTTTACTTATTTATTTATTTAAAAACATGATACAGTGTATGTGATACATTGCAATCAACAGATCAATGAATAATCAGAGGGGAAGATATTACATTAAAAAAGATGAAACATAAAATACAACTTAATAAATGCATACAGCTGACAACATAATAACATTAACTGAAGAGAGTGTAGGAAAGTACCAAAAGCTAAAGCCTTGCTGATGCTACAATACTTATTAGCTCCTTTGAATATAAAATGCAAGGGAAGATGTATGTATATTCAAGAAATGATTAGTTTCTTAAGGTAGCATGAGAGGGTCAGTTTTGAATTTCAATATGGGCATGGGACAATGGGGCAGAGGATCATCCTTAGTTCATGGGGGGGGGGGGTCTATTGTTGCCTCCCCCCTCCAACACGAAAAGACAATTTTCTGCTCCACCACCCATGACTGTGGGTATAATAAAAGTAGATATTACCGGTATTCACAAATTCACAAAAAACACCCCCTTTTTAAAGAATTTTCCGGGTGAAAAGTAAAATACACCCCTTTTTTTTCCAATCCCCTGGCCGGACTTGTCCCGCGAAAAAGTACCCCTTTCCCGGACATTTTAGGAACACCGCATGCGTTTCCTCTGAACCCGGAGTGGGGGCAGTGGGGGGGGGGGCAATAATGAAGAAAAGGGATAATGAAAGTAATGAGAGAAGAGAGGACTGGAAGAGGTCAAGAGGATGAGAAAAGGGAAGCAATAGTGTAGATAATCAAAAGAAAAGGGAAAGTGAAAGGCGGGAAGAGAATAAGAGGGAACATTCAGAATAGAAACTCATAACTCATAATTGATTTACTCATAATGAAATTAATGAACATGATAGCATTCCATACGATGGTCACTGTACGCAGGGGCAGTTCTTTGCACGTATACTATTCTTTAACGACACATAGACACGATAATTAGCAGATTTGTTATTTTCCCACTTCATTTCCGACAGCGCAATTTATAAAAAGGAAGAAGGAAATTAACAGTTTATGATTTTACTTCATGTAGACTATCTATCAAATTACTATAGATCATACTTTCTAATGGTTGGTATTCAAATGATTTAATAAATCTAATTATCTAAATAGGGGTTTGATTATTAAAGATTTTCCAAATGTTAATGTTGTATACATTATAGAGTATTATTCAGTACGGCCTCTGCCTGCTCTGTAAATACTGCAGGCATGTTTGTGGATATTGTACATGTAGATGTACACATACATTTACGAAAATTGGCTTCCTCCCCCGCCCCCCCCCCTCCCCCCCCCATTGGGAAAAATTGACCCAGGCTCAGGGGCTATTTCCCCCGTGTCTGCCCAAAAGAGCCTTGGAAAATTGCCATTTACTGCAATGTTAAAGCTTCCATCATATTGCAGATGAGCCAGTAGGTTGTGAAAAGGTGCCCCCCCCCCTCGGTTAAAACAGCACTCCTCCTTTGTGTACACGTAGGAAACATAAATTTGAACTATTGCACACATTTTTTGGGGGTCAGTTTTACAAATGTGTTTTTATTTTTTTTTACAGCGAGGATTTCGATTTCGATATGGCTGTGAAGGTCCGTCTCATGGTGGTCTACCAGGTCATAACAGCCAGCGAGGAAAAAGATCTTTCCCTTCCGTTGAGGTAAAGTGTTGTTTAATCAATCTTAAATTTCAGGGCCATGTTGGATAAAACTTGTTTAATCAATGGCAAGATGTACTGTAATAATACTGAAATCGAGCCATTTATTATAGAGGTGCAATGCTAGAACAGTTGGTGAGGAAAAAAGATCTTTCCCTTCTGTTGAGGTACATACATTGTACCTGTATCCTGGTTGTTTAATCGATCTTGAATATTTTGGCCTTGCTGTGTAAAACTTGTTTAAAGCAAGATATATTGTTTTAAGTGAATGGAATCATTTCAAAATTGTTGTCAAGATTTTGTACAGCACATTTTACACATTTTTAATTTCAGGGCAATGTTGTGTAAAAGTTGTTTAATCAATATTGGCAAGATATTACAAAGCTACTGAATTCATGCCATTTAACACAGGGGTGCCAGTCTTCAGGCCCCAACAGCTTCCCCTTTCAAGCATTTTAGACTTGATATTTATTGTATGTACAGCACATACATGTACAGTGTATACACTGTAAAACTCTTGAAATTCAGTGTAATGTTGGGTGAAAATCGTTTTAGGATGGGGAGTTGGGTGTCTGGACACTTAACAGAAATGAAGCCTTGTTTTTTTTTTAACCAAGGAATAAGCCAAAAATATATGTTGGATAATTCTTTATTATCACCATCAATATTTGTACTTTATATTTTCTTACATTTTGTGCTAAAAAACAAACTTTTCAAAATTGAGAGTAAAAAGTCATGTGTCCCGAAACGCAACCACTGGGTATAACAATCAATGGCAATACAGGAAAGAAAAGTTGCTGAAAATTCACCGTTTTGTTGTGAAGATTCCCGGAATCAGGCCCTAAAAATATCCCATTTGAAGCTTTTCAGACTTTTTAATGTACATTGTAAAGATAGCTCTTGCTTCTTTCTAGATAGTCTCGGTGATTAACCCTATCTAGGCCGGGGGGGGGGGGGGGGCCTCGGAGACCCCCCTCAACGAATCGTGCAATATTTTCGCTGTGCAAATTTTTTTGACCGTGCCGCTCACTGACTTTTTACTTTCAAGTCTTGTGCAACTTTTGAGACCAATCTCGCGTCGCCCGGGTAGGCGGTTCCAAAATCACGCAACATTATGTACATGTAAGTGCATGTCAGACAAAAAATGGCTCAAAAACGTGATTTTGTGTACAAAGTCAATGCAAATTGTGTTTTCAACCAAAATTCATAAATGTATGATTTTTTATTTTTTCTGGTCTAAATGAATTTATTTTATGCTTTTTATGATCTCAGAAGAGTCCCCAACAAATATCATTGAAAAAAACAATGAAAACGCAAAGGTCAAAAAAACATAGAAATACGTAAGAAATTGCAAAAAACAATATAATACATAAGAAAATGATTTGATCTTGCAATTTTGTTCATGTACACTTGCTGAGAGCACCACAAAGAGTTCCTATACCAAATATGAGTACATTTGGAGCTTTATTTAGGGAGTTAGAGGAAAAAGTATGATTTCGCATACTAATTATGCATAAATTAGCATAATCACATAACGATTCATATGAAATAAATTACTATACAATTGTGTAGATGATGTCCCAGGCAACCTGGGTGCCAATTTTCGGCGCGGTCGCGCGGTCGACGGCCGAAATCTCAAGGGGCCCCCCCGGCCATATAAACTCCAAAAATACCCCGGCCTAGATAGGGTTAAAACTGATGTGACATTGCCGAACTCAGCTTCATCATCATCATAAAATAGCTAGCAGAACAAGTTAAATTATGCAAGAACAGGAAAAATGAGAACTCTATTTATGGTATTTGTTTATTAAACTGTCTCATTCCTTTTCATGTCCATGAAGGAATCTTGAGTATCATTTCCTCAACAAAATATTACTTCTCAATTCCCTAATATAGTATAGGGATTATTATGTTGAGAAAAAATTGATATTTTTTTAAAGGCAAGTATTCATAACACCATTAAAAAGTATTAATAGTTAACACTATACAGTACACATGTGATACAGTGTATTCTTTATATTTGTGCATAATAAAATATATATGGAGCCGATAAACAGAAACTACAAGTAGGCCTATCTAACTTATATGGATTCTTATATGGATGGACAGCATATTGGAGTTCATTTTCTTGGTTGCATTTCATTGTGTTTATCAGCAGATCCCTCTTATAATGTATGAAAAATGAAACTGATTTTATTGTACTGCATTTTATTCATTCTTTGTTGATTAAAAAAAAACTGACTTGAGTTGTCCCAGTTTGCAATGGTTTCGAAAGAATATCTTCCAAATCAAGGTTATTTGTTTCCATATCCTCATAGAATGACATGTACATGTAGGCCTAGTATTGTGATTTGTGAAGCTGAAATCAGAGTGACACGACATTTGATCCTGCAACATTTGCACTGGTCATAATCATCATAATATCTCAGAGGGCATGCGGTTAGAGTTAGGATTGTATTAGAGCAGGGAATGATTTTCCTGGTATCGCATCCCAATTTGCTCCACATTTTTCAAAGACTGCTATGCAAAAAGTCTTTCGTATAGCATATTTTTGCATAGGACTGTACATTACTTAGTTGAGAGCTTTTCTCTTGTGACCAAAAATGCTATTCAAATTGGTAAAGCAAAATTATTCCGCTGTAGAGTTTTTGGTTCAGAATAATGTGAAGATAAGGATCAGGGTTTATTTGGTGTTGGAGGTTAGATTTTTATAAAAATTTGGCTTTATTTGTACGTGCAGATCTTCCATCAAAGCAAATGTCTTGGAACCAAAATGAGAGTACTCTGTATGAAGCTGAAAATCGCTAACACAGATAAACCTTCATGGGCGATTGCAGATCTGCCAACCAGTACGTTTTAGGCGTATTTAGTATGTTTTTGAAACCAAAATACAGCAACACGTTTTTTGTATAAAAAATATGTAAAAAAAAATCCTTTTTTTTTACAAAATCAAAATTTATTGAGAAAAAACATCTCTGTATGTCTCTAGTTCATAAAACGTACGCAAATATGCTTATTAGATCAATGTAATTTTAGGTAACTTGATTTTTTTTTCAATCAATTTGTTAAAACCAGGGTGAGATATACACATGTTTCAATGTTTTCTATTTTTCATCTGCAAGAGCAGTGTGCATTTTAGCTTGCATGCAGCTTGAGCGCCGCGATGAGCGTGTGGGCCAAGCATTTTATTATGAAATACACTTTTTTGGGAAAATTACAGTTTTTTTATCACAGAATACATTTTTTCATTCCCAGAGGTTGGTAGGTCTGCAAGTGTACTTTTAAGTATTGTTGCTTGGAAGAAGGCTCATCCAATGGCAGAATCATAATCAGTCGAATTGAAAAGATCCCTGTTAAAGCAGATACGAACTAAAAGCGCCATCTCGAGTCCTCAACCACTCATACCTGTCCAGTTTCATGACCCGTAATGCTAGTGTAGTCTTGTATATAGACCTACTTGAATGATTATATGCTAATTAACTACTTAATACATTCATACCACAATATTACCAAGTAGCAAAACAATTACCTTTTTCTCAAAACATTTTAGTTTCTCTATATCTACAAATACAATTGTAGGTCAATTTACTCTCTGTCTGAAAACGTATATTTTAAGACTACATGTATGTATTTATAATCAATGAGAGACCACACATAGTTCACTCCCCCTCACTGATGCTGTATACAGTGCATGGGTCATTTTGCTCCTATCCAGTTTAAGTCATCATGATGATGTACAGTACAATAATGGTACTCAAAAGAGTTTAGTCAATAGTTACATGTACAGTATATAGACATACATGTACATTTTTGATGTACATGGTAGCTATCAACAGTAATTTGCAGTAAAAACTATTTCTATGCCATTTCCTGATGGAGAGTTGACAGTATTGCTTGCATTTCTTTGAAAATCTGAATGAAGCTCCAAGATCAAAGTTCACGTTTGTTTTGAAGGACCACTACTGTCCACTTCAAATGTATGATTTCAAAACGTATGGGCATGTCTGTGTAAACGGGTGCATTTACCTGGCAAGGCTTACATGTACATTAGGGTGTATTGTAAAGGAAAAAAGTCCCTTAAATATAAAAAAAGAGAAAAATTGTATGTAAATCATATTAATCGTAGAATCGCCAAATATTTTTTTTTTCGCACCGAGTATACAGGTTGCTTTTTTACATAATTTTCTTTTGTTGTTGCTGCCTGTAAAGTTCATTGTTCAATATACATGTACATACAGACCTGCTAACCAGTACGTTTTAGGCATTTTTAATACGTTTTTAGTATGTTTTTTTTTACAAAATCAAAATTTATTGAGAAAAAACATCTCTATACATGTATCTCTCTATTTCATAAAACGTACAAAAATATGGTTATTAGATCGATGTAATTTCAGGTAACTTGTTTTTTCAATCATTTTGTTATTAAGACCAGGGTGAGATATGTTTCAGTGTTTTTTTTTCATCTGCATGAGCAGTGCACATTTTAGCTTGCATGCAGCGTGAGCGCCGCGATGAGCGTGTGCGCCAAACATTTTATTATGAAATACACTTTTTTGGAGGAAAATACAGTTTTTTTTATCACAGAATACAGTTTTTCATTCCCAGAGGTTGGCATATCTGGTACATACTGTTATTTTGATAAATAACTTTTTAAAGCTCAAATGATGTGACAGCAACAGAGCTACATTATTAAAAAACACTTTTTTTATATGTACACTTTTTTATAAACTTTTGTTTACCCCAGAAACACTTGACATATGTGGTGAAATTTTCATAGTGGTAGAAACATACAGTACATTAACAGTTTACATTTATTTCTTTATTTATTGGTGTATACATGCATATATACCCATAAAAATATACATGTACATGCACATGTCCATACAGTACCATATTATAGATTCTTAGTACACTTTAGATGTAGTTGATGTTCTATATTAAGCATTTGTGGGAGCGTATCAAGTGTTGGTTTCATATTCATGACATCATTCGTTGCTAAGAGGTTTCATTCTGTAATAATGACATGTAGTGTGTAATATGTATATATGTGTACAATAGATGTGTACATGTAGATCTTGTACATTTTAATATGTAGAGTGCATTGTACATCTTATGTGACTTGTATATTACTTTTGAATGCATTTTGGCCTTCCGAAAATGATTGTTAAAAACAAATGAATATGTTCTTTAGTCACTATTTTTTGTTAACTTGCAATTTATTTTTGAGGGACAAAAATTGGAATCATTGAAAGTTACAAATCACAACTTTAGACCAGAATTTGAATTAAAACAGTAAAACAGAGTTAAAAACTATGGGCATGAAATCTGTACTTTTAAAGCACTCACTTTATGATAAACATTTCATATAATACCCATAACTAATTTTAATACATTACATCTCATTTTTGTCTCGCACTGCATACATTGTACATTGTAGCAGAGCGAGAATATGTAGGCGCCACTTTTCCGATGACGGCGGTGGCGGCATAATCAACATTGAAATTTTAACTAAGGTTAAGCTTTTTAAATGTCGTCATTAAAGATGACATAAAAGTATGTGGACCTAGTTCTTGAAAATTGAACAAAAGGGTAATCAAGTATTACTGAAAATTCTGGTCAAATTCAAGATCAAAGGTCACTTTAGGGTCAATGAACTTTGGGGGTATTTGTAGCATTTTCATCATACCTTAAAAAGTTTATGGATCGACACACTGTAGACCATGAAACATAGGCATAAGAGCAACCATGTATCCCTGAATATCCTGTATGCATTTCAGGTCATATGAACAAGATCAAAGGTCATTTACAAAATGTATAAAGATCAATGAATTTTGGCCTTGTTGAGGGTATTTGTTGAATTGGCATAAAGTTTATGGATCTAGTTCATGAAACATAGACAAAAGGGTAAACTATTATGAATGATTGTTTTGCAAACATCTGAATAGGTCACATGATCATGGTCAAAGGTCATGTTGGGTCACTGGACATAGTAATTTGTTATATGAATGTTTCTTTATATGTGGATAATTATTCAATAGCTGTTTTCAAAGTCAGCACTGCTGATATCGAATTGCGTAATGCAGGCGAGACTGTCAGAGACATTCCACTTACAATTTTTATTCTTTCTATCTTAATCCTTCTCATTCCAGATTTGTAATTACAAAGGACCCGCCCGTATAGTTGTTTCCCTGGTAACCAATGAAGATACACCCCGCCCCCATGCACATTCTCTGGTTGGCAAGCACTGTAAGGACGGGCTATGCACAGTGCAAGTAGGGCCCAAGGATATGACAGCAAGGTAATATCTACTGCTTATTAATATTCAGGGAAGATTTCAAAAATTTTCAAAAAAAAATTCTGTCTTTGATGTAACGTCAAACAATCATGTATTTCCCTTCCAGATTTTTCATGCATTTTTGTCTACATTCATGTTTTTAAATTTTTTGGAATGTAAAATGATGAAATTTCAAATAATCTAGACCCTCTTTTTCCCAAGAATAGGGATCATTGGGACAGGAATCAATAGGGATTGTGGTGTAACAAAGTAACATGGTTATGATACTTTTTCTCATTGAAATATTAACAGGTTGTTTAATTTATGTACATAACTTACAACAGTGATGAACAGAAACATTAAATAATTTTGTATTTTTTCAAAACAATTAGAATTAGAGACAACTGCCTGACAGACGACTAAGAAGTTTGGTGCAGTTTATTCCAGTCTGATAATTTTTGTTTGTTTTTCTGCTTACATAGCTTCCCGAACTTGGGCATCCTTCACGTGACGCGCAAGGACGTAGTCCCTACCCTCAAAACCCGGATCCTTGCCCAGCATCGGCTCTACAAAGACCTCATCAACATCTCCCAAGGAGAGAATCGCTGGATGGAGCCGTCGGACTCGGAGATTGAGAAGAAAGCCAAGGAGATGGCTAAAGACATGGACCTTAGCGTTGTCCGTCTCTGCTTTCAGACATACCTTCCGGACAGCAAGGGCCACTTCACCCAGCCTCTTGACCCGGTCATTTCGGTGCCAGTCTTTGATAGCAGTAAGAATCCTTTTCATATTTCTCAATTCTGTATCCCTCTCTCCACCGTTCTTGTGTTGTTGCCAGAGGCAGGATGTTTTTGGATCATTTATCTGTCCCTTCAGTTTTTGTTACAATAATTTTGGTGGCAGTCTTTGACAGGTCAATTATAGGAATCATTATAAACTTTGTACCTGAAAGTGGCTCACTGCCGCCATGACTAAAGAACCGTTGACAAACCAACTTTTTTCATATATTCCATCACTTTCAGAATAGTGTTCCTAATCAATCTCCATACATCCCTACTTGGACAAATGGAAGGAAGTATTAAACAAAAGTCTTATTTCCTATAAAAGAGCATAAATTTGTCTGATTGACATAGACACTACCAATGCATAAGCTTCATATTTTGTGAATTTCTTTGTGTCCCTGTCCATCTCAGAGGCACCCAACGCAACGACCCTCAAGATCTGTCGCATGGACAAGAGCGCAGGTTGCTGTACAGGGGGAGAGGAGGTCTATCTGCTCTGCGATAAAGTACAGAAGGAAGATATCCAGGTGAAGTTCTTTGAGATCTCGCCGGACGGACAGATGGTCTGGCAGAGTTTGGCCGAGTTTGGTCCAACCGATGTTCACAGACAGGTATGTGATGAGGTTGTGGTTGTTTTTCTCTTTTCCAATCTTCAGCATCATTTTCATGATAGATGATCTCACCGTCATCATCATCATTATTATCATCATCATTATCAATATCATCGACATCCCAATCACTATCATTGTCTTCATCAGCCATTTTCTTTGTCATCGTATTCATCCTCATTGCATCATCCTCATCTTCATCCTCACCATCTTCATTATCACCATCATCATCAAGTAATTTGTTTCTTTTCTATATCTATGTAATTGTATTTCAGACAAAAGCATATTAAGATATTAAAGCCTTTTTACATTGTATGTGCTTTTTCATAACTTTTGATTTTTTTTTCAATATTCTATGTTTTTTCCCCATTTCTCCTTGCAGTATGCAATTGTATTTAAGACACCAGCCTATAAAGATATAAACATCGATAAGCCAGTGTATGTCCACGTCCAGCTGAAGAGGAGGTCGGATAATGAGACCAGCGATCCCAAACCATTCACCTTCCATCCTCAGGTTCCAGGTAAATGCTGCATCATATTTCAACCAGTTCCAACTGGCTGCCACGGGTTACAACTGGTTTCAACCAGTTAATGATAATCCCCAAACTGTTATGCTTTGAAAAATGAAAATTTTAAATATTTTTTAGTGATTTTACATGAAATTTCTTTTGGTGAGGATCCCAATCAAAATCAAATACCAAGCTAATTTGTCGCAAATTAGTTATAGCAGGTTGGAATATCCTTAATTAGGGTTCCCAGTCCATCAGGGAAATCAGGGAAAATTATTTTACTTTTTTTCCAGTCAGCAAAAACTCAGGGAATTTGATAAAAAATACCTCAAATCAGGGAAAAATCAGGAAATTTGATCAGCCCTAAAGTTGAAAGCACGGTAGTCAGTCAGACTCTGTTATATTTTGTTGCATATCAAAACAACATCCATTGAATGACTGGTTATGGTGGTACTAATTAGTTTTGCATTATTGTGCTTATACTGCAAATACATGTAATTCACTGCAACAACTTTATAGAAAACATGCGAAACTGGGAATGGGTTTAAATAATTATCAGGGAATTCTTAAACTTCATCAGGGAAAAATCAGTGAATTCTGTTTTCTTGAAAAGCTGGGAACCTTGTTAATAGTGCATATGACTGATCTTTGAAAATAACAAAAAATTCAAGGTGAGACTGAATTTGTTCCTTGATTACAGATCGAGAAGGGATCCTTCGGAAGCGGAAGAAGCACTTGGCACACTTCAATGAATACAGCAGTTCGTACAACCAAGGTGGTTTAGGAGGAAACAGTAGCATGGGAGGAGCAGGAGCAGGAGGATCAAGTGAGTGGTATTCCTTTCAAGGGATTGTTTACTGGGAAATTCATTTGGGATCTAAAAATATTTTATCTCTTGCAGCTTATGTTGTAATCATTGCAAACCTTTTGGTCAGCCAGGAACCTGAGATTTCAGGCAAATCGGTTGCTTAATTGCTGGGGAGGAGCCGGGTGTAGTGGTTCTGACTCTTGCCTTGTAAACAGAGGGTTGTGTGTTCGAATATCACAATGGTCTGGCGTCTTTTGGAAAGGTGTTAATCCACACTTTGCCACTCTCGACTCAGGTGCTAAATGGGTACCCAGTAGGATGTGTAAGTTATTGTAGCTTGTCCAGTACTGTGTGCGCTTCACCGGCGACTGACTGGAATACTCCCCAGGAAGTGGAGGATGTGCACTCATTGTGTGGGAGAATGACTGATTGAATCTGATGACCTCAGTAATAATGTCTGTAAAGCGCTTAGAAATGTCGTTCCGATGTATTAAGCGCTATATAAAAGCGGATTATTATATTATTATTATTATTGGGCAATTCCATGAAATATGAAATAGATTTGTTTTGTTCCAGGCATGGATCTACCCTTAGCTCGTTTTCATTCTGTATTTATTTGATCTCACTCTTTATTCATCTTTTCAGCATCATTCCCGTTTAACAACCCTAATATGGGGTATGGTGGGTCCAACTATCAATTCAACCAGACCAACACTTCCAGTTCACAGCCACAATCAGGTGAGGACATTTTTCCATTTATTTTTTTCCATTGGAAATATACTATGCACAGTTAATAAATGGAAATACCAAGCTGTATGCAGCAAGTCAGAATCCAATCCAATGACTCACCTCTTTGCTTTCAGCTTATTCAGGATTGCATTTCCTCCGTTTCCGACTATACTGTAATGCAGCGAGTCAAAGGCTTGTTTTCATCTGATTTTTATGAAATGTTCATGTTCACTCACAGGGGCGCAACAAATCCCCAGCCACCAGTCGGGGGTTGTCGCTAATGGCAACTCTTCTCAGCAGATGGTATACACAACTTCAACAGGCTCACAGAACCACCAGCCCTTGCCTAGCATAGCAACACTGAGGAAACCCCAAGTGACACAACAGCAACAGTTTCAGGTGCAGCAACACCGGCAACAAATACAGCAGCAGCAGCCAGCTAGCATGCCAGTTCAGATGGATTTCCAGATGCCACCGATGCAAGGTGCTATGGCAGGCCAGTCCAGTGGAGAGCATGTTAAGATGGAGGGAGAGAACAATTACTGTATGGGCTCAGGTGAGTCATCGGTCTCGGCACCACTTAACCCCAGTCCTAACAACGTTTTTTCAATCTAGTTATATGATTTAACCCCAGTTTTATCACGATCAAACACAGTTTTGGTAACAATCTAAACCGAGTTTGAACAGATTCCAATAAAATGACCACCCAAGTGTTTGTATATTTCTGAATATAAAATATGTGCTGAATGATTCTGGTAGAGAATGTGTAATTACTTTTAAATGGACAGCATGATCCTGGCATTCCAGTCGGTTGTCTCTCCTTTTTTCAAGATCAGTAAAAATACACTTTACCATATGAGCCTAATCTGTGTTGGTGATCATCAGTCATTTTCAGCTTAGATTTCATGATTTCACAGAGTTAAGTTTATGTATGAAATGAACAAGGTCTAAATCTATAATGGTACATTGACCATTAACCTTGATTTTAAGAACTTTCTCATGAAACCATTGGGTAGGCAACTCAACAAGCCATCTGACTTTTTTGGCATTTCCCTAATTCCTTTATTATGCTTATGCTATCATTTGTATCATAAACCATGAATATAGAGAAATGTAAGCATTGCCTTTCTATTGTGTGTGGATTCATGTTAAAATGTTGAGTTTTTTGTATGGAATTGTTAATAACTGAACTGAACTGAGCAACCACAAGTACGTAACATTAATAGCTGCATGCGTATTAATGTGGGATTATTGAATTCAATTATTCAGATGCTTTTGAGCTTGATCCCAACATTGTACATGATTGCGGTTCACCACCAGAGCTCAAGGATACCACTGTCTTGGACCTCATCCCAAAGGGTATATCAAGGCCCAAGGACACAGAGGAGAAAAACGTCCAAACTGGTGAGAATATTTGTTTCAGATTTCCTTTCAGCGATAAGTTTTATTTTTATGGTCAGAAGTTCCATGGTACTTTGATTTTTTTTGTGGGGGGGTTACCCTCTGCCACATGCCCCCCCTGTTGTTCATAAGTTAGAGCGGCTTTGAGAATGACTGGTAAACCTTCCATATGGGCTGCCGTCGAACAACTTGGTGTATACCATTTACCACAAGAAAGGATCACCAGTCGTTCTCAAAGTAACTCTTAACCTTTGAACAGCTTCATGACACACCCATCTGGTCAGAATGTCCTAGTCGGGATGAAAATCTGTTATTCCATAAAATAATCAACTTCTAACACCTGTTTTTTCTCAATGTCTTCCTTATTCTATGAAATGCACTAGCCATAACAGTAAAGGCCTTGTCACATCGTCCTGTGCAAGCCCTGCGGAATGAGTTGCGAGCGATCACCCGCAACAAAGTTTTGAGCATGCTCAAAAATTTTCTGAGCGCAAATCAGGCTTGCGGGCAACTGCGTGCGAGAAACGTGTGAGAAACTGTCAATGCGGGATGCCTGCGGGCAACCCTGGGGTAGCAAAAATAGTCACCCGCAAGGCTTGCATGGAACAATATGACAGAGCCTTAAGAGAGCATCGCAACTTTTCTTACGGACCAGAAAACGGAGACCAATAATTTCCAGGAGGTTTAATAATAATAATGATAATAGTTATAATTGGCATTTGTATAGCGCTTTATCAATCTACGACTGTTCAAAGTGCTTCACAATTATTATTACCCGGTCACTGGATTCATAGCATTTCAAGCAGCTTGTTAGGCACACACTTGCTAAACCAACCACAATGACGGTTGTTTCCAACCGGTACCCAATTAGCACCTGGGTGAGAGTGGCAACGTATGAATTGACGCCTTGCCAAAGGGCGTGAGGCCATGGTGGGATTCGAACACACGACCCTCTGATTACAAGGCGGGAGTCAGAACCACTACACCACAGCGCTTCCAGATGATAAATAGGTTTGGCATACATCTTCACACATGTACTTTATGGAATTGGCAATATTGTTATAATTTCAACATATCTATTTTCCTCTTCTATCGGTGTATTTGATGTCTAATCATAGACTTTGCTGGTATTCTTTGACCTTGATATAGATCAAGGTTTTATGCTGACTCAGTCCTCCTTGGCCACTTCTATGTGATTATATCATTGTAATGAAAATGCCTTTTATCATTTCAGATGACATCACAATTGACAGTGATTCAATGGCGTGGCATGTTGCCCAGGTAACGGCCAATGCTCTTCATGACTATGCAGCGACAGGTGACATCAAAACGATCCTCACTGTACAGAGACATCTTATTGCGGTCGAGGATGATAATGGCGACACGTGAGTAAAGAATTGACTAAATATAGTCTTTCTGAATATTCTGTGAGATACTGTGTTACCCTGATAGGTCTCGTTTACAAGTACTGTTTAATCAAATCATACATCTTGTCTGGATAAAGAGATGAATGTATTACTAATAGTTCCATGTTTTATGTATTTTTTGGACTTTACTTTTGTGAAACAGATGTTCATTCATTGAATCACATAATAATATATTGCCCTTCAAACTTAACTCCATATCGTTATTAACTATAATCTACCAATTTTATAATGCCTTTTCCATATTCTTAGAAGTTTTTTTTTCTTCACAATTTGCATTAAGAATACAATGTTTGATAAGATTGTGGAAGAATAGAATGGGATTATTAAAAGGACAATAAAAACATTTTAGTCATATTGATATTTGTCCCTTTAATAGGTCAATGTTATTTTGCTTTATATTTCATTTCATATGCATATTCTTATTGGATTTAATACTTCTTTAGACCTCTTCATGCTGCCATTATCAATAAGAAATATGATGTGACGCATGCACTCCTGTCCGCCGTGATCAAGATTCCAGATCAGACCATTGTTAATCAGACCAACCATATGAAACAGGTGAGGCAGCAATGATGATGATGATGTTGATGATGGTGGTGGTGGTGATGGTGGTGATGATGATGGTGGTGATGATGATGGTGATGATGGTGGTGACGATGATGATGGTGATGATGGTGGTGATGATGATGGTGATGATGATGGTGATGATGGTGGTGATGATGATGATGGTGGTGATGGTGGTGATGACGATGATGATGATGGTGGTGATAATGATGGTGGTGACGATGATGGTGATGATGATGAGGATGATGATGATGATGGTGATGATGATGGTGATGATGATGATGAGGATGATGATGATGAGGATGATGATGGTGATGATGGTGGTGATGATGATTATGATGGCAGCAACAGTTATGATGATTATGATGTTGACAATGATTGTGATCGTGCTGGACGTGTTCATGGTGACGATGATGGTGTTGTGTTGATGGTTATTGGTGAAGGCAAAGATCATGACCATGATTATTATGATAAGTGTTGATTGATGATAATGATTGTGGCTTTGGTAATACAATTATTTCCATCTATCTCACCCTCCCAGACTCCCCTGCACCTGGCTGTTCTCACCAAGCAAGCCAAGATGGTGGAGGTGCTCATGCGGTGCGGTGCTAACCCCAACCTCCGGGACCACGAGGGGAACACCCCACTCCACCTGGCCACCAGGACCGGTATGACGGAGGGCATCACTTTCCTTGTTCACGGCCCCAAGGCCAAGGCAGCTGTCCAGCCGATCAAAGCCGATGTTAACCCGACCAACTATGATGGTATGTGGTGTGGTCAATTGCCACTCAATCTACTTTCCATTTGGTCTCATCCCACATGGTCTAATCCTAATTTGTCCGAAAAAGATGCATTTTTAACATTTTTCCCCATTACTTTAGTATATATTTCACTTAAAATGCCTCTTATCACAAATATTAGCGATTAATCATACGTTTGATTTTTAAGATTGATTCCACATTGTAGTCGATGGAATCAATCGTAGAAAAATATTCCAAGATCATTTGCTAAGCTTTGTGTTACGGCCTCCGGTCATTTGTCATTCGACAAGTTGTCAGATCTGAAAAATGTGGAAAGAAACTTAAAAAGAGACATTTTAGGGGTATTTTATAGTCCATCAAAGGGAAAGTTGTTCACATGTGACATCACACCTCCTTGTCGCATTGCCAATGGGAGGGTCTCCATGGCATTAATGATTGCAAGATTCAAATGCTCATAACTTTCTCATTATTTGTCTGATTTTTCTCAAACTTTCTTTGTTCTTATTCTTCAATTTTTCTGTTTTGACACAAGCCTACTTGTTCCAAGGTTTCATTCCCCTTGAAGAACGGTCACTTTAATCACAGAAATTATAGTATAATGAAGTCATATACGAATAATGGAATCCAGCACTCATGTGGAGCATTGCGTGATCCAGTGATATACAGAGTATTTTTGTTGTAGGTCATTGCTGTGGTGGGACTCTAAACTGTGGACCATATCATTGCGATCGATTCAATTATTTGTTTTTGTGTCTCATTCATTTCTTCAGGCCTGGCACCGATTCACCTGGCTGTCATCTCAAAGAACTTTGATGTTCTTAAGATGCTTGTGTCTGCAGGGGCAGATGTAAACATACCTGTGAGTACTTTCCTGTACATTTTTTCCTGATAATAATACTATAATAATATATATATATATATTGCGCATGTTGGACAGTATATTTTCATTTCCTGGAAAAAGACCCGGCATCTGGTAAGACTGCCACACTTACCTGTCCATTTCTCAGCAATTACACACATTTTCTTCCAAAGTCATTTGGGCACATATTTTATCAATACATAGAAACACTTGGTGGCCATTTTATTGGATCCCAATTTTGCTCATTTTCAAATTGTTATCACAACTGGAATCGGTGTTTAATAAAAGCTTGACCTTGATTGCCTTCCAGGATGGCAAGACTGGCCGGACAGCCGTCCACTACGCCGTCGAGGTCGAGAGCTTCCTGATCCTGGGGTACCTCCTCATCGAGGCCAAGGTTGACGTCGATGCCGTCACTTTCTCCGGTGACTCTGCCCTTCACCTGGCCAGCAGCCTTGACCTTCGGGCTATGGCCACGCTCCTCATAGCAGGAGGAGCCGACCCTAAGCTGGAGAATGGCGACATGGAGGATGACAGTGATGGCGAGGAGGATGAAAAGGACGAGGGGAAGGATAAAGAGGAGGAGGAGAAGCATGGGAAAACACCTTATCAGCTGGCTAGTAGCGCAAAGGTAACCTGAGATCTAGGTCCTGTTGCGTAAAAGTTACTATTATTATAACTTTGCCATCTAATGGTAACTACCATGGTAACATGGCTCAACAACCAATCAAATTCAAGGATTCCATAAAAGATACCATTGCATGAAAAAGTTACCATGATAGTTACTTTTATGCAACTGAGCACTGGGCAGCATTTCATCTTGCAATTTGTCTGTTTTCTTCAAGGGGTTGTTTGTTCATATGTCCCGTTTCTCTCTTGCAGTAACTCAAGAACCGTTTGACGGATTGACTTCATATGTGGATCATGTAAGCATATGGGAGTGACAATGAAATGATGAATTGGAGAAATAAAATTTTTGCTTGCAAATGTGCATGCAGTGGCTATTATGCAACGTTTTTTTTATAATTACAAATCTGTCCCGTGAAAATTGCGCCTTAAATGACTTATTTCGTTTGTCAATTTTGGTGTGGTGAGCTAAAAATTTCTTTTAATTATTTTCTATCAACATAGATGAAAGAAATCTTGTCGGGCCATACGACTAGGAAAATAAGCTCAGATGATTATGACTACATTGAGACTCAAAGCACCACCAGTTCCATCGGGTCCATCCAGTCCGAGGACCATGTAAAAATCAATAGCTGGGACCAAGGATACTTTTCAGAGAAGATCAACTCCTCAGGCCTGGAACTGAAGCGAACATGGCCCAGAGTGAAAAGCAGAATGCTAGGAAGCTCGCTGATCACATCTAAAGGTAATTGGTTATGACTGGCTTATTACCATCAGACAGAAGGATTTCCATAGCTTTTAACTGTTACTGCAAATTTGTTATTATAACTAGTTATATGACACGGGTCACTGATCTGGATTCCCTTGCACAATAGTTACTATTATAGTAAATGTGCCATCCAGTGGTTACTTCCCTGAAATCCTTGATTCTGATTGGCTGATGAGCATCGCTACCATGGTAGTGACCATTGCATGGCATACTAACCATTGGCGGCGGAAGGAAAAAAATTTTGGGGGTGTCTTACCTGAAATTTTGGGATGGACACATGTAAAAAATTGGACAAGTGCTCCAAAAATTTTTGACAAGCAAAAAAAAAAAAAAAAAAGTAATCAACCTAAATTTCAGGGGGGGACAACACACGTTTCAATGGGGGTCCACATGAATTTAGGGGGGACGCAGGGAAAAAAATTGACAAGCAAAAAAAAAAAAAAAAAAAAAAATTTAGGGGGGGGACAGTCCCCCCCACCTAAATTTTAGGGGGGGACACGTCCCCCCGCTTCCGCCGCCTATGATAGTAACTATGATAGTAACTTTGTGCAATTGGGCCCTGCTTCTTGCAGAAAGGAGTGGAAATTGATTTACCACAGCTGAAATTGATTGCAAATATTTTCTTGCATCACCCCCAATGCATTATTCATGGCCAAGCAAAAAAATAATTTAGTTTTATCCAAGGAATGTTCCATTTGTTTTCTGCAGGAGATATTGGCCTGTTGTCGGAAACCACCGTTGAGAAGCTTGCGACCATGTTAGATGAGAACTATCCAACCACTCAGAGCTGGTTCACCCTAGCCAATCGACTCGGGCTCTCGAACATGCTTGACTTTCTCAAACACGTCCCCAGCCCAACTGCAGTTATCTTCAAACAGTTTGAGGTAAGTAATAGTTTGTATCATATCCTACATAAATTAAATCCTGTACGATGATTGGTTGTATCATATCCTACATAAATTAAATCCTGTACGATGATTGGTTGAAATAACATCATGTGACCAAACATATTCTCACTATTTTGCGATGATGCTGAAAATGAAATGCCCACTGAAGAAAATTAACTATTCCATGACGTCAATGATGAAAAAAGTGCACTATTCCATCATTGACGTCACAGATCATTGACAAAGATCATGCGATCTCTCGGGAGCACTGGTCTCTACAACCCTCCCTCCTTCAAAAAAAAAATTAATAAATTGTTCCCCCAAATTCTAGGATTTATCGCATGATGTCTGCAATCAGATATCACCTTAACAGTACCCTTGCCCCCCGTCTTTGGCACAAACTCCCTTCATTTCTTCGATACCTCTCTTCTCTTAACCTCTTCAAAAAACATCTCAAAACACACTTATATAACCATAAACCTTAACTTGTCTTATGCAATTAACAGCGCTTTGTATCCTCTGGAAAAAGCGCTATATAAATCCAATTATAATTATTAACAGCTGCATTGTTATTTTGATACAGGCCATGGACGGAACAATCAAAGAGCTGCGAGATGTCCTGTCATCGATGAATCACTTTGAAGCCGTGACCTTACTAGATCAGGCCATCTCTTGGAGGCAAGAGAAAGGTAAAGAGAGATCATTCTCATGAATATACCAATATTGGTGACACAACATTTGCTCCTGTTTTCTTGGATGCAAAACCAGTTTAAAGGTGCTTCGACCAATCAAGCTTTTAGCTTATGTTGCAACACCTTTGTATGTTCATTATTTACTTGTGTTTTATATATAGTTATATATTATCTGTGTATTCTTTTACATTGTACATTGTGAACATGCATGAATAAGTAAATAAATATAAATTGTGAAGGTAATGATAAACCTCTACAAAAACAAATGCAGGATATACGCTAATTGTTACAGGCTTAATTTCGTCTTTGTTAGGGTTGCAGTAGGGTTCTTAGGGTAGGGTATTAGTGTTCAACCCAGGGTTGAAGTGGATCCTTCGATTAGTGTGTTGAATTTGAAGCAGAGTAAATGACATGAAATCTTATTATCTTCCTGCTCCTCCTCCTCACCCTGCTCCTTCCTCTTCTCATCTCTTTTCCATCTCCTACTTTTCTTCCTCGAACTCCTCCTCGAGATCCCAAATATTTACAATAATGCTGATATCCAATTTTGTATTTTTTTTAACTGCGATAATTTTTTTTACCTGTTTTCTTCTTACTCCTTAAGATTTCAAATCTTTACATCAATTTTGAAATCCCAAGTTTGTATTCTGTGCACCTTGGACATAGTGTTTATCATTCAGGTCCATAAGCATGTAAAAAATTGAGGTCTTATCATAATTTCAAAAGTTTTTGATCAGTTCTAATGGTGGAAAAAACTTGTGTAAGAACAAGATAGATATATATTTTTTTTACTGCCCTATGAGCATCTTGGACATGAACATTTTCTTGTGGTAGATACTGGCGCATTACAAATGTCCATATTATTAATATTATAAGGGTCTCTTAAATCAAAAGTCTATGTGCATAGTTTTACACATTTGTTTCATCATATCAAGGGTTGTAGATTTAAAAGAAAAACTGTTTAGCATTTGAATGCAAGAAAATCAGTATTCCTGCTATATTGAATTGGACAATGCAAATGAGATGTTGTGTGTCCGGACGATCAATTTTAGAAAGTCATTTGGAAGAAAATACAAGCGAAGTTTCATCAATTTTTAGTACAAAATGTTAGGAAATATTATAAAGAACAAAATAAAAGATGATTACAAGTATTGAATTAATATTTTTAGTGTAATCCAAAGACAGAAAAGAAGGCTTCAAAAGGATAAAACTGTCCGGCCACCCGACCCTCACCCTACTGTATGTTGACTCATCTATCTATCTCTTCTTATGTTGATTTCACAGTTGAAGAGGTTCAGAGGTACAGTTCAATGCATCAGTCTTTGGCAATGATGAATCTATCCGACGGCCATCAGCTTCAACATCAAGCCGTTCATTGAGATGTACATCCTGTCCACTGTTACAATTGAGTTGCTACACAATATGCGATCCGAGAAAACGACCCAATCTCTTTTATAGCAAATCACCTTTCGCATGAATTATGAAAGTACAACAAGGGAATTACTGGAAGTTCTGAATAATGCTAGGATTGCCAAAATCAAGACTCTGCTTTGCTGCAAGCCCTGTGGTAGGAGCAAAGTGAATTTGCAGCTAATGGTAAAATTGTGACGACACCTCTATGATTTGATTTGAAATCACCCCTATTTTCGGTTTTGTTTGTCTTATCTTTATTGGATAGTAGAGGATTTTTGTCAAACTATCAGCAATACATTTCCTTTATTTTTTTTCTGCTTCTGATAGAACATCCTTATCATCAGGGTGACCTTCTGCTTTTATTGTTCAAAATACTGCTGTTTTGTTTGCTGGGTTGGCATTTCTAAGTTTGTGAATTTAAGCAGACGACTTTTTGTTGGTCATACTCATTAAATGAAATGTGCTTTGGATGCTGTAAAAGAGACATTCGTTACCTCACTTGTGATGTTCACTTGAATAGTGGAAATATAAATTTTAAAACTGAAAATGTACATTGTAGAAAATTTATCAGAGATTTTAAGAATTCACTGGAAAAGCAAATCATTGATCTTATCCTGTTTATGCTTATAATAATATGTAGCTTAATAGTGTACATGTAGCACAAATTTTAGACATGTAGAATAGGGAAAGTTGTAGCTCTCAAGCGATTAGGAAAAATTGGTAAGATTTTTTCCCCAATTTTTTGCATTTTCACGGCTTGGGAGTGGGAACAATTATTTGTAAGATGATTTCCATGTATGAATTTCTTTGATTTTCTCTTTAAGCTGCAGATCAAACTCCTTTATTGACATGTTTAAATTTTTGTAAAAGATGTTATGAAACAAATTCTTTCTAGAATCCAATGGATAGTATATCTTCATTTGATACTTTCATTGGATATTTTGTTTGTAATGTTTACTATCTGTATCATTTGTTGAAAGGAAATTTCAAGACAGTTTCTTGAGAATTGCATTTAATTTTTTGATATTAGGGAAGGGAATCGATAAATGTGATGATCGATGTATAATAACTTGCCAAAACAAATTACATCGCATATATATTTCAACATTGTGTAATGCATGGAGAGATAAGAAAATTTTATCTCGAGGCCCTTTGGCAGAAAGAGTTGCAATTGATTGTATCATTCGCAAATTGATTTCCAACCAATCCAAATAGTGCATTTTGGGGCTTGCGCTTGATATTTAAAGTTTAAGTTTTGATGCAACTCTATCTGCTTCATGCCCCATGTTGTAATATGCAGAACATTTTGAAGAGTAGAATTGTAAAACTCTCCCTAGCCCTGTAAATCAATCTTGAAAGGTTGTGCTCTGATAGCAACCGATACGTGATAAATATGTAAATAATTATGAATGATTTGACGTTCGTTTACAAGATGAATTGTTAAGCAGTACTATTTAGGTTTTGGGAGAGACTTGTTAAAATTCCAATCTATTTTTCTGTGTTTTTATTTGTTTCGTCATGTAATGTATAGTACATTTCAACTTTTGTTGTTGCTTGCTTTTTGTTATGGATTGAAATACATGTATGAAGTATATAATGACAAACCAATGTATATAGTTGTACTTTTAGAGCTCCAATCATGATCTATGTGTATGATGGTATGAAGAAAATATGAGAGAAAACTGCTTTAATTCAAATAAGAGATATTGTTTATTAAAAGCTGCATTATATCATTTTCCCTTCCTGATTGATATTAATAATAATAATAGTATAATCATTATGAATGATATCAGGCATTTATATTCCACCGTTTGACTGAGGGGAAAAAAATCCAAGCCGCACTTTTATTACCCAAGATTTAGCTTGAGCTGCTGCCAGAGCTGAGCTGCATTGTCCAGAATACATGCCTTTCTTCAAGAGAATCTTCTGTTTATAAAGTAGATGCACAGTGACAACTTGGGAACTGAATGAATGTGTTTTTCAACATAGATATATAATGCTAATATATCTACGTTAATGAATTTATATTAAAGACATATTCATTTATACAGTGCGTCCCAGAAAAAACAAAACTGAGATTTAGCGATGGTTTGTCATAACTTAATCAAAAATACAGTAGACAAATGACCTATCAATGTAAAGCTTAGAATCTCCTCTTTCATCTGACATTACTTAGATTATTCCCATTCACGCATGAGTGAGCAAGAACAATTTGAAGAAAGGATACCAAAAACTTATTTGGCGAGGGGTATCTGAATTTCAAAAGGAAAATCACATGCCTAAAAAGTTCAATATCTGCTCTTTTATTTGATACCTTAATTACAAAAAATGGTCAAGAAAAAAATGTTATGTTCCCTTGAAACAATGCTTGTATTTCCATAATTTCATGAAATAAACGTGTTTTCACCGGTTTCCCACAGAAGCTATCGCATGGTTAACAAAAGACTTAATAGCTGATCGTCAACAAAACGGAGTGTCAAGTGAGTTTGAATGCTAGCCTGCAGAACCTCTTAATTTTATGAAATTAATGAAATTCAAGCCTTATTTCAAATAACCAGAACTTTGTTATTTCTTGACCATTTTCTGTAGTTGAGGTATCAAATAAGAGCAGATATTGAACTTTTAAAAATGTGATTTTCTTTTTAAAACCCAGATACAGCCCGCCAAATGACTTTTTGGTATCCCCTCTTCAAATTGTTTTTGCTCACTCATGCGTGAATGAAAAATAATCTAAGTAATTTCAGATGAAAGAGGAGATTCTAAGCTTTACAATGGTAGGTCACTTGTCTATTGTATTTGTGATTAAGTTATGAAATATCATCGATAAATCTCGGTTTCGTTTTTTTGTGGGATGCACTGTATGTATAAATATGTTTAATTTGGTTTTTGAATGCCTTTGTATTTACATGTAAATGGACAAACTATTTTTGCTTTTACCGGGTTTTGTAAGATATGTCGGTGAATGCATGTGTGAATTAAATTCAAAATGAAGTTTTATGTAAATAGTGAAATTGAGTTTCTAGAACCTTCCTGTATAGCATCTATACAATACAGTGTAAGCCTTTATGGAATGTTTATCATTTAAATGCTTTTCCACTCATACATGCTATCGAACAAGTAATGGTTATGTGCTGTGTTTTTATAAAAATATTGCATTCTCGATTTCAGACATTCGTGTACATTATTTTTTTTAATTAACATTTCAAAAAGCCTTAGTGGTTTATTATCCTATTGATGCACCTAATTCAGTTTGATGTTTGGCTAAAATTACAATAACATGAAAACAAATATTATTTAAGAAAAAAAATTAAGAGATGAGGTAAGGTTGCTTTGAAACCTTGAGAAATATGTTCATTTCAGAATAGGGCATTAGTGTTTATGATGAACATGCAAATGGCTTATACATACATTGATAATAGCCATGTGTTAAAAAGAAGTGGAAATGATGATTTTCTCTGAGGAGTGCATATTAACATGTCACATAAATCCACATTTGGAGTGCTTTTCTTGGATGTGTATGTCTATTTGTATATGTATTTCCTTTATGTGATCAGATAATTTTTTTTTAAAGAAAGCTATGCTAATATGTAAAGTTGATACTTGGTAACTTGAGATTAAAGGCTTGAGAAACAACTACATTTGAGGGGGAAATACCCAGTTTGTTGCTGAATTTAATAGGCTGAATAGATTAGGGGGGGGGGGGAGAGGGGATGGCGAGTGAGAGGGGGAAGATAGATTGGGGTTCGGAATGAGAGAGAGAAAGTTGGGGGTGAATGAGAATACATACAGGGGATGGAACAAAGAAGAAATAAAGAAGGAAGATGGAAAGTAAAGGTATACAGATCACTGAAAATTATTGGGAACACATTAAAATGAGAAAGAATTAAAAAGACAAAGCCTCTTTCCCCCCATCCTCTCCTTTGGGGTTGTCACAACCCACAAGACTGCCTGTGCACACCAATACGCATCTTTCAACAGTTAATGGGCCACCTTCACATGAGATTTTGTACCCCATCTCCCCTGGAATCACCCCCTACCATTTACCACTCATACATGGAATCTAATAATTGAAGGGGTACTCCAGGCTGAAAATCTGATTTGAAAAGAAAAATCAGACAAACCAAACACCGAAAGCCTATCGAAATCGGACAATGATCAATAGTAATTTGGTTTTCCATAGGATACAAAGTTCTCTACATATGTTTATACAGGTGTGTTTTTAAAACGTTTTTGGAAGAGATGTTGGGAGGTTGTTCCAAAGTTGGGGGGGGGGGGGGTGGGCGAGAGATTGAACAGAAAAGAAGCCGGCCCACTTCCTGGATTTAAGAATGACATAGGGAAGAGATGTAGAAAGAAGAGAGTACGTTGATCTTAGTTGCTGAAATAATGAAAAAAAAAATGCAAGGAGGAAGTGTGGTTGACAGAGAATAACAAAGTAATGGCATTTTTTGAAAGTCTTGCATTATTAGGCTTAAATAGTTCCAGGCAAGTCTTCACAAATATAGGAAACTCAACCAAAGTGGACATTCTGCAAGTCAAATATTTGCCCAAGTCAGGCAATTGTTTAGACCAGGGGGCCGTTTCATAAAGCTGTTCGTAAGTTAAGAGCGATTTTAAGAACGACTGGTGAATCTTTCTTACGCGCTAAACCATCGCCAATGGTGTAAACCATTTACTGAAAATAAGGATCACTAGTCGTTCTTAAAGTTGCTCTTCACTTACGAACAGCTTTATAAAACACCCACCAGATTATTCAAAACGTAGACTTTTTTGAAGTTGAATTTCTCCCGAGTCTGAGTGACCTGTACGCAATGAGCAAGCCGATGTCGTCCTATCCCCACTTACATGTATTCTTTTGTATTTATATGAAATTATACATATTCAAATTTTGTCTACCGAGAATGAAAAATATTAATCGATTCAATGTGAAAGATAATCACAACTTATTTTGTATGAAAATATGAATTAATTACGATTTTGTGTAATAAATAAATGACTTTAGAAAAATGAAAGTGGGGACACGACATCATCAGCTCATGTATGGCATATTCTATGTATATGATTGTTTTCACAAAATATTTCTTTAAGGTCAAGTCCACTTCAGAAAAATTGTGATTCAATTCAGTAGAGAAATATCAGACAAGCATAATGCTGAAAATTTCATCAAAATCGGACATAAGAAAGTTATGACATTTTGAAGTTTCGCTTATTTTTCACAACATAGTTATGCACAGTTAAGTCACATGCAAATGAGAGAATCAATGACGCCCCTCACTATTTCTGTTTTTTATTGTTTGAATTACACAATATTTCAATTTTTACGGATTCGAAAATAAGGACCAACTTGACTGAACCATAAAATGTTAAACAATGGTAGCTCCACATGTTCTGAGGAAATAAAACTTTGTTCTAAAGGACAATGAGAAAATTATGTCATATGATAAAATACAAAAAAAAGATTGTGATGTCATCAGTTCCCTTATTTGCATACTGACTGAGATGTGCATATAACTGTTTTGTGAAATTAAGCAAAACTTAAAAATGTCATAACTTTCTTATTTCGCATCCGATTTTGATGAAATTTTAGTATTGTTTGTTGGGTATTTCTCTTTTTATTCAAACTTTTTATTAGGGTGAACTTGTCCTTTAAGTTAAAAAATCAAGAACTGCCCAGTTTATTTATTTTTGGATTTGTTTTCAGCCCAGAGTACCCCCTTGATGCTAGCAGCTTACACAAGTGTTCCATTACACAACACCAATCACTCATACACATACCACTTGAATCATAATTTTCATGCTACAGTCAAGCCAACGAGACAAGACTCCAAAACCAACCGAATGTCTACCATTAATTTTGGTGTCTAGAGTCTGTTTCGCAAGAGACGGACAAGTCAACCTGCCAGAAACATCAAGTCTCCTCTCCCGCTCTACAGCTCCATTCCCCGACTCAAGCCAGCCTTCTACTCAAGTCAAGCCTCTCACCCTGCCTACTATTCAAGTTTTCCACTCCTACTGGTTTACAGTCCTCCTTAGGACTGCACTCTTGTCCACAAGATACCCTACTTCCTAACTTCCACTTTCCCACCTCTTCATTTCACTTTCATCTCAGTCCATCAAGGACTTTTCACATGGTGTACCGTAAACCAATTATGCCACTGTTCATACCACTGTCCAAAACTTCAAACATCATCTCCGTCTTCTTTAATTGATGTTCAGTATCATCGCCTTCCCACATGCAGCTCATACACATGCATTCCTAAATCAATTTCTTATCGCTGTCAAACAAAAATCTCAACAATAAGGCACAAGCAAAAGAAAACCAAGCATCCAGTATCGCAGTGCAGTGGTCAAGTCCTTTCCATCAAACTCAGAGACCAAATCAAAACATGGAAAATCTTAGAATGCAGATGCTCATGCCACATCATTCACATTGAATACTCATCCAATGGACATTAAACATAAACATGAGCACTGTTCATAAAATTTAACGATTTTGGTTGATTTAAATGGGCTGAAATTTAAATGAGAAGGGAAAATGCAGCTTATTTTTAAAAGTGAATCACTCGTCCAAGTCTACATCTGAATCCCAGATTTTGTGGCCCCACTTCAGAAATAACTCCTGATATAAAAGGATTTGAGACCAGCCGGGTCAGAGTTTTGAATCTGGCAAGTGAATCATGAAAGTGATTTTCAGTGATTAAGCTAAAACAATCCTAGCATCTGATTGGCTCACAGCAAATTAATCTGTAATAATCATGTTTCATGAAAACACTCCCCTGGACTTGACTTCTGCAGCACTGTCATTTGACTCTACATGTATACTACAATTTCAAGTGGTTGTGGCCCCCGTCTTACAAAGAGTTACAATTGATTCGATCAACCTCAGCTATACGGAAACCCATTCTTGTCATTATTTCTACCACAGGAAATTTTGCACAATGTCCTTTGTAAATGAAGAGAAGCACACTGAATTTTCAAGAAAACAATGATGTATAAATATACATCATATCTGGAAAATATTTTGAACAAACATGCGGTTTAGATGTTGAGATCGCTGGCTTTCCATAGTTGTGATTGATCAGATTGAGTGCAACTCATTGTAAGACAGGGCCTTGGGAGTCCCAATAATCGTGGATGGTAGTTGAGGCCGGTACTTCCAAGTCACGTGGCCGCTGGAGAAAACTTACTCCCATAGACTTTGTACACATTACGTGACTAGGGTCAAGGCCGAGGCCGGCAAATATGGCCAAAACTACATCCCAGTCCAATATACACAGTAAAAAAGACATAAACAAGACAAAGTATTCCTGCTAGTTAATCCATTTATTAACAGTTACACAGTGATTTTGAGTGATGTGTGGTGAGTAGTGTCGATCTCAGAATACGGCTGCATGATGTGTAAGGGGGAATGCCAGTTTACTGCAGAAATGAGAGAAAAAGAAACAAAAATACATAATAAGCATCTGATATATAAATACATGTAGGTGTAAAAATAGGGGTAAGTAAAAAAATGGGTGGTTGTGCTTAACCCTATCTAGGCCGGAGGCCCCCCCTCAACAAATCGCGCAATATTTTTGCCGCGCGAAATTTTTTGACCGCGCCACTCGCTGACTTTTTACTTTCAAGTCTTGCGCAACTTTTGAGACCAACTTTGCGTCCTCCGGGTACGTGGTTCCCAAATTACGCAACATTATGTAAGTGCATGTCAGACCGAAAATTGATCAAAAACGTGATTTCGTGTACAAAGTCAATGCAAATTGTGTTTTTCAACCAAAATTCATAAATGTATGATTATTTTTAGTTTTGCTGCTCTAAATGTATTTATTTTATGCTTTTTATGATCACAGAAGAGTCCCCAACAAATTTCATTGAAAAAACAATGAAAAATAAGGTAAAAAAACAAAGAAATACATAAGAAATTGCAAAAAACAATAAAATACATAAGAAAATGATTTGATATCGCAATTTTTTTCATGTACACTTGTTAAGAACACCACAAAGAGTTTCTATACCAAAAATTAGTACATTTGGAGCTTTATTTAGGGAGTTAGAGGAAAAAGTATGATTTCGCATACTAATTATGCATGAATTAGCATAATCACTTAATAGCGACTGGCACAAAAAAAATTACTATACAATCTTGGAGATTATGTCCCAGGCAACCAGTATGCCAATTTTCGGCCAATCGCGCGGTCGAAGGCCGAGATCTTGGGGGGGGCCTGGGAGGCCCCCCCCCCGGCCATATGAACTCCCAAAATACCCCGGCCTAGATAGGGTTAAATGCAAGCTTTCAACTGACCAGTTCAATTTGAGTTGTATTTTATTCATGGTACTTTTTTTCAATGGGCCCTGCTACTGGATTTTGATATTTTAGACTTCACAACATTTCATCAGTGTAATTTTTTTTTTTTTGGGGGGGGGTGAATGTTTATATTTATCAACATTTTCTTTGCATTACATTTCCCCACATGCCAGGGACTTTAAAGACTTAAATACCAGCTTGGGGTTGCTAGACATTTAAAAAGTTCTTTTACCAGTGAATGTCAACGTTATACTGCACAACACCCTTGGGCTTTGGCCCTGTAATGTGGGTTTGTAATTAATCCCATATTGATTTTGCAACTGATTACAAATACAAACCTTTATTCTACGGGATCAAGCCTTCAAGGGTCTTGCAAAACATAGATTAGCAATTGATTCCTAGATACTTGAACAATTAATTGCTTGATAATGATCAATTATAGAAAAAGAAATCAGTACTACATGCAGGGTGCTACATACCCTTTTAGAAGCACTTGCCAAGTCCGGCAAGTAAAGTTTTAAATAGTTGGAATATGCTTGTCCAAAAATCTATTTCACTTGCCCGAAAAATCCTTGAAAAAAAGTTTTACCTCTTCAAAAGAAAGTTTTGCAGTTTTAAAAACCATTGACGTTTTTCTCTCTTTTGACATGAACTGATCTACCTTGTTATTGCATTTTTTCCAAAGTGATTTTATCTTAATTGCCATGACAAAAAATTAGGGTCAATCTCATATCATCGACCTTTATTTTGGTCATTCTACTGTGAGAATTTTGCTTGCCCAATTCAGGCAGGTAGTTTTGGTTTTTACTTCAAAACACTTACCAGAATCTAACCCAAATCAATCGTAACTTGCCCTGGGCAATCGGGCAAGTGCTTATGTAGCACCCTAAATACACGTATGATCTTTTGCTAAGTTTTGTAACATATATGTGGTCCTGGGCCGGTATTCAATTCCAAGAGCATTTTACTTGGCTAAGCAAAATGCATGTAGCCGTATTCAATTCACTTCTTTATCAAGCCAACTTTTAAGCAGAATTACTGTGACGTCATAAGCCAAAGAAATCACAATGCATGTATCCAGCCGTGCACAGCATGGTTGACTTTGCGTATACTTTTGTACAAAGTTTGCAAACTGCACACACGCCAGACTTAGCCAGGTAGGCGGCTGATTTGAGCAAAAAACTAGATAGCCAAAATACAAAAAAGGGTTAAGCAATTTATTCAAGCACAATACTGAGTAAAATACTTAAAATTCTGGCGGAAGTATCAAATTGAATACAGGCCCTGGTTACCCTGGGGTTAGTTTAAATCATCACCATGCATTTACAAAGGAAAAAAAAATCATAGAATGCATTCAATGAAATGAAGTTTACAGGAAGGGAAGCGTAAAACCCACAGCCAAAATAAAAAAGCATAATATTCATCGTCAAGAGCAGAGCAAAATAAAAAAAAGTTTAATTGCTGTGCCATGTTTCATCAAGACCTACAACTGTGGTGACTTTGCCATTATGGTAACTACCATGGAAATCTTGATTGTGATTGACCGCTGAGCTGTGTTGCCATAGTAGCTGCCATAATGGTAAAGTTACCATAGTCGGATCTCTTTATCGAATGGGCACCTGCTGTTATTTATACATATAACACAAAAAAATTAAAGGCATTCGAAGACACATGTAACCATTAAGCTTTTTAATGCCTAAACCATGGAGCTAACACAGATGGAGATCCTTCTTCCAATTCCTCTGTTAATCGTTTGTTATTGCTTCCTTCAGGCAAAGAAACGAGATCTAACAGCAATTGGCGCGCCATCAGGCGCAAGTACGAGCCTGCTTCGTACAGACAACTGATGTACGTCTTTGATGTATGGTTGAACGTCTGAGATGATCCCCTTTCCTGGCATACATGCCAAATAAGTAAGAATCTGATTCAACCAAGCCACAGTATGGACGAAGAAAGTTGGATATTAGTCATTTATGCATGTCTGTCTTTCTTGCTTTATTTAAACTTTTTCCTGTACGCTCCTCTCTTAGAAATTATAATGAGGGGAAAAAGCATACTTCAAACTTGATTTCGATGGTAAGATTATTTGTTTGGTCTTAAAAATGAAACGACGAATCTATCCATGAGACGGGACATTTCTATGGGTAATTGTTGAATCGTCAAGTATCTTCCGGTGCCCCACGTTCTCCTATTGTGTTAGTTGAAGGTGAGTGTGATGTCAGAGCTCCAAGCTTGCGCGCTCAGCTCATTCACACAGTACAGGCCTCAGCTCCAAACCGTTAAAAAAAAATTGAATTGAGGCATTTGAAAAGATAGATCTAAACATAACTTTGATGATATTTTGTTGATTATGATCTGAAAATTTTCTTTCTATTAATATTACCCATTGGGCCGGAATATCAGTGTTTAAATTGCATTCGATCAACTTTCCCTATCTGATTTACGAGCAGCCTGTGCCTGTAAGTGTGAAAGTGCCGTGATGGATCACCCTGCTGTGTGCGAGGGGATTAGTGGTGCCGCGCATGGGGAAGCAATCGAGAGAGTCAGATCTCCATCCGTAGTAGCTCCATGCTTACATGTACATGTATACTGCATTTATCACTTTGCATGCTAAGTTAATATGCAGGACCACTTTTAATATTACCATAGGCTACAGCACAAGACCAATTACTAGATTTCATGCCTGTAAGTCCACAATGGCACATATTTTGTATTGGTCTCACTTTAACAGTAGTACAAAAAACAAAACAAAATTTAAACAAAATATAAAATCATATTGAAATAAAAACTTGTATTAATCTTTTAATGCAATAATGAACAAAATAAATATACATGTATTAATCTGATTCGATACTTGGCTTAAAAAGCCAAACACCACATTGCAAGCCAATACTTCAGCATGGTTATTGTGCAGCATTGTGTTGTGGACAAGTTTGCATTTTGAAAATCAGTAAGCACCTGTAGAGAAAGAACTACCAGTCTATAAAGACCAAAGGTTTGGTTTGCCTTGAATAAATTTCACAATTAACCTGGCCATTAGACTAGCTCTAGCTACTAAAACATATCAGTTTTCTTGTCTACCTGAGATAGAGGGGGGGGGGGGGGGGCTTTTAAAGACATATTTCACCATACTAGGATCAAGCAAAAATATATTTTTTGTTATTTTCAGGGGCTACTAATCCTAACCTACTGCCAGAATTTGAAATGATGGATAAACTTTTACAGGATTCCCACAGAAATTTTTAAAAAGGAATTCCCTGACTTTTCCATGACAAAATTGCTGCTTTCCTTCACTCCCTGTGACATCCCAGGAGTTATATAGAATTTGGGATGTCAAAAAACTGAGAAAAATGGAAATCATGAAACCAATTATAATAGCAGACTATGAGAGTTGCAAGACACGACCAACTGGAAAGCTGCCATTGCCAAGAGGTAAATGCAATTCCATGACATTTCACAAATTTTATTACTTTTCCCTGACTTTCTATGACCACAAATTTTCCATGACTGTGGGAACCCTGTTTTAGCAATAAAGTGAATGGGGATTTTTCTGGGCTCTTATGAGATTTTCTAGTGTTCTTTTGAACAATTCTCGTCCCTCTACCCAGCGTAATCTTTTCAAGACACAGACCGATACGGACCCCAATCGTAATGCAATTTATTAGGTGTAGGCCAAAAATAAGGTGTCAAAATCAGCCCTTGTATGCTGTACACGATTGTCACGGAGTTCACTACAAAAATGATAACAAAACTTCAGTGGGGGGGGGGGGAAGCACCCAAACCGATTACATCAATGCCCACCCTACTAAGTTACATGAACTGAGGTGCTAGCAATGCAGTTGTGCCATTAGTAATTAGCAGGTATACATGTATGGATGCACTGTCACAATAGTACATTCAAATGTGTATTTATACACCCATAGCTGTCATGCAAATGTAGACTTATACCTGAAGTTGAGTAGGTCCATGATCATATTCAAAATTCTTTGTTAAATGATCAACGCTATAAAAAGAGAGAAAAGGGGAGTTTGTCAATTTCACTTTAACACAAAACTAAAACCACTGAATACATTTCACGAGGTGAAAAGGCTAGAGTTCATTATAAAGTAATTCACTATTACTACGTTTTACCAGGTTTTACATTCTCCCTTTAAATTAATTACATGATGCTCAATTTCTAATTGCAGACAAAAACAAATTCTTAATTCACAAAAACATAAGAAAAACGAATTAATCAATAAACATTTACAATCAATTGTAATGTGTTTTCTAAATTGTATACTTACATTATAAAACATCATTATACTACTGAGCCCAAAGTAACATTTGGAAAATATTAGCTTTTTAACATGAAACAAATGATTAAAAACTCAAAATTATTCCAGAATTAAAAGTTTACTCACAAGGCAATAAGGAATTTCCTCAAAATATCAAGTTTTACCGTAAGTTCAGAAATAAAGAATGACAATGGAGTGTGAATCATACCTTCTTGCCTGCCGTCACCTTCGCCTTCTTGGTTCCGCGGACCTTCTTCTGTCTGTTCTTCCTTTCTTTCCTCTGCTTGGATGAGGTCTTGGGCTTCTCGTAAAGTCCATGCTATCAGAGAGAGAAATAAAGAAAATAAAAATTTGCCTTTACAGTTTCTTCAGGTCCCCTTCCCCATTTCTGTTTACATTAAAAACTTTAATGATAAAGGTCCAAGTCCAATAGTTTGGAAATCAAATAGCACATCAAAAGAGTGATAAAGTTCCCATAAGGACTCCAAAACATTGTGACTGTCGTTCAAGATCCAAAATAACAAAGGTATGGCTTAAAGGTAAATGCTAGTTTTGGTAACGATATCAAAATGAGTTCGTACAGAATCCAATGAAATGACCACTAAAGTGTCTGTTTGTATAAATAAAATGCATGTGCCAAAGGATTCTGGAAGAAATTGTGTAATTGCTGAGAAATCAGCAAATAAGCACGGGATTCGGGTAGGGCGTCGGGCCCGACGCCCTAAGCAATAATTATACATTGTCCCACGTGCGCTTATCTGTGTTGGGGATTTTCGGAGTGAACATTTTTCAGCGTAGATTTCACAAAGTCCAGTTAATGTAACTGTACCAGATCTAGATCCTCGATGATATACTGGCAATTAAGCCTTGTTTTACAGACTTTCTCATGAAATCAGTGTTAACTGCAACTACTGGAATTTCTCTTTAAATTATATTATTTGATGCTCCAGGTTATTTCAATCTCTGGGTGTCAGAATTTGCTTATTCACAAACGTGGGTCAAAATAGCACATGGGTTAAAAAAAATCACATCAGGGGGCTGTTTCATAAAGTTGTTCATACGTTAAGAGCGACTTTAAGAGCGACTGGTGAACCTTTCTTGCGCTAAAACAAACATTGTGATTGTCATTCAAGATCAAAAAGAGCGACTTTAAGAACTGGTGAACCTTTCTTGCGCTAAACCATCGCCAATGAATATACCATTTGCCATTAAAAAGAATCACCATTCATTCTTAAAGTCGCTCTTAACTTATGAACAGCTTCACGAAACACCCACCAGATTGCATACACCTAACCACTTACACTGTAACATCTAGGTATTAAATTTAGCTTATGGATTTCAGTTGTGCCAGGGTTTTTTCCAAACTAGAATACAACTCTATCAGCGAGCAATGTCCTTTAAAATTGCAGGATACTGGCTGCAGATTTGGTCAACTCCCAATTCACAAGTTGTTTCAGAAAGCTCATACCAGACAAGTGAGAAAAGAGAGCTCCTCTTGCTCATCTGTATATGGGTACCATTTTGGGGTAAAGTTTTGCCTGTCATTCCCTTAATGCCCACAACCATTACATTGATTATTAAGGCAACTTAACTGAAAGATTGACTTGACCTACAGATTTTTGCCAGGGCTGGCAGTTGCATTACACCGGGTGAACACCCTAACCCTACGATTTGATGAATAGTGTATTGGTTTTAACATTGCAACTCTCCTTTACGTGCAACCAACATCTGCCTTCTTTCCGATGGACAGAGTGTTTTCCAACTACAATAACACCTGCAATTCAGCGATGAGGCATGCTCACAAACAACGCTAGAACATCATAATTTCGTAAGATGTGTTTCAGCATGAGTGGGACTCTAACCCCTCATGATGAGATCTACAATCTTATCCGAAACAGGCGCTCTAACCTACTGAGCTATGCTGCTTTTTGAACACCATGGCGAAGGTATGAGGTTGAAACTAACTCAAACAAGTGAAAAAACAAGAGCTTACTCTTGCTAATCTGTATTTGGGTTCATATTTCTTGGCAAAGTCCAGGGTGTCGTAGATGAGGGCAAATCCCGAGGTGCGTCCGCCACCAAACTGGGTCTTGAAGCCAAAGGCGAAGATGACATCGGGTGTGGTCTTGTAGGCCTGGGCAAGGCGCTCGCGGATCTCCGTCTTCTTGACGGTGGCTTGGCCTGGATGGATCACATCAACAACCTATCGAGGCAATCAATGGAGGACGTTAAACATCAAGACAATTATGGTAACTTTCACAATGTTCTTATTACAAAATGTTCTATCAACATTAGGGTTTTATGCAATCATTGAAAACAAAGGTTGTTTTTGACAACCTGAAAACTTGCCATGAGCCTTCCAGACGTAGCAACAAGTATGCAAACCGAACTCAAAGTATTGTGGTTTACTCAGTACTAGACTTATGTACATGTCTACATTAATATCTAGGGTTCCAGGAAAGAAAGCTCCATAAAAAAAAGTGTTGATAGTTTAACACTTCTGGCTTAACAAAGAAAATGATACATCATCCATAGATCAACATCTGCAATGTGTAAATTAAAAGAGAGGAATCCCCCCCCCCCCCCCCCCCGGTATTCTCCAGTTCGACTTACCATTTGCCTTCTGTTGAGAAGGCGGTTGGTCATAAACTTCCTTGTTCTGATCGTGATAGCTTCCCCCTGTAGCATAATGGAGAAGATACAAACAAAAAGATTCAACAATAATTCCAATCACAACTTCTCCCAGATTTTCCACCTTTGCCCAATACCTGTATTCTTATAAAACATTGATGTAATTATGAATCTAACTTTTCTCATACTAATTTTAATATACTATAGTCTTCATTGGGGTTCATGGCCCAGCACACAAAGAGTTAACAATATCTAATTTTTGGATAATCCTACAGCATATTTGTTTTAAAATCTAGCTCATCTTCTTTAATAAATGACAGGCCTCTCAAAAACAATGTTTCTCATACTAGATCTAACCTACAATTTATGAAAATGATGTTCTATTTCTTTTCAGCAACATGCTACCTCAATATCTTGCAATCCTTAAGATAAACTTTATATCCCTGAAATGTTGTTCATTATTCTTACATATTCAAAGTCTACTAAAATAATTTCTTGAAATGAAATTGCCAAAATTGAGATTTCTTTTTTATTTCAAATCACTAAGATATTTAAAAACATAAGTTAAATTTTGTATTTACCGTACATGCATGCTTTTGTTTTGACTTATGCTGCTCAGCAACTGTGCAATTCCAAAATTGGGGGAAACTTATCCTGATGATCAGTTATTTGAATTAAAAAAGTCATTGCCCCCCCCCACCTTCCTGGAAAAAATTGTCAAACATTCCTTTGCTTTTAATAATAAAAAGGTTTATATCACAAGCATTGTAAGTCAACTTTCAATAATCATTTGTTGATGTTTTTGAGGTTTTAACATTTGTTGACACATCTCGCATATATGCTTACAAGGTTAATGATCAGCCAGGTGACATGCTGGTAATTGAATACCAGTCAGTAGAGGCGCACGGCCAATATTGGAGACTGTCTCCCATGAGAGAGATTATCTCCAATATCAGGGACTTTCATAAAGAATTTTGGTATCCAATTTCAGAGACAGTCTCCAGTTTTGGAGACCAATTTTCTTTGTTTACATTTGCTTAAAAAGGATTACCTTGGCGGCAAATAAAAATGTGATAAGCAGATTCCTCATGAAATATTACCCCTTTTCACCGTCTACTTTAAAAATTCACCGTCTACTTTTGTTTTTATAAGGATTTTTGTCATCCACACTCAAAACAAATGGGCTTCTGACCTCGGTGGGACAAAAGTAGGCCTATGCCACTTGTTCACTGCTACCATCTGGCCTGTGGAGAATCTACAGGTAGGACTATGGTATGCCAATGCTGTATAGAGCACACACTCTAAAAAATCATTAAAATATCACTTTTGTGACCAAAATTACTAATTTTCATACAGTTTTAATTTATTTATCATTAGTAATGTGGGAATAATTTTTTTATTCACCAGAGCGCTCAAAAACTTGAATTTTGGGCATATTTTTGTGTAAGCCCTCTATTGGTGGAAAGTAATATGGCAAGAAAATTTTCATTTTTTGATCTCTATTTTCAATTAAGAAAAATGATATAAAGAATCAAATTTAAATAAGAGCCAAGCAGTATGAATTAACAAGACTAATGGAAACTGTCAGTGTAAAAAAATCAAGCATTTGCCCCAAAGATAAAGAGAAAATAAGCCAATCATTGCCACCCTTATTTTGTCACACATGGAGATATAACTGAGAACAAGGTTATATTATAACCTTGTTCATTGAATGAGTGGCCTATGCCTTGGGTGGAAAAAATCATACTTTAGTTGGTGTTGTTTCTTTTGTTCTTTTGCAAAGCAAGTTTCCAATATGGGAGATTGTCTCCCTCGGTTATCTATGACTAGATCTATGCATTAGAATATTGGCAGTGTATACAGCCACACGCGTGTGTCTTTACCATCCAGCCACACGCGTGTGGTTATATCCAGAACACCTATTTGTGGATACCGCCACACGCCGCCAGTAATAACAGTAAAACGCGTATGTAGGTCTGACCGTCTATATCACGATCAAAATAACCTCATTTCTTCATTAAATTCTTACATTCTAAACCACTCTGATTTCTTTAAATCGTTTCAATTTCATTCTCACCGTCTTCTTTCCTTGCTTTTCTTGTCGTTACAAAAGGCCGCCTGTTAAATAGCAAATTTCCACACTTTTTCTACTTGTGTCGATTCTCTACTGACTCTAGGCTATGTGCGTGTACGTGCGTACGTACGAAACTCGGGATTCGTGCATGCTTAACGCTTGGTACGAAAATTATTCATACCAAACGTAAACGTAACCCAAACTGTATATGTCTACTGCGCTGCGCTAACGCTGTATGGGTCTGCCACCGTACCGCGAAGGAAGCCAGAATCGACACAAGTAGAAAAAGAGAATTTGCTGTTAAACAGACGACCGTTTGACTGTTTGACAAGAAAAGCAAGGAGAGAAGACGGTGAGAATGAAATTGAAATGATCTAAGGATATCAAAGGGGTTTAGAATGTAAGAATTTAATGAAGAAATGAGGTTATTTTGATCGTGATATAGACGGTCAGACCTACACACGTGTTTTACTGTTATTACTGGCGGCGTGTGGCAGTATCCACAGATAGGTGTTCTGGATATAACCACACGCGTGTGGCTGGATGGTAAAGACACACGCGTGTGGCTGTATACACTGCCTAGAATATTAGATCTAGTCACGTTAAAGTTTGTGATACACTGATAGTTGCGTATCTTCAGACTTAACAATAACAGTCATGTCTCATGATGACAGTCAGTAGAAATTAGAATCACGCAGAATACATGTATGCGCAGACAAGGACAAGGCTAATAGTCTAGAACTTGCCATAGTGCACTACTTAATCAACTCAACACTAAACAGGCAGTTTCTCAAAAAAAAAACAAAAAAAAAACTGCCGTCATCATGATCGATCAAATTCAATTGACACTGATTTCTCCCGTTAAATTCTTCTTCCAAACTTTCAAAGCTCAGACGGTGCGAACACAAAAGAAAATTACGAAAGTTCAAGAATCTCTTTTCATGCCTTCGAGCTTGTTAGGCTTAGGGTGAACCCTGCATAGTGCAATAAATAAAGACAATCCCGCTAGATTATTAAATTCTGGAATGGCTGCAATGTGCGAATGTGCTCGCCTAGTCCCACAGACTAGGATCCACGAACTGTATAAATCATTCGGTCAAATGAAAGCGACTAAAATCACCAGAATTTTTCTAATTCATAAACGCACGGACATTGGACGAAATCCACTTAAAATATATCAAGATATTTCTATCTCTACAACAGATATTTCAAACATAACTTAAGTAGTAAGATTACAAGTGATTTTACTGATATATTTTCATGAGTTCATTTACCATTTTCACGGTAATCTGAGTGACCGAAAAGAGACTGTCGTTTGTTGTTCGATAGAGGGCGTTTTATTTTTGTTTTTTTTTTCACTGAACTCTAACATTTTCATTTTAATAATAAATAAATTTTAATAATAATACATAAGATTTATATAGCGCACTTTCCATCTTGATTATTCCCACTACCCCCCAAACCGAAAATAACATAATGAATGGGGATACTCTCGTGTAGATGAGGGTTTTGGGGCCATGCCCCCCCCCAAAAAAAAATCATTCAGAAAAAAAATGACAAAAGGAAAGAAAAGCAACAAAAAAGGGGGGCAAAACGGTGAACATATCAGAGCTTGATTCCAATCAAAAGGTGCTGTATCCACTTTTGACCAATATTGATCTTTTTCTAACATTATGTAGGCCCGAGGAAAAATTTGACAAGCAAAAAAAGGGTTTTAACCCAAAATTAAAGAAATTTCGTGCACGAAAAAATCACAGGGTCCAGTCAAAATTAATATTGCTGTACGCACGCGTCGCCAAATCATTTCCAAACACCCCCTAAACGAGTTTTTCTTTGTATGCAAAATAACCAAATAAACAGCTTTTCGCAGGCTTATACATTGTGGCCCCTTAAACAAGTTGTCGCCAGAATATGACCCCGCGGAGAAAGCTTTGGGAAAAATGACACGTTTGGCTAGTCTTAGAAAAAAGATAGGTCCTATTGACCCTGCGATCGACCACAATTGACCAGTCTTTCAAAACGTTTTGAAAATTGGTGTTTTTGATACCCTTAATGAGTGCACGCGAAGCTCGCGTCCAAAACTGAAAAAAAAACCTATGAACAAGCAACAACAAAAAGGGTCTTCACTTCCAAGGAGCACACCGTATGTTTTAACGGTTACGTATTATACAGATGCAGAAATTGCAAAATATCTAGAACAGAATCATTTCAAGATTAGTGCTGTGTAGTCTGTTTTTCTTATTTTGTTTACCATAACTTTTGGAAAAGCCCTTTTCAATCTAGAAACTAACAATGAATACATGCCCAAATGTCTTGTAATTATTCGCGTGCAAAACCCATTTTCTAAGGTCAATTCCATAAACTTTCCATTCCTTGAAACTGAACTTTACCATTCCTTTAAATAAGAGATCGTCACGGTGTCCGTAAAACCCCATGCAGTGGCGGATCTAGTCAGGGGCGGCGGAGCAAAGTACTGTTGAAAGTGGGAGGGGGGGGGCACAGGGAAATGGCACGTACCTTTTCTTTCGAAAAGGGCACTGTCTTAAAAAAATGACTTATCTACAGTGGTGTAATGAGCCGAAAAATTATGAGGGGGCTATGGCGTATCACCGATTACAAAAATTGACATTTTAATAACAAAAATCCAATTCTGCGATAGATTTTGAAATTAATATTTAAAAGAAAATAATAGTATTTCACTCTTCTCTCTTTCTTTTTCTTTCATTTTCCCTTTTTTTTTGGGGGGGGGGGGGAGGAAGCCCCCCCCATCTGTACGCAACTGCTTCAATGTCCCCATTCACATGACTCGTGAACCTTAAGGTATCATTCTTATAGGTTGAGAATATTGTTTTCTTGTTTCAAAGGGGCACTCATTAAACACATTCTCTGGTGAAAGGGGCCCAGAACATTCGTGAGGGGCAAGCTTTTATTGGGTAAAATTTAAGGGGCACCAGCTGGTTCTAGAAAGGGCACTTACAAGATGGCAAGTGCATGGGCAATAGCTCACACACAAAACAGGTCCTCAGGTGAAAGGGGCACAGAACATAGTTCTTGAGGGGATTGACATTGTTGGTAAAAATAGGCACTGCAATGATACGAGAAAACTAATGGCACTTGTTCACATGCACTTAAAACGTGGCCTCTCAGGAGAAAGGGGCGCATAACACGTTCGAGAGGGGGCATTTTTGATAAAAAATTGGCACTTATACGAGCTGGGTACTAATTAACACCTAAAATGGGTCCACCTCATGAAAGGGGTAAAGTACACGTTCGTGAGGGGCATTTTTTTGCATAAAAAGGACACTTTTTCAGTGCTTGAAAACTTGTGGGGGACACTGCATAGTGCCCCCGGACACCCAGGATCGCTGCCCCTGGATCTATATAGCTGTTTGCTATATAAGAGGGGGATAAGTTGGTTGACCCAACGATGATCTGATCGAGCCCGATCGAGCTGCGCGACGTAGCAGCTTCTTACTAGCTGGGAACGCCTTTTTTTGCACTGGGAATGCTGATGTAAATTTGACAAGGAAAAAAAAGTAAGTTATTTTTGTTAAATTTCTCCAAAGTTAATTGTCACGCCGTTCACTAATTCCTGGGGATATGCGTATGGAAAATAATGCAGCACCCCTGCTTCTTATAGAGCCATGCGCCCCCCCCCCCTCCTCCCTGTAAATCTGCCACTGTTCTAGCTGCCTGCGCGACTCTCGCAGTGATCCCATACTCCTTTTTATTATAGGGATCGAGCCCGAGGTGGGGGTTTATAAACCCGATACCTCCTTCTTGATCCGCCACTGACATCTGCGAGTGGATACATCTTTCACTTAGTCAAATTCACTCCATCAGTGCACGATAGGTATGTAGGTTGACATAAAACATAAAACTGATGTGAACTTTTTACACAAAGAAATCATACTTTTGATTGCAGTTAATTTTCAAAACTTTCGGTAATATCTCCAATGAGCTCATCCAGAAATTAAAATTAAGAAAGTCTATTACAATTAAATTACCTGCGCATGAGGGTCAAAATTTTTGCTCGCTCACGATTGAAAAAAAAAATTGTTTTCTATTGATTTTTATTCCTTGCTCCACATCCTAATTCCATGGCCCCATCAAAACTTATCCTAGTGTGGCTCATTTCGCTGCTCGGAATGCATGGAGATGAACAAAATTAAAGCAGGGTGTCATCCCTGGCGTCATATTGCACTAGAAGAGGGTATTCACTGATCTGACACTGAACGAAGTTTTCGCGGGCCCCTCAAGGAATTTATGCACCTTTCTTGTATTTCCGTGCCACCCCCCCTTGGGCCCCCCTCATTGCGGAACTGTGTCACGTGATTTTGACGTGTCACGTGCGTGCAGAGGAACCCAAACAAACTCTTGTTGAGCTATGAGATCCACTCTCTTATCACTCTCAGATCGCGATCGATAACTCAGGCTCAGCGGACGGTCTGCATATTTGTGAGGTATGGATATGAAATACGGAAGTTAACATTATTTCTACTACTACTTATAGTAAGCACAGAGTTGATTATTCTGAGAGTTAGGGCCAGAGTCAATTTTATTTGATGACAATTTCCCGTCCGTGCTGCTTTCCCCACTAAGTCCCACGCATGAATGTTCGCGTGGGTTCGGCTCACTTTTTTTTTTTTAGATCACTTCGCATATAAAATTTCTTTTCAAGTCGTTCTTGGTTTAGTAATTCTTTGCATGGGGAGGCTAACGCTAAAGAATGATGACAGAGAGAGCTGGCAATGCCATGCCCATGGCATTGAACATAACGTTAAGGAGCCAAAGTCCCCAATCTTTTTTTTTTAATTTTATGTTTGTCAACGTCAACTTTGTTAGCCTGCAGGCGTTCGGGAGTAAAAATCATAGTACTATCGTACCTTTACCCCCTAACGCCTGGCGCGGGTACGTATAGGGTCCCACATAGGAAGGGAAAATGCAACTATACAAATGCACCAAACTGCCCCTTATAATATATTTAGAATCTGAGTGACGTTAACACTTCTGTACATGGGTAAAAATATCGGTTGGCAACGTTTGGCATAAAAAAATTTACTGAAAGGAAAAAAAATTGCAGAAATGGGATGAAGAAATAAAAGTAGAAGAGAGTTTACTCACATTTGTTGTCTTCGCCATCTTGGATCCATTGTTAATGCAACCTAGTTACGTGACGCTTATAGAGGGCGGCAAAATCAAGTGCTAAAATGTCCCGCTTCAACCACTGAACCAGGGGGATGTTTCATCAATATTGTTGCGCGACAACTGTCAGAATCCGGGGATTCTACGCATCCTTGAACTGCGCAGTGCTATACGTCATAATGGTAATCAAGTTGAGACAATGCTGGATACTGCGTCCCTAGGCCAGGGACGCGTCATTTCAATTATGTCACAATGGTAAATTTCAGAGGCCCAGTCTGCTCAACATGACAAACTAGATTCTCATTCTTAAGCTTTAAAATATCTAAATTTTGACGATTTTTGCTCTAGATGTCTGATTTGGTAAATAGCAATATTGACTGGCCTGGGGGCGAAAGGACATATATTGCCCTCACTAAATTGATATCAACCTCGTTTAGGACTCGGGCGATAGAAATCTAGTTTGGGCAATATGTTGTATCGCCCCGAGGCCAGTCAATATTGTTTTATTATATCCCCAATCAAATTAACATTTTTCTCTCAGTCTATCACATATACATTTTGAAGTCAAATACGGGCCTTGTAGTCGTGGAAACTGCCACCCATCCAATGTTTACATAAACACTTACATGCCAAGTTTGTTACATGCCAATTATTGTAGATCAGCATGTTCAGAAGCTTGAAGGAAGTTGAGTTTACTCTGGGATAGCTTTCTATTAATTCTTGCACTTCTGACACCATTACATCAATGTTATGTTTATTCTTTGCTTTCAGAGCTTGTCTTGCTTTGAGAGGATTCAGTCATGAGTGAGAAAGAACCAATCTTTGGTGCCCCAAAGGGAGCAGAAGAAGGAGCCCCATCACAGTCACCCATGTATTACGATTCTACGCAGAGCCCTCGTGCTGTAAGTTGTAGTCTGCTTGAAGGAGGAGGGGATAGGAAGAATCTTTGTAAATTGAGTGGTGTATGGATCTGAACAATATTAGTTTCTTAAAGTTTTATTTGGTTGTTCTGGGGCCTGTTCCAGAAAAAAAATTGCAGTCAAACCAAATTCCAAACATGATAATAATACTTGCTTAGACAGTGCTCTAATCAACTTAAAGCATTCAATGATAAATGCAGCATACATGTAGTTAACCGGCCTTTGCAGAGCTGCTGCTAACACGATCAGCGTTTCAAGGAAAAAGTGCTCAGCCAAGCCCCCAGCAAAATAAGGATGGATTTCTTGCTGCGGTAAATTAATGCCTGGGGTATGATTTGAACTCAAGACCCTCTCACCAAACACTTCTCCTTTATCCCGACTGACTTTCACCTAAAAGACTAGACAGCTGTTTCTTGGAACTTTTTAAAATTAATTTTTTTTTACTTCTCCTCGTACACAGATGGCTTGCTATGGTGCAGCCACCATTAGGGGATTAACAATGCAAAATCCCCCCGACGGGGATTGATTATTGTCTTTATTTCATAAAAATATATAAAAAAGAACTCGACCAAAATCAAGATTATTATTCTATTTGGGCCTGAAATGCACCAAATCAGGGAATAAAAAAGTTAAAAGGAAAACAAAAACAGTGACTTACTCCCTGGCTTATCCGAACTTAATACATAAACATATGGCCATTGAGTCCCTGTACAGATCGAGTTAGAACTTCAATTTCTGTAGTTGGTGAGGGGAGCCAACAGAGTTCAGCGGAACAATCAAAACAGAGACAGAAGCTTTTGGTCTACCAAAATACATGCATTTCAAATTCTGTGTTGCATATTTGACCAGGCACCACAAAAATTCACCAGAAACTAATTCTAGTTCAATATCCCTTCTGAAAGAAGAGATTCTAAGGTTTATAATGAAATATTACTCATGAACAATGATTGATCCTAACCCACACAAGTAAGAGGAGAATATTCACTACCATGGAAAGCTTCTTTTTAGAATAGGGGATTAAAAATTACTATTGAAGAGCACTTACTCTTCCACTATTGTGTATTGCAGACAAAAAGAAGTTTAAAATTCAATAGAATTTTGATAGAAGGAGTTATCAGCTTGTCCCCAAAGTTCACACACTAATTAGGTAAATCTATTCCATTAGTTTGAACAAGTATCAATGTTAGAAGTTATCCTGTTTTAAATTTATCAGCGTTCAAATAGAGATCAATTTTCAGGTTTTTGCGAAAACAAAACATTATTACAATTAGCTCAAAATTAAAAAGACACAAATATACACTAAAGAATGACACTTAAGGTTTGATTGGTAAATCCAAAAATTTTCAGTAAATAGGGGAGACTATACTCTTTCAGAAAGCACTGAAATCTGAAATGTGAACATTCTGACCAAAATACTCTTAATTAGCTCCAATTGAAAATCACACAGTGCAACTTTTTGTGGTACTGGGTCACATATTTGAACTCCTACTCTTTCCGCAACAGTCTGTTCTAGAAATTGAGTTTGATGAAACATATTAGATTGTTGAAACATTGTATGAAACCGTTGGTCAATGGGCTAGTGGTTGCAGTAATTGATAATAATATCTACAGATCCTTTCTAGTGCATGCAATCCATATCACATGATATACATATATCCTATCTATCTAAAGGTTTTGATATTTAGAATTGATCCAGCTTTAATCCATACTACCATTTTTATTGCACAGTGTATTCAAGGAATGAGTCTTGCCAGATACTTCGTAAAGTTTCAGCACTGACCAATGGAGGAGAATTTCTTGTTGAAGGGAATTCACATTTTATCCCATACTCTTAACTCGGGTTTCATTTAAACTCTGGACTAAAGCTGTAGTCTGACTATGGAAAGCCAGTGGTCACACGAATCTGTGAGAATCCCGGTTCAATTTTCAGTACTTTTGACATTCAAGTCATTCATAACCGCCTGGGAATGAAACTGAAATAATTTTCTTCCCCATCAAAATACAAGGAAACAAAGCATAGGAAACATGTACAGCATTACACCATGGCGTAAGTAAACCTTACTTCAGAATACGTGCTGTGGGTTGGACTTAAACCCATGACTCTCTGGATTAAAGGTGGGAGTATGAACCACTAGACCATGCTGTCCCTTAATGCTCAGTGTTTTTGTGACAATGCTCAACTGTTCAATGAATAGAATCGTAAATTAACTAATAAATGTTCTCCTTTACAGAAATGTATCCTGTATAGTTTTGTCGGTGTCATCATCATCAATGTTCTTGTGAGTATCTCCTGCAATTAAAAAAAATGCATTTAATTCATGACGGTTATCATATATCTAACATGATTTGACAAAGAAGGAAAATGTGAAAGATATTATGATTAGTATTTTCATATTTAAAGGTCAAGTCTACCCCAGTGAAATGTTGATGTGAATAAACAGAGGAAAATCAGATGAGCATAATGCAGAAAATTTGATCAAAATCGGATGTAAAATAAGAAATGTTAAAGTTTCACTTTTTTTCACAAAACATGTTTATATATATATATATATATATATATACCGTATACACACAATAAGTGACATGCAAATGAGAGAGTCGATGATGTTCATCACTCTGTATTTCTTTTTTTTTTTGTTTGAATTGTACAATATTTCCATTTTTACCAATTTGACAGTAAGGACCAACTTAATTGAACCATAAAATGTTATAACCAGGGCTCGACACTAGCGGCAGTCCGACGGTCCCAGACCGGTAAAAATCGCTGTCGGGCCGGTAGATTTTCAGAAATAGGAAGATTTACTGGTCCGACATGGCCAGTAAAAAATATGATAGTCGGGCCAGTAATTTTTCCAAAAATAGCAAGTTTTAACTTTTAAGGGTCCGACATAAAAACCCATTGTTCGGCCAATAACTTTTCCAGAAATGGTCAAATTCACTGCAAACCATTTTCCCCCGTTGAATTCTGTCAGTTACACACAGAATACACACAGAATGATTCGCACGTAATTGCTACTAGAGCAGATACAGTGTACATGTAGCCAGCCACACAACCCATGTGGTAAATTCTTTACTGGCTGCGCGAACGAAGCTTGGCTAAACTCTGGCAGAAATCTCTCACAGAACTGTCAAAATTCACGGTTCATACTCATGAAAGGCTCTTATAATGTCCATATTTCCTAAAAATTGGAGTAACTCAGTCATTTGTAAGCAGTAAAAGGATAAATTTTCACTTCTGTTTGGTTCAAACAGATCGGGTTTTGGGTGATATCGTCTGAATACATATTAGCACCACACATGCATTTATGGGTGTGTTGATACACTTGGTTTCTGACTTTCTTTCGTAGCTATTTTAATTGAGCCAAAAAGAAATTGATAAATTATTTATGATGATAGTTTTAGCTTTCTTCCTCTGTTTTCTTCCTATCTTTCTTTCCTTCTATCTTTTTTTTGTTTCTTCCCTCTCTTCTTTCATTTTTTTGTTACTGTTTTTCTTTTTTATTTTCCCTTTTTTCTTAATTCTTTCTTTCATTTTTTCTATCCTTTTAAAAAATATTTTTTTCTCTTTCTTTCTTCCTTTCTTCCTTCCTCCTTCCTTCCTTTCTTTCTTTCTTTCTTTCTTTCTTCTTTCCTTTCTTTTTGATATTTTTCTTTCTTTAATTCTTGAGTCCATACATCCTTTATTCTTCACTTCTTCCTTTCTTTCCTTCATTCTTCGTTACTTTCTTTGTTTCTTTCTTTCTTCCACCCATCATTTATTTACCCTTTTTTTATTTCTTCTTTTCTTTGTCTCTCAGTCTTTCTTTTTTTTATTCCTTTCATCTATTTTACCTTTTCTTTTTTATATTGCTTGCTTCTTTCCTTTCCTTCCCTTCCTTTCTTTATTTATTTCTTTCCTTTTGGCTTTTATCTATCATTTTACCTTTCCTTTATTTCTTCCTTAATTCCTTTCTTCCTTCTTTCAATCCTTCCTTCCTTCCTCTCTTTCCTTCTTTAACCCTTTCTTTTTCATTGCTTCTTCTTTCTTTCCTTTACTAGTTTCTGGATTTGTTCTTTCTTTCTGTATTGCTTGCGTCATTTCTTTCCTTCATTTCTTTTTTTCTTTTCTTTCTTATTTTTGTTCCTTCTTTATTCCTTCCTTCCTTTCCTTCTTTAGTTCTTTCTTTTTTCCTTCCTTCACATCTATCCTTTCTTTACCTTTTCTTTTTTTACTTCCTTCCTTTTTTATTCTTTCTTTCTTTTCCTCCCTTGCTTCCTTCCTTTCTCTTATTATTTCTTTCTTTCTTTTCCTTCCTTCCTTTTTTCTTTCTTTCTTTCCTTCTTCGTTTCTGTCTTGCTTTCTTTTTGTCCTTCATTCCTTCAGCTCATGGGGGGGGGGGGGTAACGTAAGGCTGGAAAAATAAACTTGCGCCTTTTTTTAATGTTTTCTTTATTTTTTGGGACCAGTAGATTTTAGGTTCGGACCAGTAAAAATTTGAAAAACTGGGTATCTACTGGTCCGACATGAATAGGTTGGACCAGTAGAAAAAATGGGTTAGTGTGGAGCCCTGTTATAACAATGGTAATGCCACATATTCATTGAAGAATAAAACTTTATTACATGGGACAAAGAGGGGAAAATTAGAATATTTCACATTTCATATGATAAAATACAAAAGAAATAGTGAGGGAGGAATGTCATCAGTACCCTCATTTGCATACTGACCAGGATGTGCATACATGTATAATTGTTTTGTGAAATTAAGCACAACTTAAAAATGTCATAACTTTTTTACTTTACATCCGATTTTGATGAAATTTTCAGTGTTTTGCTTGTTGGATTTTTCTCTTTTTATTTGAATCAAGAACTTGTGATAAGGACATTCTTTTGCACACTGATTATTATTGTTATTATTATTATTTTTTTGGGGGGGGGGTAAGATGACAGTTGATCTTTCAAGCCCTCAGCACTACATTGGGTCAAACAAATGATTGAACATCACATTTGGCTGTAGCATATTCTCACTTGCTGTTACCATGTCAACAATTCAGACTATTCCTATTTTTTTTATACAATTTCTGCAGGTCGCTTTGATTCTATGCTTCTATCAAGGAGCAAGAACTAAACGAGATGGTTTCCTGTATTTCTTAATGGCTTGCTGTCTTATTGGTCTCGTAGCAGCTGAAATCATTCTAGTGAGTATTATGGGATTACAATCCAGTTTAGTTTCAGTTTAGTTTATTTCACTTCCATTTTCTGATAATAAACATAACAAACATATATATATATATATATATATATATATACATATGTATGAATGTTCAAAACAGAATAAGGGTCATAAGAATACTTCAATAATTAATTAACAAATTCTTAGGAAATAGATGGGATATATACAATTCTTTTTGTTCCAGATACATTTTGATGATTAGACAAATTATAGATTAAAGTTAGCATGTGAAAATGAAAATGAGGGACTTATTAAAAAGCGGAGCTTGTAATTGTAAGTCCCTTAGGACAAATTTATAGTAATCTTAATCGTATGTACTAGTAATTAAAAGTACAGTAAGACAATCCAGACCATATATGAAAAACGGCAAAATAGGTTTGAATAACAAGGAAGGGGGGGGGGGCAGTAACTACATAGGTTAGAGGGAGAAGGGAATATTATGATAATGATAGGTTTGTAACAAAATGCTCATTGATAATGATGCCATGAGTGAATTTGATTTAATAATATTCATTATGAGTAATTATAAATAATTATCAGATAAATTATTACCATCAAATTATTATTTACCATCACAGAAAATGTGACTATCAAAAGGTGAAGATGAGGATGATGACAAGGAGGATGAGGACGATGATGTTTTTTATGATGATGTTGATGTTGATGATAATTTTGATATAGATTGATGATGATTTACAAAAAAATATATGTTATTTCATTAATGGTACTAAAGCAGTGGAAATAAGGGAGAGGAAAAGGAGAAGAATAAGAAATAGCGTAGGAACAGGTGGAGGGGAAGAAGAAGTAAAGAAGTAGGGGAAGGAGAAGAGGAAGAGGGAGAAGAACAACAGAAGGAAGAAGGGGGATAGAGAAAGGGAAAAGGAAGGTAGTGAAAGACAGATGGAAGGAAGGACAGATTAGGAAGAAGAAAGGGAGAGGAAGAGAAGTGAAGTAAGAGGAAAAGAAGGAAAGGGGTAACTAAGGAGGAGAGTGAGAAGAAGGTGGAGTAGAAAAGGATGGAGAAGGAGGAGGGAACAACAATTTCTTTTAAATAAATCATATCTCTCTCCTCTGTTTATTTCTCTCCTATAGATACCTATGTTGAGAAGAGGGGATTTGGTGAAAGAAAAATCATGGTTTCTTTACTTCTTTGGATTCTGCATTCTCCTGGAATCAATTTTTACAGATATTCTGGTAATGAACTAGACTCGTACTACATTCAGATGCCATAGATCCTTTACTCCTCAAATTGGCAGCTATGCTTATTTTTTAGACCACTTTTATTGTTTCATAGTTTTAATTGAAAAAAATATGGAAATGGTTTATTTCTAGTAAAACTTTACCTTTCTAAAGATGTTTCATGATGGGGGTGTTTCACATAGATATAGTGGCTTAAAGGTATTGTTTAACTTTGTGAGCAGCCAATTAAAAAAATTCTCAATCCAAGATGAAACATGTGTACAAGTGCATGTATTAGAACTAATAAACCCTGAAAACAACCATTATTGAGAATGAAAAGCTAAAACTACAAGGCAAACCCAGATTTTGTAAATAGGCATCTTATAGATGCCTAAATAGTACACATAACTGTATGGGATGAAATTAAGATGGTGTTTCCGGTCACTTTATATTTCAATTTTTGAAGGACTAAATAATGATTTTCAAACGCAATTTTTTCAGTGCTTCATTTTTGTAACATGTCACAGACACAGGTGACAAGTGTGACCTTCTAGCTCAGATTTTTTAAAAGTCAAACCAATGTTAACCAATCACTTTAAGTCACACTTCGCATCACCACAGTGGTCAGATCATGCGTATGGGATACATACTACTGCATATCTATCAATCATATTAAGCAACCATTAAATAACATGTCCGCGTCAGCGTTTAAACTTTACACATAACTCTAATTTACACTTAAATCTTTGTGAAACACTCCCCCATAAGTAATTTATGCACATCATGGTCAGTATGATAATGAGGTAACGTGTGTGATGTCACCCACTCATTTCATTTGTATTTGATCATGTGAAATATATGGAATATCGCATTTTATTCCTCGCTATGATGTGAAATAAGGTTTTATTCCTCGCTGAACATGTGTTATTGCGATTGTGACAAGTTATAGTGTTTCATTGAAGAGCTCCTTTATTGTTAATCTGCAAAATTGTATATTTCATATAATAAAATGCAAAAGAAATCATGGATGTCTGGTTATCTGTCTGACGTCATATGATCGCTCATTTGTTTATTACCGTGTTGTGCACAGTACTGTGTGTAAGTGTTGTGACCTTTTTATTCTAACATCCAACTTTTTAATGAAATTCTCAGCATAATGCTTAGTACTCTATTTATTGAAAACAACATTTTTGCTGTGGTGGTCTTTTCCTTCAAACTGTTGTTTCAGACATGAGATCATTTAATTGAAATTTTATGCAATTTAGAAAACAAGAAAAAGTTTTGTATTTGAATAGGCAATATTGGTAAACATGTTGTCATGGGTATTGAATTATCCCTCACCTCCCCCCCCAAAGAAAAAACGGTGAAGTTATTCTTTATACTCTTGACATTGCCTTTGTTTTCATGATCATTAACACCAGTAATTTCCAATAAGAAATACTTGTAATTGTCGGCAGAATGATAGTTCACAAAATCACTGCAAATTTTTTAAAATTATTTTTACACCAACGTAGACTGATGTAAAAAATGATATTTGGTCACAATCACTTAGTCACAATTGTCATTTTTATATAAAGACTGTGTAAAGAAAGTGATCAGGGCTCCATAACACAAAGGTTAGCGATTAATCACTACTTTGAAAGAACAATTTTGATTGGTTCCTGGTCAGTCTACTGAGCAAAATGCACATGCAACGGTGATCTTAATAGGCCATTACATTTAGTGATTAATCACTATTACCTTTGTGTTACAGGACCCATGTTAGTGAAAATCTATATTTTGGAAATGTAGATCAGTGACTAGATTTATTTCAAGTTTTATGATAAAATGATATTTGAGAATGGAGACATTTGTTAAAGGAGAATAGAACTCTTGGAACAAGTTAGCTTGTATGAAATCAGACAATCAAAGAATACTATCAATGAACAAATTTAGAACAATTGGAACAACAGTATCAAAGTTAGGAGCATTTGAATGTCAAAATCATTATTACCATGGAGAAGTTCTTACTGGCAACGTGTGATGTCACACAAGTACAAATCTCTTGCACATTGAAAACATACCCGAATATCTATGTACAAACTATTTTTCCATGATAGGGCGTCGTAGGGGACGTTTTGTCAACAATCTCAAGTCTCTTAGCTGATTGCTTGAGAAATGAAATATTATTTTTGGTCAATAATAAAGTTATAGTGTGTAGTCATGTGAAAAACCTGATTACCAACGAGAAATATTTTAATATGGCTGAATTAAGGGCGAAAATGTTGTGTGTCGTACGGGACTCAGAAATGTCCCGTACGACATGCAACATTTTCACCTCTAATTCACTCATGGACAGTATGTTTTTGTTGGTTGTCATTTTTTCATACGTCTACCCAGTAGTACTCTATTATTACCACAAAACAAATTGAAGTTCTTTGTTTGTTTTGACAAAAGCTTGAAAAATGTTGCGAAAATAGCTGATTTTTCTAGCATGGAATTGCCCGACAGAGGTTATAAAACCTCGATTACAGAACCTCCAATGAAAGAGTTTAAAAAAAATCTGATCTATGCATGGACTTGTTAAAAGTGACAATTTAAGTAAACTATGTTAAAAAAGTAATTGGGGTGTGACCTATCAAATATTTGCCACATTGTCAATAGAAGGATGCCCATGTCATTAGTGATCAAACATTAAAAATGCTCATAGCTTTCTTATCATTTGTCCAATTGTTCTGAATCTTTTGCCGATCTTATTCTTTGAGTTTGCTATTTTCATATACTATATATATATTTTCATATATGCTAACTTGTTCCAAGAGTTTTATTTTTCTGTAAGGCTTTAAACTGTTGTAGTCTGTGTGAAGTATTGTTTACTGAATACAATGACTCCATTGCCTTGAATATTCTGGGCACTGGGATTCCATTCCACTGTTGTATTATAAATAGCAATTAATTGAGGGCAGTATTGCATACATTTATTTTTCAGGCATTAAGAAAATTATATTGTTTCAACTTACCCCGCGCTCCAACTAACCCCGATCTCCCCGACAGAGCAAACTACTTCCTCAGTTTTTGTCCAATGCTCACCAGCATTGGCACACACTGCATACATTCGTAATTCCAAAGCTTTGTTACCGCATTCAGACGGTTCAGATATTCCGAAGGTTCGTAATTCCGAAGGTTCGTTAATTTGAAAAAGAAATGAGGTTCGTAATTTTGAAGGTTCCTTAGTCCGAAAACTAAATGATTAACTAACCTTATTTCGTTTTCGGATTAACAAATCTTCGGAACAACGAACTGAATTTCGTTTTCGGATTAACGAACCTTTGGACCATTGAACCTTATTTCATTTTTCGGACTATCGAACCTTAGGAAAAAGGAACCTTAGGAGTAACGCCACAAATGTTCGGATAAACGAACCCTTTTACGTTTTCGGATTAACGAACATAGAGGTATAGGCAATTTGCGTGCTTCAGAATTACGAACCTTCGGAATTACGAAGTGTAACCAGCACACATATTTGCGTTGGAGTGACAATGTGCAATAGTTGTTGTAATGTGGAAATGTCGTGGTGTAGCGGTTCTGACTCTTGCCTTGTAATCAGAGGGTCATGTGTTCGAATCCCACCATGGCCTAGCATCCTTTGGCAAGGCGTCAATCTACACTCTGCCACTCTCCACCCAGGTGTTAAATAGGTACCCGGTAGGATGCGAAAGCCTATGTAGTATGCCCAGCAATTGAGTCTTGGAGCTCTTGTTGGAATGCTCCCCAGGGAGTGGAGAAGGTGCATACATTTTATGCGGGCATGCAAAGATCTGATGACCGGCGTAATAATATCTGTAAAGCGCTTAGAGACGTTGTTCCGGTGTATTAAGTGCTATATAAAGGGGAATATTTTTGTTATTAATGTCATTAAATTTAACAAGAAATTATATTTTTATTGGTATATGTTCTTCACATAACGTATTAGGACATGAATCTATAAAAACCACCTTCAGTAGTACATGCACATTTTTTTTTTCGACTTTCAAATTTTCAAGTATTATCATTTTGTCCTTACAAACCAAATGATTCATAATATTTATTCTATTGTTGTATGAAATAGAGAAATATTGCCGTTATTATGTATTTATTTATTCATGTTTTATTTTAACAGGGTTGCACTTTCAGTTAGCAAACTAATGTACAAAGGGGCCCTGCAACACAAGATTGATATTGCAACATATGCATAAAATATGAATCTGTTATATTTTAAGATTGTGATTTTTATATGATGATTTATAGCATAGAGTTAACAAGTAGTTATTCTCCATAATTTTTATTTTCATTCTTGCAAAGGAGCACTATCAAAGCTGACATTTTTTCATTTCACACTGTTCGAGTACCTGCCCAGATTTTGAAAACCAATGCTAAGATTTATTTGAAATGAAGGACAGGTTAAGGTGTCGTGATGTGTTCTTTTATTATTATCATTATTTCAGTTGGAGATTCCTGTGCAATAGAAAGAAAATGCCATTATGAAAAAATAAACATGTAGTTTTATATTAAATTGGCAGTATCTTGCTCTAATTCTTGATTATATGCATTGGCCCGTATTCTGAAGTCTGGTTTAACTTAAACCAAGGTTTAAAGTTGTGGTTTAATTATGGATAGCCAATTTTTACATAAATCACTAACAGTAGGGATATCATATTTCAGCTCATTTGGCTTTCAAATCATTCATAATTGTCTAGGAAATATAAATAAATGATTGTCTTCACCATGGATGAATCAGGAAAGAGCTCCCATAATTTTAGCATAGAGTTAGACCATGGTCTAAGTTAAACCTGACTTCAGAATACGGGCCAGTGGCTCTGCAAACAGTTTGTTCACTTTCTCACGCAGGAGGTCCGTACACTTTGACTACACCCATGGTCATTTTTCACCGACTATTGTTATAAGCCACCGAAGTATGTTCACCTGATTTACTCAGTTTAGTAAAAAAAAAACTTATTCATTAATCCATTGTAGTGCCGCTTGTCATGACCAGGCTTTTTCAGATGTATAAATGATGGTAAGAAATTGATTTATACTCTTATTGTTACATGTTATCATCTGGTTCGGTCGCAAACAATTAGCCATATGTTTTGTTGGTTTATATATATATATATATATATGTATATATATATATATATTGCTTTTGATGTGAATGATGAGAAATGGTGATGTTTTATGCACTTGGAATCTTTCTTGAATCATTAAAAGTTGATAATACTTTGTACTACTTTTTAGTGTCAAACTGCCTAATTGAGTCTTAAAACTTCATGAAAATGCCTGATAATACCTGCTATCAAAATTGTTTTTAGAGAAGAACAAAAAAAAGTCCACACATAATTGAATGTTGATTAAGATTGATGAACTTTCAAATCTCCAATTATAATGAATTCATTTGTTTTAATAGAAGCAGATATGATAGTGTTTCTGAGAGAGGAAGTGAGTGAGTGAGACAGAGAGGGTGTGTTAGAGAATCAATCAAATCAATCAAATCCCGGAATCAAACCCGAATTTGTAGTTTAATTGCAAATCGCCTTTCTTGAAATGCCCAATTATGTTTGGATTGGGGGACTGACGCTGGCTTTGGAATTGAAAGGGAAAGCTCACCCTGATAAAAATTCATTGTAGAAATATATGAGCAGAAAATAGTAAAAATATATTGTTGAAGGTTTGAGGAAACACAATAGATTTAAAAAGTCACAAAGTCACTAGATTTTTGTTTATTTGTGACGTCGTATATGCAAGCAGCTTTCCGATTTTATATCGTGTATAGTAAAAAAACAAACAATGAAATGTCATTAAACATGAGAATGGTTTATTTTGGCCCTCAGAATATCAACAGACAAATCACTTTACACCCACTCCGGAAAAAAAAAATGTTTGGCATCATTAACCATTGAAAATTTGAAATTTATTCATTTTATATTACAAAACATGTAACTTACGGGCAACTATGACGTCACAGAGAAAATATAAAATTCTAATAAATTTCTTGGATTTTACTCAAACCTTCAGCATTTTAAAACTATTTTTCTGGTATTTTTAAAATTACGTTTTCGCGAGGGTGAACTTCCCCCTAACGCCCCATTTCTAGAGAGAGAGGGGGGAGGGGTGATTGAAGGTATGAGAAGGAAAGTTGAAGGAGGGGTAGCGGGGGAGAGGAGGGGCAGTGTGTGTAGGGGGAGTAAAGTTGATGAGTAAGTGGAGGGAAAGCTAGGAGAGGTCACTCCTGGGGGGGGGGGCAGTCAAATATATTGTACACATGCGTGACGAAACAAAAACGCGTTTATAGGGGAGTTTTTTTTTCAGTTTTGGACGCGAGCCGCGCTTGCACTCGTATAGGATGAAAACACCGATTTTTCGAAAAAAAAGTGGTTTTGAAAGACTGGTCAATGGTCACTCGCGGGGTCAAACCTCTTTAGGCTATGTTCCAAAGCTTTTTCTTTTAAGTCTAGCCAAACGTGTTTAGGGTATGTTTTTTCCCGGGGCTTTTTAGATTATTACCTGATGAATTTTGGATGACACTTATTTACAGTGTTAACATTGTATTCCTTTGTGGTATTTTAATCCTAATTGCACTGGGGGCATGCAATACCCATGAATACAGATTTGTCCATATAAGCTAAGTTGTTAGCAAATACACAAAATTTGTTTAGGGGCCAAACAGAGAAAAAACTCGTGGGGGGGGGGTTGAAAATAATAAAATTGTCACTTATGTTTACATCAATACATCAATTTATCCCCCCGGAGGCATAGGGAGCGAGGGGAAAATTCAGTTTCAGTTTCAGTTTGGTTTATTTTCATATCTCATAAATATCAAATCAAGACAGTAAATCATTAATGATAAAACAATACAATACATCACCATTATTCATAATAAATAAGACAAATGTTATACAATTGAACGTTCAGATTTGAGACAGATATATCCATAAGATGAAGATACGAAGGACAAACTATTAAAAAGCAAAGCTTGTAATTTATAGTTTCCCTATTAATAAAATTATAAGTAGTTGTCAACTTGTTTTAATATCAATATGTTACAAGAAAAGAAAGAGAAAGAGAAAAAATATTTCCTAAAAAAAACGAAACAAGAAGGAGTGAACCCCCCCAGAAAACAGAGGGAGGTTGACTGAAAATAGTTAAGAGGAACACTAGGGAGCCGAGGTATTTAGATATTTGTTTAAAATATGAGTTTTCAATTTACGTTTAAAAGTACATGTATATATAGAATTGAAATCTTTAAAGTCGGTTAGTAGATCATTCCAAATTAATAAACCTGGGACAATAATTGTTTTATGTGAAAAAGCTGTACGAGTAAGTGAAAGATGATAATAATCAGCTATAATGGGAAGTATTCGCCAACAGACTTTAGTTTTGATAACCACTGTCGAGACCGATGTATAGATGTTAAATCTATATGATATGAATCATTAACAAGAAAAAAAAAAGATTTCATTCTGATTTATACGGCAAAAAAACAAGCAAATTTACTGAAGAACAAAACAACATTTTGACGGCTCTAGCACAGGAACAACATAAAATGGCTAGTCTAATAACTGCACTAAATCTAATTTCTGACAGAATAACATGTGGCGCGTGTAATTCTAGAGATAAACAGCGTCTGCAGGGAAGTAACTATAGATCTGGACGTTAGCAGTTATTTGTTTCTTAAACCCTACATCAGTCCACCCTCTTTTACTTAGGTGAAAAGGGAGGACTGATGTAGGATTTTACAAAAAAGAAATACTTACGTCCAGATCTAGACTAGGAAGTAACCGGTGCTTGAATGGCAGCAAAGCTTCGCCTTGGCAAACTGTTCAATCTATATCCGATCTCTTTGATCCGACACAATCTTTTGTAAGTTACGTAACATGATCAATGATTATACAGCGCGTATCAATAAAAAAAATTACACTCTGAAAAAGTCCCGGGAATTGAAAAATATGCAGTAGTTCTATATGGGGATAAGTTTTTCACGTGATATCCTTGGGTTTTGGGTCTCGTCTATCAAATGAAAGTAAACATTTTGACAGAATGTTACACTTTTAAAGTGAGCACTGTCCATTTTTGTAAAGCTCGCAGAAATCGGTTTGAGCAGAAGCTGTGTCCAGGAAAAAAGGCAAAACTGATTAATTGACCGTGCGGAACAAATTATCATAAACATCCCTCTTGTATTTTAGCCAATTGAAATAAAACAGATACATTTAAACATTTTAAAACAACTTTGTCACCTGAATTAACATGTTAGGTAAGCACAACCTTTACTTTTTTGTGCCAGCTGGATCTGAGGACATACATGTAAGTAACTGATTATAAACAAGTTTATTTTTAGATATCTCTAGGGGGGCGGTGCAATGACGCTCTACAAGTTAAAAAGGTAAAACTATCTTCAAATCAATCTTCCTAGCTAAAGTCAATGTGTTCTTCATGATTAAAGTCTACTTTTTGTCATATGAAGTTCTGCGCAAATCATTTTTTACGAAATTTTCAAAAGTAAGTGGTGCTTACTCAAGCGGAAAGATTTTTCGATAGTTTTAGTTATCGTCATTTGCCTTAATAGATCGATATCAATGTTTAAATGTGGGAAAAGCTTCAGCATATAACAACTATAATAACGGGATTATTTCGAAGTATAAACCTTTTTTTGATACGCACTGTATAGGCCTACATTGTGCAAATCGATAAAATGGTAAGAATGCTGGCATAATGGCTGGTATACATGCAATGGCAGAAACTGGTGTATATCGTCGTTCGTCACTTTAAACTTGAGTCTTCGCTGGCAAGGATGTCGATATTTTGCAATGATTCGTCAACGTATGGTTGGGAGTTGTGACAATATATAAGATTAATTGGAAGAACTGCAATTCCTGCGGAACTCTTCTTTTTTATTGAGGTGTCTACATGACTGATTAAGGTAAGAAAAAAAAAACGTTCACGGATTTCTATCATAGCCGCACAGCTAAGTTGGTCAGTTGGTTGTTAATGATTTTGCAAATCCGTCAATTTAGATGTTTATTGCCGTCTTGCTATATAACAACCAGAAATATTTTTCGTTTTTAAATTTTTTTTCAACATTCTCCCACTCACAAAATCATAAATTCGTGGGGTGTTCACAAAACGGAGACGGAAGTTTGAAGACCGAAGACTGGAAACACATATTCAGAGGGAAATATTCATCGGTATTAAAGAGAGATTTATAAAATTTACTCTTCCCGGAGTCAAGTAAAATCACCCGGGCTATTGAATGCATTAGAAGGATTAATTGAATCAACCAAGGAGCTCCTTGAAATTACAGAGGACGCAAAACAGATGTGCAAGATTTTTCCTCAATGCAGACTATCGTACCACAAAGGATATCCTTTTAAACAATTAACGTTACCTTCAATGGCAAAGTATAGAAACTCGGATCAACTACCACTACTCTATTTTCGTATTCAAAATACTCAATAAGCTTAATAGCCCCACATTATTTATAATGTTTTGCCTGTAAACGACCACTCTTTTATGTTACTCCTTATTCCACCTTAAATCCTTTATCTATTCCGAAACCTAGGACAGAATTTAAAAAGCGATATTTTTCTTACATCGCTCCAATAATCTAAAGACTCAAAGACGCACGGCAACTTCACTCCAAATGTTTAAAGATCAAATCAGGCCACTCTCTTTATTGTTTTAACACTGGCCCTATCTATAATGTCTTTTGGCATGAGGTTAATTCATTTTGTTTTTGATCTGATGTTATCGTGACGCCCCCCCCCCCTTTTTAATGTATTTGTGATACTTTTGTGTATTTTTTTGTTTCATTTCCCATTTTTATTATGCTATCTGCTTTATGCCATTTTGTATTAATAATTTTCATTGTCTTTTGAATTGTCAGTTCTATAACTTATTTATTAATTTTACTTAGTTTAATTTTAGTCACCTGTTTTTGAAGCAATTTCTTTTATTTCTATGATTTTCTTCGTCTTTTAAACCGTCTTTTGATTTTAATCTATGTTTTTAAGTTTAGTTTTGCTTCATTTAATGTGATAGCATTGAGATGTCATGTAATTTTGATTGTGTACTAAATTTTACTTCATATTGATTGTATTTCATTTATTTTGTAAATCTTTCTATGTCTACAGAGCTCTTTTGTAAAGCATGCCTTTGGGTTCTGAAAGGACTACCCTGTTTTTAAATAAACTGAATAAATGAATAAATGAACAAAATTTAAGAAAACTGATGCTACACCTTTCCGGTCTTCGTTTTATCATGAACCTACTAGCAAGTCCATGGCTTTATACACACCGTATAGGTGTATAAAGCGAAGTCCGAAGGTCGGCTCTGGGTATATGCGTTTTAAACCAACATTACTGATTAAAATATCTTGACTTAATTATACTGTATAGTGTGAATTAATTACGTTAACGTTTACTTGTTGCTTGCTTAATTTTGAAATAGCGAGATCTAACAATATCATGTTAGCTTACCCATCGGGGATCGGGGAGTATATACCCCCAATTATTGGCCTATTTCGGGGGGGGGGGGGGTGACCCGTGTAATCATCCCCTGATAATGTACCGTCTAGCATCATATCCACAATGAACCATAATTTTGTCAAGCAAGTTCATGATGATAACAATTAAGGAACCACACAGTAAAAAATGTTTAAAATTTATGCAACGCCGTTTTCTATATTAAACTTACAGTAAACAACCATGCTCAATTTTATTGAAAATGAAACTTAAGTGCATTTTCACGGTTACCGACGTTACACGCCACAATTTTACACACTTTTCATTGTGTGTATGACCTCTTAACAACAAATGATGGGAGTTTGCTTAAAAGCAAACCAAGCGCATGGGTTGTGCCCTGGGGCACGTTGCAGAAAGAGTTTCGTTTAAACGCAAGCCAAAAATCAATCGCAAGTCCAAAATGCGCGCTGTTGATTGGTTGAAAATCAAGTTGCACATGATTTTTAGAGTTGCGCATGATTTTTATAGTTGCGATTGATTGCAACTCTTTCTGCAACGGGCCCCTGTTTATTTTACCACCCTTTTGAATATCACTTTATTTCTTTCTATCCAGGTATTATAAATACAAAAGAAATGAGAATTGAAAATTAAGAGTGTATAAACTATATAACATGGCAGTTGCCAACTCTTAATTGGCCAACCGATTATAGTACGGCGGTTGGGGGGCACTTCCATTGACAAGTGGATACCCCCCTGGGAGTGGATACCACGCGCGACCTTGGGGTCTCGAAAAGCACCCGAAAGAAGTATTTTCAGTACATGTATTCTGAAAATTAATGGACCACTTAAGAAGTATTGGCGGTGAAACCCTACTCTTAACAAGTATTAATTGGAAACAAAACGACACCCTTGGCAAGTATTCTCTGTATTCAACCTCGAAACAAGTACAGCGATATCTTAATTGTTATGTAGTACATCCTTTATAAAAACTTTTTAGTGTACTTTTTATACCCTTGCAAATTTGACCCTATACATGTAGCTTTTCAAGCGATACCCTTTTTTCATTATTTAGTGTTTTTACTGTCCACAAAACAATTGGTTGAAAAAATTTCAACTCTCGATAGTTTTCAACCAATACTGTGTATTTTTCACCCAAAGCACACATTATTGGTTCAAAACTACACAGAATTTGATAAAGTTTGAACCAATTGTTTTGTGGACAGTATGTTGCCCGACATTTTTTAAGAGTGCACCCTAACCACTAAGAATTGAAGATACCCGTGTAAAACTTTTAAAATTGAAAAAAAATGCCCAAGCCTAAAAGGGGGGAGGGGATAGGAAGAGAGAGAGGGGAGTAGAGGGAGAGAGAGAGAGGGGGGGGGGGGGGGGGGGCAAACTTTGTCTCAAACGTTATCAGCTAAAAAGATTGATATTGATTTTTCTATATCTTGGGTACGCGTGTATGCTTCCTTGAAAACTGGGATGCATAATTAATTATATTGTTCAGAGTATAATCTGAATCCTTGATTGCAATCAATGCACCAACAATTTTTTTAAAATAGATTTTAAAAAGCCTCATAATTCCTTCTATAATATCCTTTAAGTATATTTTTGTAGCATCGGTTTGGATGGACAAAGAATATGGAAAGATATGAATTGAATTGAATTGAAAAAAAAATAGGAGAGAAAATAACATCAAAATGGATTTTGCGTTCATAATAATCGCCGTTTAAATTTATATACATGACTGTATTTATACATACTTTGTGGTTTGTCTCATAGCATGTGTTTTATGTATCTAAATTTATTCATGTTCAAATTGAGAACAATGTAATCGATTCTAGGTGTAATATTCTTTGTTAAGCACTGTATAGGAAACAGCAGATGTCACTATTGAAAAAGTGTCAGAACAAAGCTCCACTCCAAAAAAACATTGATTACGAGGATGTCGGTAGTAGATGGCCCTTGATAAAGAATATGGGGTTTCGCAATCGCGACGGGGACGGATTCGACAACATAGCAAATCTATTGTTATAAAAACCCCTTCATGACGGGTTCATGACAATGACAAAGTAGCTTTTGTCGAAAATCGTTGAATCAAAATAGCAGTTTCGTCCTGGACTCAGGACAAACGAGATTTTTACAATTTTTCATCTGCTCAGAATCTTGCAACGATCAGCCGTCCCGGATCACCAATTTTCGACAAAGACCTCTCGTTGTTCAATGTGATATGACGGGCATTTTCGATAGATATTGCTATGTTGCAAAATCCGTCCCCGCCGCGATTCGCTACTCCGGGGCAAGACATGCATCGTGCTTATTCGCTATCCGATTTTGATCAAATTTTCAGCATTTTGCTTGGTAAATTTTACTCTATTATTGAGATATAAATATCTACAGCCTGGAGCATCCCTTTAATAACTCATAAAACGGTCTCCTCTCTCAGAATTATGAAATTGGCACTGAACACGTTTGTAAGGAAGCTTTTTATTTTGGGTAGAAACTTTTTGTAGTGCTTCGAGAAGTTGCATGGGGCACTATGTTCCCTGCCCCAGGATCGCCGCCTCTGACATGTCTGACTAAGGGCGTGTTTGTTACCGCTTTTTTTTTTTTTTAGCTTAAACGTTCGGGAGCAAATAATTTTTTTAATCTAAATATCTAAATTACCACGTTTTTCTTTATCTTTAAGATAGAAAAATCGATAGAAATTGTGACGACGGTCGGTAAATAATTTTTATTGAGCTTTTTCGAGAATGTAGATTGGGTTAGTTGTTTATTGTGTTTTATGACGCATTAATCAAGATTAGTATGAATAATTGTTTTGTATATAGCGGTAGTATAACGTCTGTCTATATAATAGGGTATACTCTAAACCAAAAATTGTGAGTATATTAGAGCGGACATTTTCCAAAAATGTTTCTATGAAAAAATAGATGGATTTAAAGTATCAAAACATTTCGAACTGTAACATAATGTGTTGAATTTAGAAAATAAGCAACATATTCAGAGATTAAGGAGGATATATGAGTTTTGTGTACAGCTCGAGTTGTACAACTGAACCCTCATTTTATTCACTATTGTCAATATAGGGTGATTCCATACGTGTCGTACGGGACATTTAGAGAACATTTGACAGTTTTTGACAAGAAAAAACAAAAAATATTCCAGTAACTATAGGTGGTCATCAACTACTACCAGAGTGTAAGAAAAACCAAGACTTAACATGACTTGAATTCACATCCTGTATAATACAGATTAAAAATAGTAATGTGTCGTACGGACGCAGAAAAAGTGGCTTTTTTAGAAACCTCAAGTTTGTACTCAAAAGTCTGTGAGTTGGGCAGATAAATTTCATAGAAACTGAACTCAAATTGACACTCAATTACCCAAGAACAAACACATTTATAAAAGAAAGCAAAATAAACATTCATGAATAAATAAAGCAAATTATAATTTTCGAGAACATTGTGGCGTACGGGACATTCAAAATGTGTCGTACGGGACATCTCTAAATTGAAGCCAAACTTTCTTACTTTATGTCACTTTGACTTCTTCAATCACATTATTTGGTTGATGATAATGATAATCCCATCAAACTAAGACATTCATTAGGTTAGAAACCGCTATTAGGTGAATATTTCTGTCAATATATCATAAACAAAATAATGTGTCGTACGGGACAATTGTGTGTCGTACAGGACACTTCTGTGTCGTACGGGACACATGTGTGTCGTACGGGACACTTGTGTGTTGTACAGGCACTTGTGTGTTGTACTGGGCAGCCTGAATAAATAAACATGAACTTTTTATCAATCAGAAGGAGCATTACCCCTAAATTCTTGCTTATTTATGAATAATCTTTTAATAAGCAGTCATTCAGGACAATACAATTAAGTAACCTCAATATATACAATTGGGAGCAATATGTTATAATTTTTTTCATGATGGGAAATGAACAAGTGTTCACAGCATTTTTACGAGCTGAAAAACTTCAGGTTTCGTGTGAAGTTATATTTTAGGGAACTAATTGATGATATCCAAACATTATTTAAACAATAAATGAATGAAACTTTGTATAAATTATGGGGCTAAAATGATGATGTTATGATTTTTTATATAAAATGTATATCTTCATGATATATGTCACAACTGTCACTTTTTTTGCTTTTTTGGTCACAATTTTCTTTTCTAAAGAAATGCGGTTCTACTTTTTCAAACCCATCTGCATTTCATGAAACCATATGGTTTGTCTTATTTTCCAGATTTTTTTTACAACTTGAAAAAAGTAAGGAGTTTCAATACTGTATATAAAAAATAGTGATCATCAAGGGAAGTCCAAATAGATGATCATGATGATTGATATGTATTTTTTTTTACATCTTATAATAATTCCACATTAGCATGCAAGAGGGAGTCATCTTCCCGGCTAGGTTGAAATAATTATAAAAGTTTTCTTTTCATGCTCAATGAAAAGAAATTAACCTGCTCTGATCAGTGAAAATCACCAGTTTAGCTGAAGGGATTCACAAAAGAATAAGCCTACATGAAATCAATTAAAATGTTTAGAATCACCTATTTCATGTTCTGTGGAGATAAACAAAGTACTTTTTCAGTTCACTTAATGTTAAATCAATTAAATGAATTTAAATATGCCTACTATTTATGGTTTCTGAATTCAAATCCTGCAATTAAATGCATTATTATATTGTGTGTCGTACGGGACATGTCCCGTACGACACAGCGTGTGTCGTACGGGACATTTTTTAATAGGACAATAATTGAAAAATGAAGGGCAGTAATTAGATCCTTATGGGATAAATTGATCACCCATGGGTCAATTAAAGAGAAACTCATTTTATGAAATTGCATCATCAAAAATAAAATTGTAGGAAAAACTTTTGCATTGTCATGTGTCGTACGGGACATTGCCAAAAATAGGTTCGGAAAAATCAGGGCTGCCCCTATTATGGATCATGAAAATGTTGTAGATATTATTTGGAACCATCAATGATATATTATTCTATTGACCTGCAATATTTTCAATCTTCTCTTGCTTTGCAAATAATTGTTTCAGGTGGAATTTGTACTTGACTATTCAATGAGCAAAATTATTGAAAATTTAAAATTCCATTGTTCTCCCCAAAAAAACTATATCTGTCTTCACTTTTGGTTAAAACTCATAATTTTCATAAAATTTAGGTATCATAGTAAAATATTACACTACTTATGACTTATTGAAAGCATGTTGAAATTTATGACATTTTTGAAGTTCTAGTGTGGAATCGCCCTATAGGAGATTTCGACGGATAGAACTTTATAAAGGATTCATCAATTTTTTTTTGTTATAATCAGCTTCATTTCCTGCTATCGTCGTTTTATCACCTCTTAATTGATTCGATATTTCAAGGTCAGTGACCACCGTGCGACGTCAGAATGTCGATGTATAGGAAGATAATCATCGCCCTGCTCGTCGTTGCCGCCGTTTACCTATTGGTACTTCTAAAGACGGATACCGAAGGTCAATCTTCGAGGGAAACGATACGACACGACGTCGGCATCGCTGCTTCTATTGAGTCCTACAAGAGTGAAAAGAGCCCAAACTAGTAAGCAAACTTCGTAGAATTATAGCATTAATAAACAAAGGTTTTTAGAGGAACATGAAAAATCAGGCAAGTAGATAAGTGACAGCTAGTTGATCAGTGTCGGACAAACAAAAGGAAACTTGTGAATTCTTAAAGTTGTAAAAATACACATGACATGGTGACTTCAAATTGGTCGTATTGTCGATGTCATAGTAATGCACGGCAAGGACTACTCTTATAATTTATATCGTTTTTTGTCAATCAAAATCTTTCATGAGGACAAAAAAAACCGACAAGCTGCCTTGGTTATATTTAGATTACTGCCTATATCATGTATATGGAAAAGTTAGCCCATTGTAAATAAAAAAAACTGTGGTGTTAAAACTGACACCACTTGATGTCTGTAGAGGACCACACCCCGAGGTATTATTATTAAACCCTAGAGATTGAACATAACACCAAAGAGTGTAAATGTAACGACCAAAGATGTTGGAATAACAATAATTATAGGTGTTAAACTATAACATTGTAAATTTAACACCGGAGTAAAATAACTGGTGTGGTCCTCTATGTTCACCGGTTAACACCAAACTTTTTGCTGTGGACTCTTATATGGATCTCAATTTAAAACGGCCATGAATTTCTTATTGCTTGTTTGATTCCTTTCAAACCGTCACCATTCTGTTATTTTTCCCCCTCTCACACAACATTTCAAGTATGGAATAATTCATTACCCTGGGAGAGTTTCATAAACATTTTCATCCGACAAGTTGTCAGATCCGACAACTTTTCTTTGATTCTGATTGGCTTAGAAGCACCTTTAATATAACTGTCGGATAAAACAGGACTTGTCGGATCAATTCCTTCCATGAAATGCTTATTGATTCCTTTGAATCAAATTTGTATAGGAAGATCAGAAGCGTCAATTCATACTGTGTAATTGGCATTGCTGCCTGCACTGCAAAAACTCTAGTGTTGATTTAACACCAGCCCGAAATCTATATGTCCACACCAGTTTCGTTTTTGTCTAACACCAGATAGGTGTTTATACCACACCAATTAGTATTAAAACAGCATCGGTTTGATTCGAACTGGTGTTCTTTCAATAATTTTCTAGTGTGGACATATAGATTCCGGGCTGGTGTTAAATCAACACCGGAGTATTTGCAGTGTGTGAACTAGGCATAAAATCATCCGCTACCCTGAACGCATGCATATAATAATAATAATGAAGGGTATTCATATTGCGCACATAATCCACCTTGTTAGGTGCTCAAGGCGCTCCTATATTACCCGGCTAAGCCAGGCGTTCACAGCGCACACAGCTTTTTAAGGAATTACTTCCTACCGGTACCCATTTACCTCACCTGGGTTGAGTGCAGCACATTGTGGATCAGTTTCTTGCTGAAGGAAATTACGCCATGGCTGGGATTCGAACCCACGACCCGTAACACAAAAGGTTAGCGATAAATGTTTGAATGATTGACACTAGTCAATGTAATCAATCGTAGAAACATGTTCTACGACATTATTGCCATGATTGTTAAGCTTTGTATTTCGGGCCCCTGGTACGGCAAATGTACGGTGTCGCTATAGATATCTTTTGTTCATGTTTATGAAACACGGTCGCTATCAACCAATTTCCCATGCTTTTGATGGAGAATAGAAATAATCGATTTTATCGTTCCCAGAAAGTTGTTGATATTTTGAGAACCAACAGTGCTCGAACTAAGGCATCGACAATAATGGACATAGATTTTGTGCCACATTTGGCTACCCGGAGATAAAGAATGACTTTAGAATACGCCTGTACACTGAGCTGCATGGCAGCAATATCTGCATCATCATGTTTATGCTTACCAAATGTAGCCTATACACCAGTAAATATTTTTTTTGATACGTGGTATATAAAGTCATTTTAATTCACATTGTTTTATATCACGCAGCATCAAACCACTAGCACTAGATAGGCATTCTGATGCCAACATCGACAACCAAAATGACCTTCCCGAAATGGCGCCGAAACGTGTCTCAGAATCCGTGACGTCACAACATTATGGGTCCACGTGCACGCCTGCCAGTGACATCGTGTACATCAAAGTACACAAGACGGCAAGTTCCACCCTTCAGAATATCTTCTATCGTTTTGGGGATGAGAAGGATCTGAACTTCATGCTACCGGTGCGGGATTATTACATCGATGGAGTAGAGAAATTCAAACCATCGGGAGTCCTGAAACCGCCCCCCGGGAAAACAATACAACATTCTGGCGAACCATGCACGATTCTTTTACGAAGGTACAGTAGGCTCACCTGGTTCTTTAAATTATATGGGATTTGGGAAGATGACAATCTTTTGGGATGCTCTTGAGTTGAGTCATATATTCTTTAGCTTGAATCACACTTTTTTTTCTATGCAATCCGGGAACCAGAGTAACTGACAAAAATGGTCATCTTCAGTTGTTATAATTTAACTGAAATCTTGGAAATACGGTGGCGTATATGCGGGGCACGTACCCGCAGTACCACTCTAAGGGGGTGCACAAGACAAACGTTTGGGACCGTGGGGGGGGGGGGGGATACATCCCCTCAGCGTTTTCATCTCACGAACGCCCATAAAGAGACTTCAAAGTTTGAAGGGGGTGTCATTGGAGTTCTAGGCTCGGCGTCAGGTAATGTTGGGGTTCGAATTTAATGCTTTCCAGTGACACCACTGATAAATGAATGTGATGCAGGCCATGACATATAAAACATAAAGGAAGATAAGTCCAATTCGCTGTCTCCTCGTGATTTGTCATGTATGGAAGTAGTTACAAGTGCCCCTCAGACATGATGTATATTGTCTCGTGACGTCAGCATCCTGTGAATTAGATCTTTACACGAGATGATCAGATTACAGATCCCACCAACATGTCTCTATTCTTTAGAAGTGACGAGAACCCGGGACGAGAAGATGACAACATCTTAGAGCTCGTCATGTCGACATTGTTTGGAGATGAACTGATAACGAGCTCGTTGAAGTCTATCATTGCGACTAATTTTCCTTCACCATACACAGCAAGTTGACAAGCATCATGCCATCCTAACATATTTCATAAAGGAAGTCAATGGGAGATCCAAAATCTCGTCATCTGATCTGTCGCTAGTAAGACATCAACTTCCCCCAAAAAGTTATCTCAACTTCTGGGTAGCACTTTTAAGCTTCTATAAGTTCGAATTAATCGAATCCCGGAGGGGCCACTTACATTGACGAGTGGATACCATGCGCAACCAAAAAAACACGTAAAAAGGATGTCTTTTTCACGATAGGGCACGTTACGTACGTAACGTGATAAGGGTGTCAAAAACACAAAAATAATGAAAAAAAGGGTATCTATTTCGCTAGGAAAATTACGTGATTAGGGTCTAATTTGCGGGGATGATAAAACAAAATTAAAATGTTTTATAAATGAAGGATCATTTTTGCCCCAACACTTCGTGTTTAGAGTCCGATTTGCGCGAGGTGTAGAAGTGGGGTCGTACTAAACCAAATAAGGTAAAGCCGACGACCGAAGGTACCGTAACAATAAAACATTCGTGTACTTGTTTAGGGGTTCATTTCAGGGAATATTTGCCAAGAGTCTCGTTTTGTTTCCAATACTTGTTAAGGGTAGGGTTTCACACGCCAATACTTGTTAAGGGGTTCATTTTCAGAATATGGATATTACGTGTTTTAAGGTGCTTTTCGAGACCCCTTGGTATCCACTCGTGAATGGAAGTGGCCCCCCCCCCCCGGGAATCGATGGCATGTTTTGAAACAATTCGGTAAGAACCGGGTGTTCATTAACGCTATCCACTGTAAAGACATTGACCTTAATCCCTTATTCTTTAACCTTTCATCCTTTCTCCCCTGTTCACATTTGCTTGATAGATTTCAAGAAAGTGATGCCTGCGGACACCAAGTTCGTCACCTTAATCCGTGAAGCAGCCAGCCACTTTTCCAGCCAGTACTCTTACCGTGTCATGAAGCGCCAGTACAAAGTAGAGCTCGACGAGTTTTCGCGAAATCCCAAATTGTATTTCGAGAAGTACGACCTCAACAAGAAAGGGCGATTCAGTGGAAAGGATCCCGAACTCTACGACCTGGGCTTAAATAAGAAAGACATGTACAACCCCATCAAAGTGGATAATTATATCAAATTTCTTGACGAGAAAATGGATCTTGTTCTTCTGACGGAGTACTTCCAAGAGTCGGTGATTCTCCTCAAGGATCTTATGTGTTGGGATCTGCGGACGATCGTTCATCTCAACAGTAAAATCCGGGTACCCCTTGGGAAAGAAAAAGGCGCGAAAACTTCGCAAACAAATTCGACAAAAGCGGACGCGTTGACGGACCGTCTGAACGAATGGAATGCTGGCGATTTCAAACTGTATGACCATTTCAATCGGACGTTATGGAAGAAAGTTGAGGCGTATGGCCGTGAGCGCATGGCAAGGGAAATTGCAGAGTTGAATGCTCTAACTCAGAGGTATGAAGCAGAATGTATGAGTGGGACTAAGATCCGGGATATATCTTATTGGTCAGGACCGATCGGGTTAAAAGAGTACGTGATAAGGAAAGAGAAAGAACACAACATGACGTGCAAAAGACTCGGAATGAGTGAACCGGAGTTTGTTGCACATCTACGAAAGAAACACAAAACACGACTGCAAGGATAAATATAAAACATTATATTGGAAGGATTTCCATTGATTTATGATGATTGCCATTATTATTAATTTATCTTCATTAGTTGTTTTGGCGAGACGTGCCTGGAAGGTTAAAAGCGAAATGTCACTGACCCGTGGGTCTCTCCTCCCGACATAACTGATTTCTAATCTACAAATTGATTAGATTTTTTTTTTTTTTTTTTTTTTTTTGGGGGGGGGGGCGGGTGCACGGGCGTTAATCTTCCCACCCATGTGTTTTGGGCGTGCCCCCTTATCTGGATTGTCGCCCATGCAGTGCCCTGGGAACGATTTTTTTCCATTAATTTTTTTAAAAGGGGAGCTGATGTAAATTTGACAAGAAAAAAAGGGTTTCACTACAACATGAAAGTCATTTGTCATGAGAAATTTGACATACAAAAAAGAGGGCTGCCTTTGAAGAATAATACACGCAGCACCCCCAGGAAAATCTTGGGAGTGCTTCAGCACCTGCAGCACCTTGCTATTCAGGGCCATGCGCCTATGTTAACGACGGGTAGAATCAAGATTCTTGATAATGACACCATCTAAACCTTTATCATTTTGTTGTTCATCCAATATCCTTCAAAAACTAAAAATATGAAAAGGGGGCTCAGCATTTTTCGCGCTACATGCATGGGTTCAAAACCAGACTACATGCGAACTTGGTTGCAGTCGCAGTGCTCACAGGGTTTCTTTGGAAAATAATTAAGTTCCCATTAAATCCAGCATTGACAAATTACTGCTTTTCCATGAGACTTGAAAGATCCAGTAGCATTCCATGCCCAAATAAAAAAAAATTAATGTGCACCGTTGATTTTGCCGGATCCCATTATTGGTGTGCGTCGTTCGAGAAATATATCAGAAATATTTCAATTCCGATATGCTGCCCTCTTATGGGAAGGGTTATTTCAGATGAAACATGTTTTTATTTTTGTTTGTGACTCTATCTTTATACACACACACACAAACCCCACCCACATTACACACTCAAACCATACATACACCTTTACGTACACCCACACACCCGAACGCATACACACACACACACACACACACACACACACACACATATATATATATATATATATATATATATATATCTATATGTACGCGTATATACATATATATATATATCGCGTTACACACAAAAAAATGAAACCGAGATTTAGCGATGATTTATCATATCTGAATCATAAATACAATAGACAAATGACCTACCAATATAAAGCTTAGTTAGGATCTCCTCTTTCATCTGAAGATTATTCCTCATAAACGCATGAGTGAGCAAAAACAATTTGAAGAAAGGATACCAAAACTAATTTGGCGGGGGGGGGGGATCTGAATTTCAAAGAGAAAATCACATGCCTAAAAAAATAATATCTGCTCTTTTATTTGATACAGAAAATTGTCAAGAAGTAAAAAAGTTCTGTCCCCTTGAAACAATATATTTCCATAATTCAAATCAAATAAACGTGTTTTCACCGGTTTCCCACAGAAGCTATTGCACTATTACTGTTAAAGGCGGTGCTGCACCATCCCGAGTTTGCTCAATCTCGAGACTTTAGCCCGATTGGCCCTCTTCGCGATTAATCTCGAGATTCAAGAAACCCCGTCTCCACCATCGCAAGAAGAGCGATTCCTGCTCGAGCGAGGCATGGATGCATTATGGTCTGACGCCGTGGATAAATAATCCCGAGTGCGTCTGCACCACGAATTAGCGAGATAATTCGTAAAATAGCGCGCTATTTTGCAAAACCCACGTTGACTGGGATTGCAATCTCGAGATTAATCCTACGAACTAGCGCGATAATTGCATCTCCATTGCAAATAATCTCGAGATTGTTCAGATCGAGATAATTTGCCGGATCAGAAATAGCGCGCTAATTTGAAAACTCGGGATGGTGCAGACTATTGTCAACAAATCGGAGTGTCGAGTGAGTCTGAACGCTACCTTATAAAACCTCTATACCTCTTCATTATATGAAATGAATGAAATTCAAGCCTTATTTGAAATAACCAGAACTTTGTTATTTCTTGACCATTTTCTGTAATTGAGGTATAAAATCAAAGAGCAGATTGAAAGTTTTAAAAATGTGGTTTTCCTTTTGAAACCCAGATACAACCCGCCAAATGACTTCTTGTGTCCCCTCTTCAAATTGTTTTTGTCCATGCACTTATGCGTGTATGAGGATGAAAGAGGAGATCTTAAGCTTTAACAATGATAGATCATTATTATTTTGATCTATTTTATTTGTGATTAAATTATGATAAATTATCGATAAATCTCGGTTTCGTTTTTTGTGGGACGCACTGCATAGGCCTATATATAATCTCAAATGACATTGGAGGGGGAAATATTTAACATCATAGAGTCAAAATACGCCAGGAGTTCAGAAAGTGCCACACATATCGGTGATAATTTTGTCTTTGTGGTTTATTTTTCTTAGGGGGGGGTGGAGGTTGGTCATTGCCGACCCGTGCCCACCCACCTTCGAGATTTATATAGCAATTATTTTTAAGAGTAATATGTCATAATATGTAAAGGTAATACTCAAGTTGAATCTTTATTTTTTTGCTTGTCAATTTTTTTCCTGATATAAATCATCCTTTTTTGGAGGGGAGATTAAAGCACCCCCCCCCCTCTTTCGGAAAATCTTTGATCCACCCCAGATTATATTCATGTGCCGAAAAATGGCTATTGCATGCAAACTTGGAAAACAATATTCTCTTGCACATAATACAAATTATAGACTTGAAAATAATACCGCAGAATCAATTGTGTTTGACAGATATTTGAACTCGAATCGTGTGATCAGTTATTTTGATTAACTTGATGATTCTACAAAAATAACAATACATAAAGGGGAAAATGGCTTTGTGTTGAATAATAATAATTCCTGAAGTCGTTGTAATTCATCAGAGCTTGATAGTTGGTGCAAGTCCTCTCTATCACAGTGGAATGAAAGGAGAGTATCAATCACAGTCATGGGTGTATTTTAAAGCTAAGGTCCACCCCAGGAAAATGTTGATTTGAATAAATAGAGAAAAACTAGCACAACGCGAAAAATTTCATCAAAAATCAGATTTAAAATAAGAAAGTTGTGACATCTTAAGGTTTCGCTTATTTGAAAAAACAACTAATAATAATTATGCACAATTCAGTGAAATGCAAATGATTTAGTCGATGATGTCATTCACTCACTCTATCTTCTGTGTTTTTAATGGTTTGAATTATAGAATTTTTCATTTTTACATACTGTATTTCACAATAAGGACCAACTTGACTGAACCATATATTACTAATAAATTCCACAGGTTCAGTGAGGAATTAATCGTTGTTTCACTTGACAATGAGGAGAAAATTCGAATATTTCATATGATAAAATACAAAAGAAAAAGTGAGTGGATGATGTTATCAGTTTCCTCATTTGCATACCGACCAGGACGTGCATATAACTGTTGCGTGAAATTGGGCAAAACTTTTTCATTTTACAACCAAATTTGATGAACTTTTCAGTGTTATTTTTGTTGGATTTTTCTCTTTTTATTCAAATCAACTTCCTGTTGGGGTGGACTTGTATAGTCTGTCTTGAAGAGAGAGAGAGGGGGGGGGGGGAGAAAGGGGGAGAGAGAAGGGGGAGGGGAAAGGGAAGGAGGGGAGGGGGAGACTGTCGGCCTCATTTTATTGCATATTTTACACAATTTCAGATAAAAATTCTGAATAGTGTAATTTTTATCTGACATTTTATATAGCACTTACGAATGAACATAACAAAGCATAACCTTAAGAAAAGATACAAGTGAAAATATTTTTGACGCGCGTATATTTAACAAACTCATAATAAATATCCGGTTTTCACTGAAGACCCAATGACGGATCAAAGAAATCCAATAGAACCTACTTCGAATTCATTTTTTTCAATTACTTTTGATAATGTGTTTGATTAGAATGTAGGACAGAAAGTATCGTAATAATAATGGCAGATACATGGCTGGCACATCGGGTGGGGGGGAATGAAAGGGGGTGATCACCCCAGCCCTATTATTTTTCAAGTAGTGAAAAAAGAGGAGAAAAGGACAGAAAGATGGAGAAAAAGAAGAAATCATTAAAAGAAGTATGAACAGGATAGGCCTTGGATTGTACTTCTATAATTCCCCTATAATTCAAATTAGAAATATACGACGTCACTTTTAGATTGCCTTGCCCCCTCCATCAAAAGATTCCAACGCCGCGCCCCTGGATAAATATGGTATTTCTATATTCGTAGTGTCCTGTGAAGCCCTATTGATTCACATGGAATGTGTTAGGGGCAAAGGTCAGGGGCATTCAGGTGCCCCCGCTTGCCAGAGGGGTGCCCTACGCACACCACTTTTTCAAATTATTTTCTCTTTTTTTTTCAAGTGACCTTGAAGTTTTTGCAACTTCCTTTTTTCCGAACGATTTTTTTATAATATCATTATTATCATTTACCTTGCCAGACATTTCTGAAGTCTAACATCTTCCCGTTCTTTGAACTTAGGGACTAACATTCTGAACGAAAAAAAAAACTTAAGACTAAGTTTTCCATTTTCTATCGGGTAGCGGAGACCGGAGCGGAGATTGACCAATGACCAGCAACAACAAAAATGATTTCTACTTATTATTACTATGATTATTATTATCATAAGTGTGATGCTGTCCCAAGGGATTTCACATTTTATCATATTTCTAGAATAACAGGAACTCGGGTCAATGCTTTCAGGCCGAGAGCTATATAGCGGAAAGCGTGGGCGTCGAATAGCAAACTACAACAAGTCTACACCACCAGACTGTCCACAGCTTTCCATCCGTGCCCCCTTCTCTCGGAGTGAATCTCCCCCCCCCCCCTCTCTCTTTATTTCTCTCTCCATCCTTTTCCTTTCACCCACTTTCCCGTCTAGATTTCTCCTCCTCCCCTCCCCAAATCCCCAGTTTCTTTTCCTGACATCCTTGCATTCCAACCCACACCTTCCGTGCAATTCCACGGCAAAATGGCGGATGGGGGGGGGGGGGGTGGTGACCTATGGGTACCAAGTTTCAAGATACAAAAAAGGGAAATCCCTTTCATTATCCCTCATCCCCATTCAAGAAATATCTTGAAAAAATTAGGACAAAATGTGCATCTTGTGGAGCGTTTCATGAAGGCGAGGAAAAATTCCTTGAAGAATGAACTTGCTGGACGTTGGATCTGACAAGTCTTGTTTTATCCAACAGTTACCATAGCAACTGTGCTTCTCTGCCAATCAAAATCGAGGAAACTTGACAAAAGACAAAAGTATGTCAGGACGGGGTTCAAAGTGAATGCTCCGTCGATGGAATTCAAATAATAGAAGCTCGACATGAGAGTGATTGCTCCAATAGAGTGTTGGTTTTCGTCACACCAAAGAGACCAATTCCAAAGCGATCGATAGGACGTCATCGGACACAACGTAGAAGCTGCGATCGGACTGGAGTCTCTCTGATAGGTGAGGCTGTTCGTTAATTTAAGGGTATGTGTCATTGCAAAATAACATTGGAGAAAGAAGATCGTTTATAAGGATACTCTCGACTTGTGGCATCGATGTAGTCTAATTTACGACACCTTATTCCAGAAAAAAGAAAGGGACACGAGACACATATCACACATTATGGTGTAAAAACTTAATACATTTCCAATTTTCCACTCTAGAAAAAGATAAATGAAACGCATAATGCTCTTAAAGTTGTACTCAAGCATGAAGTTGATATAATTATTTAAACATCATAGGGTATTTTAGACTGAAAATAATGATATCTATAATAAAACTAAATGAGCAAAAGGGTGAAAAGATATTAAAACTTAATGTTTAGCGATAAAATTTTATATTAAAATATATATTTTTGCTCTCATGAATATTCAGTAGGTGAACTGATGATGTCACGTCTCCACTTTTCCTTTTCTTGTGTTATTTCATGAAATCATGATTCCTAATGTCATACTCCTGTCATGTTTTCATTGGAACAAAATAAGTTAAAGTTATTATTTTTTCCACATTAAATCAATTAAATCAATAAACTACAAATCAAGGGGAGACTTACTCATTGAATACTCATATTGAATAATCAAAGAAAATAACTTTTTAAATTCATTTTCGGGCTTTGTGCCTTGATCAGTATTATCTGAGTTTGCTGTTAGAGCAAATAGATTACCTGTTTATTATTATGCCCATAAAACTCAGGCTAGGTAACCCTTTTACGATACGCCAATCATACGGTAGATAAAACAGAACTGCAATATCAAACGAAACGGCATTGTCTCGTTCACTAATAACTGGCAAATCTTAAAGGTCAAGTCCACCTCAGAAAAATGTTTATTTGAATCAATAGAGAAAAATCAGACAAGCACAATGCTGAAAATTTCATCAAAATCGGATGTAAAATAAGAAAGTTATAAAATTTCAAAGTTTTGGTTATTTTCAACAAAATAGTTATATGAACGAGCCAGTTACATCTAAATGAGAGAGTCGATGATGTCACTCACTCACTATTTCTTTTGTTTTTTATTGTTTGAATTATACAACATTTCAATTTTTTCGAATTTGACGATTAGGACCTCCTTGCCTGAAGCACAAAATGTTAAAATAATTTAATTCCACGTGTTCAGGGAGGAATGAAACTTCATTTCACATGACAATGACGAGAAAATAAAAATATTTCATATTTCATATAATAAAATACAAAAGAAATAGTGAGTGAGTGATGTCATCAGTTCCCTCATTTGGATGTAACTGGCTCGTTCATATAACTATTTTGTTGAAAATAAGCGAAATTAAAAAATGCCATAACTTTCTTATTTTACATCCGATTTTCATGAAATTTTCAGTGTTATGCTTGTTGAATTTTTCTGTTTTTATTCATATCAAGTTTTTGTTGGGGTGGACTTGTCCTTTAATAAAAGGGGTTGGATTAAAATTCTGGGAGACTCCCAGTCTAGTTATTAACATCTGACATACGTTAATTTGTATCATTTCATTTATTTTCACAAAATAATACAATTACATAGCGGGTGTCTGGAAAGCGAAGACCGAAGACCGAAGACCGGGGACACGTATCACACTCGTGTGAAAGCGTTTGTAGTTCACGCACGAAGTGTGTACAAAGCAGTGCAAAGTGTGTACAAAACACGTGCGCGGGTTAGAATGGACTTTGGACCTTGCCCCCTACACGTACACATGTTCTCCCATTGACATAACGCATGTCCCCGGTCTTCGATCTTCGTTTTCCAGACCCGTTGTTGGGTGTCTGGAAAACGAAGACAGAAGACCGGGGCCATCGCATCCGTCTAGCTAAAATAAACCATTATTATATTCAGGTCAAATTCAGGAATATTCTGATATCGGATATGTAGTCAGTTATGATTGGTTGATAAGTTAATGATTAATTGTAAGGATATCGTTATCAGCAGCTAGGGCATAATTAATACATAACAATTATAACGTACAATACACCTCATACTGCGCAATCACGTACAAGCAGTCTCAACTTAACTGCCGTTTGCAACTACCATTGACATTACGCGTGTCCCGGTCTTCCGTCTTCGTTTTCCAGACCTGTTGTTGGGTGTCTGGAAAACGAAGACAGAAGACCGGGGCCATCGCATCCGTCTAGCTAAAATAAACCATTATTATATTCAGATCAAATTCAGGAATATTCTGATATCGGATATGTAGTCAGTTATGATTGGTTGATAAGTTAATGATTAATTGTAAGGATATCGTTATCAGCTAGGGCATAATTAATACATAACAATTATAACGTACAATACACCTCATACTGCGCAATCACGTACAAGCAGTCTCAACTTAACTGCCGTTTGCAACTACCATTGACATTACGCGTGTCCCCGGTCTTCCGTCTTCGTTTTCCAGACCTGTTGTTGGGTGTCTGGAAAACGAAGACAGAAGACCGGGGATTGCATCCGTCTAGCTAAAATAAACCATTAATATATTCAGATCAAATTCAGGAATATTCTGATATTGGATATGTAATCAGTTATGATTGGTTGATAAGTTAATGATTAATATTGTATGGATATATCGTGATGTGAATGATAATTGATTGAGCAATACATCGCGCTCAGCTCAGCTGGCAATAAATTTTACTACCATTGACATAACACATGTCCCCGGTCTTCGATCTTCGTTTTCCAAACCTGTTGTTGGGTGTCTGGAAAACGAAGACAGAAGACCGGGGCCATCGCATCCGTCTAGCTAAAATAAACCATTATTATATTCAGATCAAATTCAGGAATATTCTGATATTGGATATGTAATCAGTTATGATTGGTTGATAAGTTAATGATTAATATTTGTATGGATATCGCAATCACGTACAAGCAGTCTCAACTTAACTTCAGTTTGCAACTATATACATTTATGATAATTGATTGAGCAATATATCGCGCTCGATCAGCTCAGCTGTCATGAAAATTTTACTACCATTGACATAACACATGTCCCCGGTCTTCGATCTTCGTTTTCCAAACCTGTTGTTGGGTGTCTGGAAAACGAAGACAGAAGACCGGGGCCACGCATCCGTCTAGCTAAAATAAACCATTATTATATTCAGATCAAATTCAGGAATATTCTGATATTGGATATGTAATCAGTTATGATTGGTTGATAAGTTAATGATTAATATTGTATGGATATCGTGATGTGAATGATAATTGATTGAGCAATATATCGCGCTCAGCTCAGCTGGCATTAAAATTTTACTACCATTGACATAACACATGTCCCCGGTCTTCGATCTTCGTTTTCCAAACCTGTTGTTGGGTGTCTGGAAAACGAAGACAGAAGACCGGGGCCATCGCATCCGTCTAGCTAAAATAAACCATTTTTATATTCAGATCAAATTCAGGAATATTCTGATATTGGATATGTAATCAGTTATGATTGGTTGATAAGTTAATGATTAATAATTGTATGGATATCGCGATCACGTACAAGCAGTCTCAACTTAACTTCAGTTTGCAACTATATACATTTATGATAATTGATTGAGCAATATATCGCGCTCAGCTCAGCTGTCATGAAAATTTTACTACCATTGACATAACACATGTCCCGGTCTTCGATCTTCGTTTTCCAAACCTGTTGTTGGGTGTCTGGAAAACGAAGACAGAAGACCGGGGCCATCGCATCCGTCTAGCTAAAATAAACCATTATTATATTCAGATCAAATTCAGGAATATTCTGATATTGGATATGTAGTCAGTTATGATTGGTTGATAAGTTAATGATTAATTGTAAGGATATCGTTATCAGCTAGGGCATAATTAATACATAACAATTATAACGTACAATACACCTCATACTGCGCAATCACGTACAAGCAGTCTCAACTTAACTGCCGTTTGCAACTACCATTGACATTACGCGTGTCCCCGGTCTTCCGTCTTCGTTTTCCAGACCTGTTGTTGGGTGTCTGGAAAACGAAGACAGAAGACCGGGGATCGCATCCGTCTAGCTAAAATAAACCATTATTATATTCAGATCAAATTCAGGAATATTCTGATATTGGATATGTAGTCAGTTATGATTGGTTGATAAGTTAATGATTAATTGTAAGGATATCGTTATCAGCTAGGGCATAATTAATACATAACAATTATAACGTACAATACACATCATACTGCGCAATCACGTACAAGCAGTCTCAACTTAACTGCCGTTTGCAACTACCATTGACATTACGCGTGTCCCCGGTCTTCCGTCTTCGTTTTCCAGACCTGTTGTTGGGTGTCTGGAAAACGAAGACAGAAGACCGGGGATCGCATCCGTCTAGCTAAAATAAACCATTATTATGTTCAGATCAAATTCAGGAATATTCTGATATTGGATATATGTAATCAGTTATAATTGGCTGATAAGTTAATGATTAATTGTATGGATATTGTGATGCATGATAATTCATTGAGCAATATATCGCGCTCAACTCAGCTGGCATTAAAATTTTACTACCATAGACATAACGCATGTCCCCGGTCTTCGATCTTCGTTTTCCAGACCTGTTGTTGGGTGTCTGGAAAACGAAGACAGAAGACCGGGGACCGCATCGATCCGTCTAGCTAAAATAAACCATTATTTTATTCAGATCAAATTCAGGAATATTCTGATATTGGATATGTAATCAGTTATGATTGGTTGATAAGATTATGATTAACTGTATGGATATCGTGATGTGAATGATAATTGATTGAGCAATATATCGCACTCAGCTGGCATTTGCAATTTTAGTACCATTGACATAACATATGTCCCCGGTCTTCGATCTTCGTTTTCCAGACCTGTTGTTGGGTGTCTGGAAAACGAAGACAGAAGACCGGGGACCGCATCGATCCGTCTAGCTAAAATAAACCATTATTTTATTCAGATCAAATTCAGGAATATTCTGATATTGGATATGTAATCAGTTATGATTGGTTGATAAGATTATGATTAACTGTATGGATATCGTGATGTGAATGATAATTGATTGAGCAATATATCGCACTCAGCTGGCATTTGCAATTTTAGTACCATTGACATAACATATGTCCCCGGTCTTCGATCTTCGTTTTCCAGACCTGTTGTTGGGTGTCTGGAAAACGAAGACGGAAGACCGGCTGAAGTATTATGTCCTCATTATATAGGGATGATCCAGACTCGTTAAGAGCTCGAAGACATAATAAATAGACGAGAGTACAATCAGTCTTAGCAACTGGTAGCCATGATGTTTATTGCTCTCCTGATATTCCTTCGCGCCGCATCACATCTTGCGCGTAGTAACAATATATAGATCTTGGACATATCACAACATCCCCCTCCTTTTAACAAAGGTATGATCAGAATTTTTCTATAACACTAACAAGGTGCATCCTCAAAATTAAACTCCTGTATTAACAATGATGCCTAAAACCATTGAACAGTTTTGATAAACATTAACAATGCGAAGTATTTCCTAACAACTTTTGCTGTTGGTTTAACAAGTTTGAACATGTAGTAGCATCTATATATCATATATCAATTTCTAAGATTGAACTTATTATCCAATTTAAAATTGAAAGCTTTGAGTAACAAATTAACACTTTGCACATTATTAAAAATGCATCTATGTAAACATACGATGATGAATGTAATATGCAATAATCATTTTGAGTTCCATGCTAATACAATGCCTTTGCTATGTTGAAATTAAAATAAATTATCAAAATATGACCTTTGTTTTCCTTGTACATTTGTCAATTTCTCTCAAATGCTACTCAAGTGTTGAATATTAACTTCAACTGCATGTATTTAAAAACAAAACCAAAACATTAAAACTAAGCATTAATCATTTCAACATTCAGCTTTCTCATCACAAACTTAATCAATTCTTAGAGAAATTATTTGATCTCAATTAACTTCCATCAAAGGCTTTAGTAAAATTTACTGACTTTTCTAGGTAAACTTCCTTTGTTTTGGAATAAGGTGGGTTTAAACACATACTTAGCAAATCTTATACATTTCTCCTTATTAGAAGTTTAACATTTTTCTCAAAACCAATAAGAATATGTTTCTTTAAAAGGTGGAATTCAACATATATACATATCAAAATGAGATTCTACTCTATATCTGATTATTTATTAACTGTGCATATGTGTGTTTTGTTTTATTTGATTTTGACTTTTTTTTTTTTATTATTTATTTTTTTAATGTGTGTGATTTCTGTAGCGAATTGGTCGATGGATTTGGCGACCATACCGTGTGGTGTATGTATGTCTATCAGACTGAGAGTTTGGAGTTTTGTCTGAAGTGTATGTGTGTGGTGTTTGGTTACCGGTTTCTTTTGCCTCTTCATCCTCAAGGTCTAGTCTCCGTGGATCAAGACTAGCTGACGAGGTGTCACTTATTGGCTGGCTTGTGAACATCTCTCTGAGGTGTGACCGGTTTCGTCTTAGTGTCCTTCCATTGGGAGTGGTTACTTCGTAGGATCTTGGGGCTTCACACACTCGAGACACTCTGGCTGGAATCCATGTGTTATCATCTGTATCCAGCATCCTTACTCTCTGACCAACGGTTAACTTGGGTAGTTCTTTACCAGCATGTTTGTCGTGGTCATGCTTCATTTTCTCCCTTCTTTGTTGGATTTGGTCGTGCATATCGTTGTGGGGATATCCATAGCTGCGACCTGGGAGTGTTGTTTTTACTTTTCGTCCAAACATCAGTTCAGCAGGAGATGGTAAGTCTGCTTGTGGCGTTGCACGAAGATGCAAGAGTGCTTCCAGGAGATCCTGTCCTGTTTGTCTGCATTTCTTGATCATTGATTTCACCGTGCGTACCATTCTCTCCGCAAGACCATTCGAACGAGGATATCGTGGCGATGAAGTTGTATGCTTAATGTTCCATTTCGCACACATCTCTTGGAATGGTTTACCACTGAACTGAGGGCCGTTGTCTGAGACAACCTCTGCAGGTACTCCAAACATGCTGAACGCTTCTTTCATCACTGTAGTGACTGCAGTGCTAGTCGTACTATGCATCCTTCTGATTACTGGAAATTTGGAGTGGTAGTCAGTGATGAGGAGAAAGTCTGTACCATCTAGGTGGAACAGATCTGTAGCAAGCTTTGTCCATGGAGTTGGAGGAACCTCATGTGGTTCGAGTGGCTCTTTCTGCTGTTGATCTTGATTCTCTTGGCATGCTTGGCAGGTTTTGACGATATTTTCTATGTCCTTGTTGATTCCTGGCCAATACACACAATCTCTGGCGAGCCGCCTGGTCTTCTCAATACCCATGTGACTGGTATGCAGTTGTCTCAGGATGTCTTCTTGGAGTGCCTTGGGTACGACTACTTGTCGTCCCTTGAAGACGATACCGTTGACGGTACCAAGTTCGTCTCTGTATGACCAAAATGTTCTCAGGCAGTTTGGTACCTGCCTGAACTCGTCCGGCCATCCGTCTTTAATGATCCTGGCCAACATGATCATGACCGGATCATTTGCAGTCTCTTGTAGTAATTGTGTTCGTTTGTCCTCTGAGAACACAGACAAATCATCTTCGCTATCAGGGATTGTTAGCATTTCATCAACATGTAGGTTGATTTGTACGTCTTCTGTCTTCTTTGGGTTGGGAAGTCTGCTAAGCGTATCTGGGAGGACTAACTGACTACCTGGACGATACACCACGTTACAGTCATATCCTTGGATCTTGACTAATAGTCTCTGGAGCCTCGGTGGGGCACTCCTCAGGGGCTTGCGGCAAATAATTTCCAACGGTTTATGATCTGTGTGGACAGTGAAACTGCTGCCAAACAAGTACGTGTGGAAACGTGTGATGCCAAATACCAGAGCGAGTGTCTCCCGTTCAATGTTTGAGTAGTTTGATTGTGCTTCTGAGAGGCTCTTAGATGCAAAAGCTACAGGCTTCCCATCTTGAAGTAGGCATGCTCCAAGTCCCTTGCCTGATGCATCCACCTCCAATACTGTCGGGGCATTAGGTTTGTAGTACTGAAGACAAGCTCCCTTTGATACCTCAGCCTTGAGGGACTGGAACACCTCTTCGTGGTCATCTTGCCACAAGAATGGCACATCCTTCTTGAGAAGTTCTCGGAGGATTGCTGCTTTCTCTGAGTAGCTGGGTATGTATGGTGACAGATATGTCATCATGCCAAGGACCCTCTGCAGCTCATCCTTGCTTCGTGGAGAAGGCATGTCCTTGACGTCTTCCAGCTTACTGGGATCAGGTAGAATACCTTGGTTTGTGTACAGCGATCCGAAGAAGTTGATGCTCTGTGTCTTAATTACACACTTTGCACTGTTGAACACAAGGCCTTCTTTCTGTGCGACCTCTAGTAGTTTCCATAGATTAGCATCATGCTCTTGTTCTGTTTTTCCAAAGACTGCAACATCGTCTGCAATTCCAACACAGCCTGGCACCTGTGCGATGATTGAGTCCATCCTCTGCTGAAAGATGTCCTGACTCACTGAAAGTCCGAATGGCAGTCTGCGAAAACAGTGTCTCCCGAAAGGTGATCTGAATGTTGTAAGCTCTTGAGATGCTTCATCCAGATGCACAGACCAATATCCTGCCTTGGCGTCGAGCTTTGAGAAATACTTGGCTTCAGAAAACGCAGGATTGAGTTCCTCAAGTGTTGGCACTTTGTGAGGGCACCGCTTCAGACTCTGGTTCAGCTTTCGGGGATCCAGGCAAACTCTAAGTGAACCATCTTTCTTTAAGGCGGTGGTGAGTGAGCTACACCAATCTGTGTGGTGATCCACTCTTCTGATGATGCCGTTGCTTTCCATCTGATCCAATTCCTGTTTGAGTTTCTCTCGCATGTGCACACTGCACTTTCTAGGTGGGTCGATTGATGGAGTAGCATCATCCTTAAGGTGAAGCGTTGCTGTCCCCTTGAAATTTCCAATCTTGTCAAACTGCTCAGGGAACGCTTCCTGTAAGTCCCGCACTGACTGTATACGGGGTCGTTCAGTCTTCCCCCTCACAGATTCTCGTATCTCATTGATGGTGACGATACCAAGCTTTGTGCATGTTGGGAGTCCAACAATGATTGGTCCATTCGCGTCCACGACATACCAAGTCTGTTTTTCCCAACGTGAGTCTTTGAATTGACTTGAGATGACTATGGTACCCAGACAAGGTAGTTGAGCTTCGCCATACGCTGTCAATTGCGCATCAGTGGGAGAGAGCATTTCTTTCCATCGGCTTCCATAAAGCTCCTTCAATGTCCTCAGTGGGAGTACGTTCCCGCCGGATCCTGTGTCTATCTTTGCTCGAAGACGTGCTTGTCCTCTGCGACGTGGACATTCAACCTTTAGGCTAGCAAATGCTTCTGTCTGCTTGGAGTCTATCGAGTTGATCAGAATCTCTATCGTGTGCAACTCTTTTTCCTCAGTATTTTCTTGTGCAATCTCTAAGTCCAGTTCATCAACTCGCTGTCTGCTTGTCTTGTTCGGCGGAGTGTGCCTTGAGTGCTGAAACTTGGGGTTTCCTTGCCGGTCTTGAAAATGACCCTTTGGCTTTGACTCTGGATATCTGGACTGCCTTCCTTGACGACCCCGGGAATTATCCTGTCTGTCTGGCAGTGGTCGTCCCTGTTCAGGCTTCCTCTGTTGAGGCTTTGTACTCCTCGCCTTTTTCTTTGAACACATCTTTGACCAGTGTCCTAGTTTCCCACAAGCATGACATGTATCTCTGTAGGCTGGACATTGTCTTGGGGGGTGGCTAAGTCCACAATTTCTGCATTGCCCATAATCCTTCCGGATGGCATCAACTTGGGTGCTCTGTAATGTCTGTAAGCACTGCCTGCCTGCCAAGATCGCTTCATACTTGCGTCCTGTATCAACTAGATCCTCGACCTTGAAGCCTTTTGGTCTGTCTAACAAGTCCTTCTGAAATGCTTCGATAGGTGTGGAGGCTATGACAAGCTCTACGAGGCGTTCGCATAACTCTTCCGGGCTGAATTCACATTCTCTGGCCTTGGTGCGACACCTGTTCACGAAATCATCTATGGTTTCATCTGACCTTTGCTTGTACCTCATAAGTTCTAAGCGATGTATTCTGAAGTTCACCTTGACCTTCAGCTGATCCTCAAATAAGCTCCATAACTTGTCAGGTTCATCTTGCTCCGCTGGAGATAGACCTGAGGCATTTATCTTTCTGAGGCCTTCGTTACCTAGAGCTATCTTAATTTTAGTTGCTTGTTTCCTAGGATCTTCTATGTTATTATCTAATAAACATAGCTCGGTTCTCTGTTTGAACAGTTTAAATTCTTCAGCTACATTGCTGACACTCCAGTTCATTTCTGGAAATCTGGCCATGATTGCTTTGTATTAAGCCAACAAAATATTCTGAAGATGTATGATGTAGTTTGATTGTTAACACTAGCAAAATGCAATGTAATGTGATCTGTAACCATGAATGTTTTACATCAATATAAATTCATGCGAAATTCACATTTGCACATATAACATACATCAATTGAATGTAGAATTTAAAACAATCATGTAGTTAGAATATCGCATATTCATATACAAAATGTATTGACTTGGACCCAACTCTCTGGTCCTGGAACCGAAATATACTCAGAGAACAAATTCATACAAAATTTGCTTTTAGACAACGCACACTTGTAAGATGAATCATAATCATTAACTTGTTTGCATGAATATAACCTGGATATATGGATTCAAACTTTAGACCTCACCTGGTCCTGGACTACACATAGACTAAAATTTGGCTTTAGCCTTGCTTGGACCTGGTCTTATCGACACATACCTTAGACCTATTTTACCAATGGTCTTTGACTATCAAGTAGATTCAGTATCAGACTAAACTGAATCACTATCTGGACCTGTTTACACTTGGTCCTGGACTGGTCTAAACTATTTAGACCTAATAAAATCTGAATTACTCTTTGGACCTATTTACACTTGGTCCTGGATTAGTAGCTTTACCTTGCTTTGGCCCATTTGGTCCTGGAAACCTATAAAGACTACCCTAGATCTAGACTAAATGCCTCTTGGACCTGCACTTGGTCCTATAACTTAGCCCTATTCTGGCTTGGACTAGTCTAGATCTAATCTAGGCTAGGTCTAGTTTCTTCCTAGCCGACAACACTTGGCCTAGTTCTTGCCAAAAATATGCTTGAAAACATTGAGACATTTAAATCGGTCCTGATTTATAGACCCATTAGTCTACATATTTAGATCTAGGCTTAGAAGAAAATCTTGACTGGTTCTGCAGTCTCACTTTTAACCTTCTAACCTAGTGGTCACGCTTAGATAAAGCGTTGAACAGTACGTTGTTCTAATCTAGAAGTAGAACTGGTCCTGGTCCTGTTCAATTTTGGACCTTATCTGGTAACGTTAGACTAGATTCTATAATCTGCTGATTCTGGTCATGTTTTAGACCGAAATCTAGGTCTATCTAAACTCTAACCAGACTAACGTTAAGATTTAACGTTTCTAAGCTATATCATTTAGATCTCTAGAAATCTAGATCAGACTGATTGACAGTAAACATAGCACAATTGGATCATAACACACAATCATCACAACAATGTCAACATCCAACTATCAACCAAGTGATATAGAAGTATCAGTATCAAGAATTGGTATCGATAGAATTAGAATAATGCAAAGTCAACGATATTGAGACATAAAAATGACATGAAAATGTGATTTGTGATTGAGTCCAATGTAGAACTGAGTTCAGGATTTAAAATTCAAATGATTTTCCATCTGATCTGTTCTTCAATGTCATTTGATTGAACTAAGTTCTCATCTCTTTCTCCGACGATACGTTCTGCATTCATTTCAACATCAAGTAAAGTTCGAGTTCAGTAAAAACTTCATCACGATCACGTTGACAACCTTGCACTATCGCGATGACGATGATCGATCGTTGATCGGCGCTGTCACCCGTTCTGATCCTTCCGGTCACGTCAGCAACGCACCAGCAACAGTTCTGATTTGTCCCAGCAAAGTAACAGTTCTGAACTCCTGATCCCGGTCCTGGTCCAGTCGACACTCGACAACATTATCAATGACAGTGGTGATCTAATGTGTACCCCTAAGCGTTCATAAAACTCACACATATTCACCCAGTAGCAAAACAAAACGACCAAGCAATTAATGTGTGCCGCTCGAGCGTTCATGTAACTCACACATATTGCCGTACCGGTGCTCCTATCGTCTGCGCTGCATCGCAGGTTCCGAATGTTGATCGTTCAACCAAAATTAACGTCGAGAGCAAACGACCGTAGCAATGTATGCTCCTTAGCGTCCATAAAACTTAAACATTGCTCACTTTCCCGTTCCAAGGGTTGATCAAAACATCGACAGCATGACCGCTGCCACCATGAAGTATTATGTCCTCATTATATAGGGATGATCCAGACTCGTTAAGAGCTCGAAGACATAATAAATAGTCGAGAGTACAATCAGTCTTAGCAACTCGTAGCCATGATGTTTATTGCTCTCCTGATATTCCTTCGCGCCGCATCACATCTTGCGCGTAGTAACAATATATAGATCTTGGACATATCACAACACCGGGGACACGCGTAATGTCAATGGTAGTTGCAAACGGCAGTTAAGTTGAGACTGCTTGTACGTGATTGCGCAGTATGAGGTGTATTGTACGTTATAATTGTTATGTATTAATTATGCCCTAGCTGATAACGATATCCTTACAATTAATCACTAACTTATCAACCAATCATAACTGACTACATATCCAATATCAGAATATTCCTGAATTTGATCTGAATATAATAATGGTTTATTTTAGCTAGACGGATGCGATCCCCGGTCTTCTGTCTTCGTTTTCCAGACACCCAACAACAGGTCTGGAAAACGAAGACGGAAGACCGGGGACACGCGTAATGTCAATGGTAGTTGCAAACGGCAGTTAAGTTGAGACTGCTTGTACGTGATTGCGCAGTATGAGGTGTATTGTACGTTATAATTGCTATATGTATTAATTATGCCCTAGCTGCTGATAACGATATCCTTACAATTAATCATTAACTTATCAACCAATCATAACTGACTACATATCCAATATCAGAATATTCCTGAATTTGATCTGAATATAATAATGGTTTATTTTAGCTAGACGGATGCGTGGCCCCGGTCTTCTGTCTTCGTTTTCCAGACACCCAACAACAGGTTTGGAAAACGAAGATCGAAGACCGGGGACATGTGTTATGTCAATGGTAGTAAAATTTTCATGACAGCTGAGCTGATCGAGCGCGATATATTGCTCAATCAATTATCATAAATGTATATAGTTGCAAACTGAAGTTAAGTTGAGACTGCTTGTACGTGATTGCGATATCCATACAAATATTAATCATTAACTTATCAACCAATCATAACTGATTACATATCCAATATCAGATTATTCCTGAATTTGATCTGAATATAATAATGGTTTATTTTAGCTAGACGGATGCGATGGCCCCGGTCTTCTGTCTTCGTTTTCCAGACACCCAACAACAGGTTTGGAAAACGAAGATCGAAGACCGGGGACATGTGTTATGTCAATGGTAGTAAAATTTATTGCCAGCTGAGCTGAGCGCGATGTATTGCTCAATCAATTATCATTCACATCACGATATATCCATACAATATTAATCATTAACTTATCAACCAATCATAACTGATTACATATCCAATATCAGAATATTCCTGAATTTGATCTGAATATATTAATGGTTTATTTTAGCTAGACGGATGCAATCCCCGGTCTTCTGTCTTCGTTTTCCAGACACCCAACAACAGGTCTGGAAAACGAAGACGGAAGACCGGGGACACGCGTAATGTCAATGGTAGTTGCAAACGGCAGTTAAGTTGAGACTGCTTGTACGTGATTGCGCAGTATGAGGTGTATTGTACGTTATAATTGTTATGTATTAATTATGCCCTAGCTGATAACGATATCCTTACAATTAATCATTAACTTATCAACCAATCATAACTGACTACATATCCGATATCAGAATATTCCTGAATTTGATCTGAATATAATAATGGTTTATTTTAGCTAGACGGATGCGATGGCCCGGTCTTCTGTCTTCGTTTTCCAGACACCCAACAACAGGTCTGGAAAACGAAGACGGAAGACCGGGGACACGCGTAATGTCAATGGTAGTTGCAAACGGCAGTTAAGTTGAGACTGCTTGTACGTGATTGCGCAGTATGAGGTGTATTGTACGTTATAATTGTTATGTATTAATTATGCCCTAGCTGCTGATAACGATATCCTTACAATTAATCATTAACTTATCAACCAATCATAACTGACTACATATCCGATATCAGAATATTCCTGAATTTGACCTGAATATAATAATGGTTTATTTTAGCTAGACGGATGCGATGGCCCCGGTCTTCTGTCTTCGTTTTCCAGACACCCAACAACGGGTCTGGAAAACGAAGATCGAAGACCGGGGACATGCGTTATGTCAATGGGAGAACATGTGTACGTGTAGGGGGCAAGGTCCAAAGTCCATTCTAACCCGCGCACGTGTTTTGTACACACTTTGCACTGCTTTGTACACACTTCGTGCGTGAACTACAAACGCTTTCACACGAGTGTGATACGTGTCCCCGGTCTTCGGTCTTCTGTCTTCGTTTTCCAGACACCCATTACATAGCACACATTTAGTGTAGCATAACTGAGAATAAACGAAATGTACATACATGAATTATTATTTCATTTTATCAATTAAAATTTGTAATGTAAGAAATGTCGATGGGAATATATAAGGAAATCAATTCAAATTATCACTTTAATAATGTTAGCCCCCCCCCCCGAAAATATCTACAAATTCGTTTGCATTGTATAGCGACTAACGAGGCAGTGGGTCGATGATGTCATAATCATGTTTGTCTTTTTATATACAAATATTGCAAATATTTCAATTTTCTGCCTCACTGAGCATGATATCGTTTATCTCGTTGAACTTCATTGTGCAAGCTATGACTACTATAAAATATTTAACTCATTAAATCCGTTACAATAAGTCACATGTTTTATGTGGCAGGGAATTACCAGCATATTTAGGGGGAGGGGTCAATCATCAAGTCGTTTTTTGAATAAGACAGGGTGTTATCAAATTTTGCGAGACTTTTCTCATTTATATCCAATTTTCTTTCGTATTTCCCCTCCTCCTTTCTATCACTAGGAAATACTTAGGGGTCGTTGGCCTAATCATTCGCCCCCTCCCCCATACTCACCCACGGCCACCCGTAACGTTGACACTGAAAAAAAGGAGAAAATACTGATGTTTATTTCAGATTCAATAACAAAAAAAGTAACAAAAGTTGGCTTTGACGTAATTCATATCAATTCGTTGATTTATAGTATCCAACTGTTTGTTTCACACACAAAAAAAACGTTTCGAAAATGCATGAAATGCCATCACTACATGATAAAGTGACTATCATGAACAGGGCTGCAATCATAGACTAGCACGTTCTCGAAACTGTCGAACACGGCCCAAGGACTTCGCTCAGGCGGAGAGTATTATCGTCGAGGTATTTATTCCCGCACACTCGTTCATTTGGATTTGTTCAGGAAGTACGTGCTATTTCAAACGGGCTTCTCCAGTTTCTTACCCGTGTGGGTAAGTGTGTTATGATATTCTTCATACGTATATTACTACACGCTCTACCTGTTTGTTATGAAAATGTTTTCAATTGAATGATTAGTTGCCATTTGTGCGATTTGTTCATGATGTGTAGATTGTATTTTCAATGATTTTTTGTCAGCGAGTATTTAGTTTTGTCGGGAACCTTTAGCCACTCACATAATTAGAGACCCAGGACTGGAGAGAGCCAACGCCCAATCTTTACCAGGAATGGCAGGATGTTCTGCTTCAACCTATATATTTATATAAATGAATATTTATAAGTATTTGAATGCTCATAATAGGTCAAGAACCTGCTCATTGCATTGCTATACCCTGAGTTGCTGTTTGTAGATCGTCTGGTATTTCGAATTTTTTTTTCTCGATAGTATGAATTTAGTGAATAGATGGTCGACACCGGGTCGACATAGCTAGAGTGTTTTTGCAGTCAGTGTTTAGACGCAGACTACGGCAGTCGACTCTGAAGTCTGATTCAGATTCAGCGAGATATAGGCCTAATAACCCCACGGTTAGATTGGGATGCCCCTGCTTGTCGGTCTATAAAACGTCGCAATGAGCAGTAAACCATCAGCTGCATTTGTTAGGATATGAGGAACTGCAAAATAGTCTTAAAAATAATTTCCTATTGAGTATATTGATAGGGGTATAGGCGTCATGTGAGCAATGAGGAGTGCCTCGATCCCTCGAATTACTATTTAAGCAGGCGAAATAATATCGCTTGGAACACACCCTGTTTATTTACTTGTCACAAATGGCCATGGCGTATCTCAACCAACAGCATACAGGCACCGGAGAAACAACCCCGATCTATTACCCCTCCACAACATACTACACCCCTCAACATACTACACACCCCCTCTCTACTGATCAGTTACCCCTTTCCTGACCCTTAGCGGACCACGCCCACTCCGGCCATGGACCTAATAGGTCCATGCTCCGGCACACCTCTCTCCCGCCCACTGAAAGGCACTCGTCTGCATCCAATCGCGACCCCACTCTCGTATTGTCTCCAGCGCACCCCTCTCCCTTCCCCGGTGCTGCGCCCCCACTCCCATACTTTTGCACCCCTCTATTATTCCGATCCCAGACACGCACCTCTTTAATCCTGTAGTTATTTATTTTTTAAGTTGTATGACTAACTTCGCCATTACTTTATTTACATGAGGAAGAACTTCCTCTTTCTTTACGGGTCATTGTAATCCGAAAGAATGAGCTTGTTTAACTGTGCGGCCTTTGTAGTCATCCACCCCCAGATAATTTCATTTCATAATATTAAATCAATTATCTGGGGGTTTCGGGTGACTAAAAAGGCTGCACAGCTCATTCTTTCGGATTAAAATGACCCGTAAAGAAAGAGGAAGTTGGACGGAATTCTTCCTCATGAAAATAAAGTAATGGCGAAGTAGGTTAACCAACTTGAAAAGAAAGAACTGTAGGATAAAAGAGGTGCGTGTCTGGGATCGGAATTCGGGAGAGATTGGTGCAAGAGGAAGATAGTGTATATGGCCTACACCAAAGTGACCAAACAGACCAAAACAAGCGGTTTCTAAGCGATATTTCCAACAACAATTTTATTGATATTCTGACCAATTGATGTTAATAACATTACAATGATTACTGAAGAGATAAAGTCCCATCCTCCCCGATAAATTTAGCATATCAAGCTTTGGTCCAGACAGACTGCAGTACACGAAGTGACGGAAACCAAATTTATTAACTATGACGTCACGCTAAGTACATAATGTGTCGTTATCCATTATTGACAGAATAACCCACAAGGAAAATACCTCCTTGACATGAGCGACCATGTTGTTCAGTGTTGTTCGTGTGTGTGCTTTCGCCATGGATATGTCCATAATTTAGGGAAAATGTAATATATTCCCTACAAACTGTATGCTATTGTAAAAATTTAAGCGTTATGTGATGCCAAAAATACACGAAATTGATCGTCTTCCTCTTCTCTTCATCGCTTTATCATGTTCAAATCAACCCTTTGCCAGTTCCTGAAATCGCAACGTATGCCAAATATAGCCAATACATATACACAGCTCTAGGTGGATACAGCATTTCAGAAATGAAGGGGTCGAGTGAATATGTAGACATTTTTTTTACAATTATTTTACAATAAAGGAGGGGCAAATTTAGTGCAAAATTAAGAGGGGGGGGGGTGGTATCCTCAACCCCGTCCCGCTTCCTCCAAATCACGCAATCCATTGAGGAACAGTGAGAAGGGGAGGGGGAGGCACTTGGTTCTATCCCCGCTCCTGGATACGCGCCTGAGCTGCTGCATATCCGGATACATTAATTTTTCATTTCGCCAATGCCACTTAACTTAAATTACTCTGTAGCCTCGTTGTGGTTGTGAAGTTCCACTTTCGGACATTCACAAATAGGCTTATTTGTGATTGAATCGTATTTCGTGCGTAATAATAAAAATTGGGAGGGATAATGTGCAAGCGTCTGCATGGGCTGTTGGAGAAGTTAAATTACAGTTGATTTTATCGATAAGATCGTGTCGATATTTTGCTTCATAGTTATATTTCACCCACTGGGTCTGTTACGCAAAGTTAAATTTGGAACGGGGGAGGGGGGGGAGGGGAGGAGGGTATCACTTTCACACACCCTTGCAACTTACACTTTAATACAGACTTCAGTTGACCAATTGACCTTCAGACGATCAATTTGCGTTACTGTCCGATGCAATTAGATAAATTTTATGACTTGATTAGGGACATCACAATTTTAATAAGTATGTGTAGTTGTGTACATGTTGTGCCCCGCCCCTCCTTAATCCCCAATTTTAGTGGAAAACAATCAGGAGTAGATGCATTTAACTGAAAAATATTCAGATTCAGCGTTAAAAATATTGGTCTAGATAGTAAACTCAATTTCAAGTGGCATGGCGCCTCTCTATTTTTAAAAAATCTATATGGTCTCCAACTGACTCCAAGTAAATTGGCGTGCAACAATGTAATGGGATTATGATTATAAGAGAAACTTACAAGATCGTTGCACACACTGGCGGATCCAGGGGGAGGGGGGCAAAGCCGGCCCCTGCCCCCCCTTTGAGAGGCACAACAAAAATTTGTAATGTAAAAAATGCAATGAAAATAGAAGTGCCCCCCCCCCTTTGAAAGTGAAGACATTTTTTTTTGCTTCTCAAATCTTTCCTCGGCGAAAATATGCTCCCCCTTTGGAAAATCCTGGATCCGCCCATGGATATACATATTGAATTATATGAATTTCATGTTTGTGCGAAAATCTGAAGGAAAACGCTCATAAATTTTCATATTTTAACGTTACATGCGAGCCTGTGTCAAGCGATATGGATTTATAAGAAAATGAACTTTATTTTCATGGTGTGTGTGTGACATCTTCGAATTTGTTTTAACCTATTGGATGTCTATGGCATGAAATGATTATTTTAATCGAATTGATTATTTTACCCCCCCCCCCTCTGAAACGCCGCTCTCTGGACACTGTTACGTGCGCCCTTGCTTCCGCAGATAGCGACGATGCTGGAATGTCAATGCTATAATAAAACAAATCAACTATTAAATGAAATAATATCAAACGATTTTATGTTCCATTATTTGTTCTGTCAACATTGACACAAAAATACGCAACTACCCTTCTTTATCACCGTATTTGCTCGGCCGAGCTATAGGAATCGCAAGGATACGCCGTAACATTATTGCCTTAATATTGGCAGATTGAACTAAACTTTCATGAAATTAATTGTTGGCCGTTTATCGTGCATGCACTTCATAGTGGTCGCCAGTACTTCACCTCACCCACCATTTTTGTATAAGGCCGTAGCCCATTTCCACAAGATTAACAAAGCCCCGTTTCATAAAGAGTTACAGTAAATACCATTGAAACCTTGATTGTGATTGGCTACTGAGCCGTGTTACCATGGTAGTTATATGAATTGTATATAACCAAGCTACCGTCGTATCTCTTTATGAAATGATCCCTGTCTATTCTTTAGCCAACATTCCGAGTCCATGCATGATGACATCAACCTATCCATGCATCGACGAGAATAATTGCAGTCTAATGCGAAAAAAAAGATCATTTGTGTTTTCAACGGATCGCTACTTGAGACCTAAGTCTGACCAAATTAATAGAATGGCATTCGATTCAAGATTGCATCGTTAAAGGGGTACTCAAGGCTGAAAAATAACATGATTTGAGCAGATAAAGTAAAACCAAACAAACAAAATACCGAAAATTTCATCAAAATCGGTCAAGGAATAACAAATGTGGCATTAAAAAAAACTGCATTTAGTTTGGGGGTAAAACATTGACCGGGAACATTGATAATCATGTCTCATGAATATGCAATGAGCAAGCTGGTGACATCATATCCCTACTTATTCCTTCGTATTTTTTGTGTAAGATAATTATTACTGCAACATATTTTATTACAAGGGAGACAGAGAATAATTATGCTTTCATGTAATAACATATAAATCAAAGTGTGAGGTACATATTGAATATTCATGATGATGTGCGTATAACTGCTCTCACCAAATATTTGCTAAACTTTGAAATTCATTAACTTCGTTATTTTTCATCGGAATTCGATGAAATTTTCAGTATGTTTCAGCCTGGAGTAGTCCTACCAGTGAGTACCACATAAATTAAAGAAATTATTAGTGAGAATAGTTGCTTATAATGATTTTTATCTCTGAGGCCAGTCAGTATGCGATCCCCGTCGGATCCAAGATCAAGCGGTGTCAAGGGGGGCACGAGGGGTCCATTTTTGTTCGTAAATTCTATGTCAAACAACAAAATGAGTAATTATGATCCAATCCAGACCTTCTCCAATCAGCCCCCCCCCCTTATGGCAGGAGGGATGGTGACCAGTTTGTTTATATCACCTTTGTTCAATTTTCTATTGTTCTTTTAAAAAACGTTTATAAGTTTACCTCTATATAGGGACTAGGGATGCCCCCCGGAACCAACGCTGCTGGTCTTGACGATGATGTGGATAATTTTGGGGGAAGCGGGCCCCGTCTTACAATGAGTTGCGACTGATCCAATCAACCACAACTATGGAAAGCCAGCAAAGTCAACTTCTATTATGCATTTCACGCAAAATGTTTTCTAACTATGATGTATATTCATCATAGATTCAATATTTTCTTGAAAATTCAGTGTGCTTCTCTTTGTTTACAAAGGGCATTGTTCAAATTTCTTGTTGAAAATATAATGACATTGATAGATTTCCATAGAATTGAGATTGATTGGATCAATTGTACGTAAGCGGGTGACTTACACAATGAATGGCATAATTTCTCTCATATAACGCAAAACGAAAAAGCAAAACAAACATTTCGATTTTTTTTTGCATTGACTGATGGGTAATTCCATGGAGCTTATCATTGCTGGCATTTATCATGAATACGAATTTTCATTCAACTGGGCATTCTGGATTGGAGGAAGGTTTAATTGACGGTAACCATGAAATAGAATTAAATAGGCTTAAAGGTATACTGTCATCACAGGGGCGGATCCAGGATTGTCGGGGGGGGGGGGGGGGGGTAAATTGTTATTTCTTTCCCGATGTTTCGTTCAAAGTCTGCACTTCGTCAACTCGAATCGTAATGTTACAGGCAACAACTCGGGCAACGCAGTCAGCGTGGCGTCGCGCAATGAGATAATCTTTGTGCTTTATACAATGGCAAGATTCAGGGCACCCAAGGGTTTATAATCCTGCCTGTGGGGAATCTACAGGTAGGACTATGGCATGCCAATGCTGTACAGAGCAAACCATGTAAGAAGTCATTAAGATATCATTTTTGTGACCAAAAATTCCTATTTCCGTACAGTTGCAATTTATTTTTCATTAGTAACTTGGGGGTATTTTTTGTATTCACCAAAGCGCTCGAAAACTTGAATTTTGGGCATATTTTTGTGTACGCCCTCTATTGGTGGAAAGTAATATGGCAAGACAAATGTAGTTTTTCAATCTCTATTTTTAATTAAGAAAAAAAATAATTTAAAGAATCAAATTTACTTAAGAGCCAAGTTATATGATGAATAGCTGTAATGGAACCTGACAGCGTCAAAAATCAAGCATTTGTCCCAAAGAAAAAGAGAAAATAAACCAGACATTGCCAACCTTATTTCACCACACAGGGAGGAGTAACAGAGAACAAGGTTATATCATAACCTTGTTCATAGAATGAGTGGTTCAGGGTTCGACTCTCAATTTGGGCAGAATCATTCGAAATTGTCTTCATAAAAAGGCTAGTCTTGAACTAAATGTAGCCTGTAATTCAAAGACCCCCAAACCGTTTATTATATGCGGTACAAAAAGATGAATAGGTGCTGGTAACTCCTTGGTCGAACTGGGCGTCTTAGGGGAAAATGCAAAAATTAGAATAATGGTCAAATCTACAGCTTAAGACACCACCAAAGAAGCAATTGCTCGAGTCGTCACCTCCTAGATCATCCCATGCCTCGGTAATATTGGGAATGTAATGCAATCGATCCGATATACGGCAGTTGCGAATTAGTCTGCTGTGCAAACCCTTCACTCAAGTTAAGGGTCTGAATGTGCAGCCTACTCATGCCTTGTGTACTGAAGGCCCTCTCGCTCGACAGCAAGTTTTGTATGCCCAAGTCTTTGCTTGGAGACACACTTGTTGATCAATGTTTCAATCAGGGTCTGTGCCTGCAGACTAGTTGGGAATTCCTAGTCTACATGCAGTCAACGTATGCCTTCTAAATGTAAAAAAGTAACATTATTGACAAGTTATTAATTAAATCACAATATATTGGGATTTGTTGTAATCAAGGAAATGGATGATAAAGTTTGTGATCAGTTAACTCCCATAAAATGCCATGCGATCATCTTTTAGCCATGTTGCGAGAAAACGCGCCTATATATACTCATAATTTGATTATTTATAAAGGGGTATGTATGCATGCTGCCCATAATGACAGATGTTCATAGTGAGTTGAAAAGAAAATCAATTCAATTTTCATAAGTATTATTGTCTGTATCATCCACAGTTATTGATTATGGCAATTGCTAGCACTCGGTACATTTAACACGAATGGATTTTAAATGGCTAGCCGAGCATTAGACTTAGATTTAATCCAGGCGATTTAACGTTTTAATCTCAAAATATTCATTGTTTGGCTTGTAGTTGCATGCACAGCGATTTCTTGAGATTTTTTTTTTTTTTTTTTGGGGGGGGGGGGTGACGACCGTCACACATCGAGGGGGGGGGGGTCGCACATCCCTCTCCCTGTCCCCGGGATCACCGCGCAGTGTGTCTGATAATTGATAGATGGCATTAAAGAGGAAATGGGTGGACGGTCTCCAGCCGCCGTGCTGAGTGAAAAGTTCTTGTTTCTAAAAAAAAGAAGAAAGAAGATATTAAAAGTCAAGTCCACCCCCAGAAAAATTTGGAATTGAATCACTAGAGAAAACTCAACAAGCACAAAGCTGAAAGTGCTGAAAAAGATACAGTGACATGCAAATAAGATGTCCCTCACTCACTTTCTTTTTTTTTGGGGGGGGGGTGGAATCATACAACATTTCAATTTTACAAAAGTATGGCAATAAGGGCATAGAAATTCTTTCACATGACAATGAAGAGAACATTGTCATTTAACACAATACAAAAGAAATAGTGGGTGACGTCATTAGTCCCCTCATTTGCATACAGACCAGGATGTACATATACAAGTTTTGTGTAATTGAGCGAAATTCATAAAAAAGTCATAACATATTTTACATCCGATTTTGATGAAATTTTCAGTGCTACGCCTGTTGATTTTTTTTCTCTTTTTTTATTCAAATCAATTTAATTATGTTTGGATATAGTTGTCCTTTAAAGATGTCACAAATAAGCTGTTTAGCCAAAAAGGCGGAGATCTGACAAAATTAGAAACTACGATGTTGCAGACAAGGTCAAGATTTCATGTATTTGTTACCGTCTCGGCTTGTGTTCCTTATATCCGGATTTCCTGCTTTTTGCTACAGACACACAGCAGCTAAACCGACTCGTGGTCGACAAACGATATTCAGTTTTCAGACTTTTCACCAATTGATGTTGACAATGTATCGTTCGGTTCGGAGTCGGTTGGAGCACTTGAAAGATATACCATTTTGAGTGTCTGGGGATTGTAAGAAACCTGGGCCCCGTCTTACAAAGAGTTACGATTGATCCAATCAATCACAACCATGGACGGCCAGCCACGTCAACATCTAAATGCAAATTTGTTCAAAATATTTTCTAGATTATGATGTACGTTCATACATTCACCATTCTCTGGATGATTCAGTGTGATTCTCTTTATATTTGTGGAAATTTCCTGTAGAAAAATATATGGTATGGATTCCGGGGGGGGGGGCACTCAGTATATAATGCATAGTGGGTATGTGCCGCGGAGGGGACCCCCATTTTTACACTCAAATTTCCGTTCCAAGGCATAGCATTTTTGTCTTATTGAGAAAAAGAACAAAGAAAGCAGCTCCAAAGCATAGCTTTTTCTTAACGAGAAAAAAGGAAGAAAGAAATCCGCTCCAAGGCTTCGCATACTTTTCGTTACGCCGTTCCGAGGACCCTCTTTACAATATGCCCGCTCCAAGGCCCCCCGTTCTTTGTCTCGCCCGCGGCACACCCCTACCACTTTTTTGGTCGAGTGGCCCCCCCCCTCGGAGATGGATTTCCGTATACTTAATTTGAGATTGATTGAATCAATCGTAACTCTTTGTTAGACGAGGCCCTGCACTCGATATTTTTTAAAATGACAATGAAAAACCAGGGAAGTCAATTGTCAAAATTGTTGAATCGGAACATCAGTTTCGTCCTACGTTTCTTGGCCGCTGACAGAAAAGAAAATTGCAAATATGTCGTGTGTCCAGAAGGAAATTGCTGTTTTGATTCACCGATTTTCGACAAAGACTCGTTGGTTGTGCTTTGTCATAAAGGGAATTTGACAAAAATTCTATTTCTTGGATGCGTCGTGGGAACGACGAAAACTCCCTAGGATATAAGATATCAACTTCACGTCCACAACTGCAATATCGGCCTATAAGCCAGTTTACTTATAGTGATTTAGGCTTTATGGATGAATCAAGGAGCTTTCATCTTCAATAATCTTTCCTATAACAGAAGCAGTGCCTAATACGAAAGCGGGCAGATATAACCGCTCCTATAATTTTTCAAGAGTGAAAATAGGATAAAAGTGAAAGAATGAGGGAGGAAAGTAAAGAATTAAAGAAAGAATAATATAAAAGAAAGAGGCATTTGGCGTGTATCTCCTACATAATTTTAATTAAAACAACACAACACCCCCTCGACGAAAATATCCTGTCGCCGCCCGAAACTTGTACGATGTATTCCATAAACCCGTTAGGAGGGAATTAAAATTCGGAATGAAGTTTGCATTTGCTTTTAAACTTTGGACAAACTTTAAACTGTTGTTCAAAAAGTATAGAAATAAAGGTTTCCAAAAATGAGAGAGACAAAGGGTTTCTTTGCAAATTGCAAAATTGTAGGCTATTTGTGATTACGTTTCTCCAATGTTTTGTCACACCTACCATAATTCCTGGGGGTGCTGCACCCTCAGGAAAATATTAGGGGTGCAACCCCGCTTTCAAGTCACAGTGCCATGATGCTTGACACGCAAAAGAAACTAAGGGCCTTTTCACACGAGAATCTTGAATCATCATTGTGATGATGATGATTGCAATTCGTCTTTAGAATCATTGTACCATTCACACGTTCACTCGAAAACTGATTTGAATTCGAATTCCTGAGCGGAGGCGGTATTGTGTCATTGGTGACTTGTCAATTAAACCCAATCAAAGCACTGCATCGCAAAAAAGAAACCGCGATGAATGCATGCAAATAGTATTATCTACGGAAGTGCTCGAAAGAAAGGCCACGTAAGCTCCGCCCCTCAAAAGATGTTCCGGAGGCCAACCCTTTCAGACGTAAAATTCGTACCATAATTTGAGTGAAACTTAACTGGAATTCACCTCCAGAGTAGAATTTTAATTCGTGATTGTGATTGGCGTTCGTGATGCTAGTTTGGTATCACACGTGCTAAAATTCGTCATTAGAATTATTTAAATTACGATTTTGGTACCGTGTGAAAGGGCGGTCAAGTATTATCAACAAACTGCTACATAATTATGACACCAAACGAATGCTAGGAATGTTATTATTAACCCGCGGGTGATAATTATCTGTAACATGATAAGATGACCCATGTTGAATGGCGATATCTGAATTCTTAATTGCATAAGACAGTGGACAGGATCTACATAAATGGCGTTCGTGTTCGGACTGCCGCAGTAGATATGTCAGATGTTTAAAGGGAGAAATCACTCCAGATTTTGTGTACAACAGAGTGAACAGACTAATACAAACGGGAATTCTCTGATAGCTAATAAGCCTAATAAGCCACAGCATTGGGAGGATCAAAGGTTGACTTGTGCCTTTGTGGGGGTGGGGGTGGTGGTCTACACAACACAAAGTTTCTCCTTTGCAAGTACCTCCCAGAAAAAAGCGGGTTAAAAGTTGACCCCAAGTAATAGGTCAAATATACAGTCAACACCATAGAAGAAATTAACTCCCCCCCCAAAAAAAATAATAATAATAATCCGCCCCTGGCCACATCCTCCTTTGATGTCATTTTAAAGCATCAGTCCTGCATTTATGGACCTTTCTTGATCGTTACCCAGAAGAATACTATATTTTGTTCTTGGGGGTGGGCCTATAACCCCCCCCCCCCCCCCCGTCTTTCAAGTTGATAACCTAAAGAAGCTAAGTGTGTATTTTTGGTGAACCAGTAAAAATCCACCTCTGTTATATTTTTTCTCGATGGTACTCTCTCTAAGTTCAAAGTCCAAGCGACATAAATATCAAGTAGTATCTTTGTGTGGTGCTCTCCAGACATGTGCCCCAGACGACAGCTGGACCATACTGCTGGAAAATCACAATGAAAATATTATTTTATGAAGAAAAAGAAGAACATTTGAAAGAAAAGATGATACACTGGTGATATATTAATATTTGATATGAGTAAGTGTACGGATAAGAGTTGATTGATTAATACCTCTGAGTCTGACTCAAGTAGAAGGGGGAAACCCATCAGTACCACAGAGCAACATAATTATGTACCACAAAAGTAGTACATGTTTGTACAACACATATTTGGTACCAAATGGCAGCATTCCCCAGTAGAACCACACACACACTAGTACCACACAGCAGTACTCAACAATAATACCGCACAGCAGTACTCCATAGTGTGCCACACAGCAGTACTCTACAGTAGAACCACACAGCACTCCACAGTAGAACCACAAGAGCACTCCACAGTAGATTCACACAGCACTACTCCACAATAGTACCACACAGCAGTACTCCACTGGAACACACAGTAGTACTGCAAATTAGAACCGCACAGCAGTACTACACAGTAGAACCACACAGGAGTACTCCACAGTAGAACCACACAGGAGTTCTCCACAGTAGACACACACACAGCGGTACTCCACAGTAGTACCACACAGAACTCCAAAGTTGAACCACACAGCAGTACTCCAAAGTTGAACCACACAGTAGTACTCCACAGTTGAATCACACAGAAGTACTCCACAGAAGAAGGACAATTCTCCACAGAATCACACAACAGTAATCCACAGTTGAATCTCACAGGAGTACACAGAACCACACAGCAGTACTCCACAGTAGTACTACACAGCAGTACTCTGCAGTAGTACGACAGTTCTCCACAGTAGAATCACACAACAGTACTCCACAGTTGAATCTCACAGGAGTACACAGTAGAACCACACAGCAGTACTCCACAGTAGTACTACACAGCAGTACTCTGCAGTAGTACGACAGTTCTCCACAGTAGAATCACACAACAGTACTCCACAGTTGAATCTCACAGGAGTACTCAGTAGAACGACAGTTCTCCACAGTAGAACCACACAGCAGTACTCCACAGTAGTACTACACAGCAGTACTCTGCAGTAGTACGACAGTTCTCCACAGTAGAACCACACAACAGTACTCCACAGTTGAATCTCACAGGAGTACTCAGTAGAACGACAGTTCTCCACAGTAGAACCACACAGCAGTACTCCACAGTAGTACTACACAGCAGTACTCTGCAGTAGTACCTTTACTGCAGTACTCCACAGTAGAACCACACAGCAGTACTCCACAGAAGCGGCACACATCAATACTCCACAGCAGTACTTCACAAGAGTAACACACATAAGTACTCACACAGTACACTCGGCAATACCACAAAGCAATACGACACAGTGATGCCACAGAGCAGTAAAACACAAAAATACCTCATTGTATTTTTTTTCTGTGGTACATGTCCTGAGATAATGTCCCCCAAGCCAGAGCAGTTCCACACATCAGTATACTGCTCCACAGTAGTACCATATACCAATACTACACAGCAGTATTTTTCATAGTTTCATCGGAAGGTACCCCAGGACAGAACATCAGGACAGCATGTACCGCAAGACAGTACTAATCACTTTGACCTATGGCAATACTGGGGTATTCTGTGTCAATGCTGTCGCTCTATCCAGATGTATTCATGTAGTACTGTGGGCCTACTGTGATAATCCCAAATTATCTGTTTCCTTCCAATTTGAGTGTGTTTCGCCAATTTCATAAATTGCCAAACTGACGATTGCAAAAAACAACAACGAGAAACCAGGAAGAAGGCTATTAGAGAAGAGTCAGCAGACCTACCCAAAGTATGATTTCAGTATGTGTCGATAATTTTGATTTCTCACTCTGACGAATGCAATTAAACTGTTTTTATTATGTTACAGATAACTTCGAGAACAACCAGCAACCATGCAGAAGGCCAAGAAATACGACTGGAAGGATTCCAACATGGCCCTGTTTGGGTCAGACACGGAGAAAAAGGTGAAGAAGGACAGTGCCATGACCGAACCGGCGTGGGAGGGAGCCGGCCAAGAAGTAGGCGTCCAAATCTGGCGGATCGTGAAGTTCAAGGTAGCCTAACAACTTTTAAACTCGATCTGGGGCCCGTTAAAAAAAGAGTTGCATTAATTGCCATGCAATGAATCAAGCGCAAGTTTTCTGATACTCACATTCCATTGGTTGAAAGTCAAGTTGCGTTTGATCGCAAATTTCTGAAACGGACCCCTGCAAAAACTTTGAAGAGGTGGTGGTACACCGGATATTGGGGGCTCCATCTTTTTTTGTAACCATGGAGGCCTGCCTCTCATTTTTCTTATTTTTCTCTTGCCCACATCGGGAAAGGTAACTCCTTGCATAATATATACAACTACCACACCAACACGTACAACACACAATCACCACATAAGGAGGGTGCACAGATAAATTGATTTCATCTTGTTCACAAGGATAAAACCAAATCTATTCTCCTGTAACTACTACTACTACTACTACTACTATTACTACTACTACTACTACTACTACTACTACTACTACTTCTTCTACTACTACTTCTAACACTTCTACTTCTACTACTACTTCTAACACTTCTACTTCTACTACTAATTCTACTTATACTACTACTACTGCTACTACTTCTACTACTACTTCTGCTACTACTTCTACTACTACTTCTGCTACTTCTACTACTACTACTACTGCTTTACCACTACATGTTTTCTACTACTACACTACTTCAACTTCTTTTTCAATATACTACTTCTACTTTCACTAATACTACTATTTCTTATACTGTGCTTTCTAGTACTATACTAAACTACTACTTGTATTTCTACTTATGACTATTTCAGCTACAACCATCCCCATTAGCATTTGCTACATTCAGTATTTTGATTTACGATTTCCTCACTTCAACAAAAAATATTGCATGTATAAGAAACACATTTAGTCAAATGTAGATATGGCAATTCAAGGTAATTGTAATACAACTTGTTTGACCCGTGTTCTTATTCGCCTTGTTTCTTTTTATCATTTTGAACAGGTCACACACTGGGACAAGGACCAATATGGTGAATTCTTCAACGGAGATTCTTACATCATCCTCAACACATATGTAAGTTTATCAATCAGGCTTGAGGGGGTGTCTAACTATTAAAGGACAAGTCCACCCCAACAAAAACTTGATTTGAATGAAAAGAGAAAAATTCAACAAGAATAACACTGAAAATTTCATCAAAATCCATCGGATGTAAAATAAGAAAGTTATGGCATTTTAAAGTTTTGCTTCATTTCACAAAACAGTTTATGCACATCTTGGTCGGTATGCAAATGAGGAACTGATGACATCACACACTATTTCATTTGTATTTTATTATATGACAGATATTTATTTTCTCGTCATTGTCATGTGAAATGAAGTTTCATTCCTCCCTGAACACGTGGAATTCCATTATTTTAACACTTTGTGCTTCAGGCAAGGAGGTCCTAATCATCAAATTTGTAAAAATTGAAATATTGTATAATTCAAACAATAAAAAACAAATGAAATAGTGAGTGAAGACATCATCGACTCTCTCATTTGGATGTTACTGGCTCGTTCATTTAACTATTTCGTTAGAAATTTCATAACTTTCTTATTTTACATATGATTTTGATAAAATCTTCAGCATTGTGCTTGCCTGATTTTTCTTTATTGATTCAAATCAACATTTTTCTGAGGTGGACTTGACCTTTAAGGGTTAAGTGTGACTTAGTCACGCTTAAATGTTCTTAGCAGTTGTGCAAGTTCTCTGAGCATGATTTAATTGACCAATAGGGTGGTGCTTTTTATACCGCATGCAAATTTGAATTTAACTGCAACTCTAATGGGGCACTGCAAGAAACTTGCGATCATCATAAGTCTTGAGTCAATTGCAAATTAGTGATTGATTGCTAATCTGCTCCTTGAAACAAGAAGTTTAGTCTGATTTGCTAGTACTAATGTTGATCTATCAGTTGTAAAATTGCAACAGAATATTTTCAATTGATAGCAAATATTTTCTTGCAACACCCCCTTAGTCTCACTTTGTGACCCCCCCCTGATTCAGTTACTGAGTTGTTGTGTTATTGTTTTTTGTATACATAGTCCTACCCTCTATGCACCCTGGCTCATTTATGCTAAATGCCCACCAGGTGTGGAACCAGAGGGAGGCCCCACCCAAACCGATATCTTTTCTACTTTTCGGCTTGTCATTGGAGGCGAAAATGCACGGTGGGAGATACTGCGATTGCTTCTCATTTTTTTTCTCAAAAGGGTGCTCCCCTCCATCCTTTTTGTAAAATTGTGGATCCACCCCTGGTTCCAACTATTCAACTGGGTTTTATTGGATTGACCATTTGATGTTCTTATATAGCTAGGCTGACAGGTTTAAATTTGTGACCAGCCACCCCAAAACCAATAATTTGTGCTTGGAAAAGTTCTTTGTAAATAGCCAAAATAATGTTGTGGTCTTCGAAAAGTAAAAATTTACAAATTTGCTTATCCAAAAGAGTAATTCTCCTTCTTCATACTATCAAAATATAAAGTTGTATAAGTTTGATAAATGAAAGATACAAGAGTTTCTTTGACACCATTGTTTGTGGACTGCATGGACGTTTCAATCACAGAGACTGCAAAGTATGCACATCTCAGAGCTTGAACCTCAAAATTTAAACCTTGTTTTGTCATTGTAACTTGTTAAGAATAGCCTATTACCAGTTTCCATTGGAAAGACTAGTTCAATAGTGGTCTGGTTTAGGCTATAACTATAAAGCTAATTTCCCCCTTGATTTCTCCTTAACACCCTTTTTGTAGTGAGGACCAATCCTTAAAGTCCCCTTAGTTAACTTGAATATTGAAGTGTCTTAAAGTGATGAATGTATATCTGATCCCCATACACAAATTTGCCATAATGATTGTTTTTCTTCAATGTTTTTTTTTTCAAATTCTTTGTAGAAAGAAAAGGATAGCGATGAACTGAAGTACGACGTCCACTTTTGGATTGGAAAATATTCCTCACAGGTTTGTTGAAATGACAACAAATTATTCCACCCTTTTCTCCCTCTCTCTCTCTTTCTCTTACCGTTTCTCTTTCTTACTCTTTCTCTCTGAAAAAAGATAATCAATTCATTATTGATAGGTTTAGGCATAGTTGGTTTAAAATCTATATTTGTTTTTGCCTTGTTGGTCATCCAAAGGCATATAATTTAGAAGACAGAAGAACTGTCTGTTAAGATTTTCAAAAACACAAGATATTTAATGGACAATATTAATATTAGAAAAGCTCCTCACAAGTAAGTAGGACTATCATTATTCATACTAAACAGAGAAAGAGTGAAAGTATGAAACTTTGCGATACAACCTATTATTCAATTTCCAAAATACACTGCTGTCTTAATGCTGAAAGTATTTATAATTCGAAAGTCAGAATAAATTTAGGCTCATGAAATTATTATATATTTTTTTTACTTTTAGTATCCTGAAACCCATCATTGCTTTGTTTCTTATGAGAGGAAACTTGTTTTGTTGGAAAATTTCAAATTTGAATGAAAACTTCTTGAGTTTCGGTATTTTTGGCAGAATTCTGGAAAAGTGAGTCAATGTAAAACTATATTGTATAGATTTTACATTTCGTAAACCTACCATCTCTTTTGAAATGTAAAATACTATTAACAGCGTGATGTCTCAACCTCTACCTTCTTGTTTTTAAATGTAGGATGAGTATGGTACAGCTGCCTACAAGACCGTAGAATTGGACACCCTTCTGGATGATAAACCGGTTCAGCATCGAGAAGTCCAAGGCCACGAATCGAAACTTTTCAAGTCTTATTTCCCCACACTCACGTAAGATTTTGTTCATGCGTCTCCGGGGCAACCCCATGTGATGATTCACAACTTGATTTAGCATTTCACCAAATTGTTGGGTCACATTACTCAACAGTTTGTAGACTCGGGAGATGTTCTTTTACGCATGTACGCAAAACGTATTAACGCAATGTAACGCCATAGGGGGCGGAGGAGGGGCATTTGCCTCAACTGCTTTATTTGGATGGAAAATGGAGTCAGAAGGAAAAAAGCAAGGAATATCGAAACAGTGTTTTGTTGTGCATCAATGTAAAAAAGCAAAAGAAAGAAAATGTAGTTCATGAATATCCACATTTATATATATATATATATATATATATATATATATATATATATATATATATATATATAGGGGAAGGCGGGGTAAGTTGTGACACTTTTTGCATTTTGCATGTTAGAAGCGATATGACTAATAATATTGTAGAAATAAGTACCTTGCCTTTAAATTTGATTCTTGGGAAATATTTTTCACCTATATATAACTTTCTACCCCCACACTGAAATTCATTGTGACCTTTGAAAAAAACGATGTCAAATGGCTCAACTTGCCCCATATGTGGGGTAAGTTGTGCCACCTTCTGGGGTAAGTTGAGCCACAAAAACTATGTACAAAATGTATGCAGGAAGAAGCAGTATGTCAATTTTTTATTTCAAGTCTTTTCACTAGCTAATTCTCTAAAAGGACTAACATTCTCTAAAAGTGAAAGAACTGTCATGTGAATTTACACCTTTCTGCCTGCATATCAATGACTTCAATTTTTTTTTAATTTTTTCATTCTTATTACCATAAGAATTACCATGGCTCAACTTGCCCCATGCTGGCTGGCTCAAAGTACCCCAGTCCGAACTTAATGCGATATTTTCACATCCACACATTTCTTATGAATCCATCCTTTAAAAGACTATGACAAGAATGAAGATCCATACCTGGACTAACAATATTGTTCTTATTTCTTTATTATATTTAAAGACGTGTGTGGGTAAAAAGCACTCCTCTATTTTACACCCTTTTTTACTTTTTTGGCTGAAATTTGTATTTTTCCGTCTAAAAAAGTACTTTTTGTTTCAAAGTCGAAAACAATATGGTTGGGTAAATGGTTATGTAATGGGTCATCAATACATGACACCACCACAATGTCTGACTCATTCATTATTGGCCTGGGGGTGGTGGCTCAACTTGCCCCTATGCTCAACTTACCCCGCCTTCCCCTATATATATATATATATATATACATGTATATGAAATATTCCTATTTGTTTTACAGGCATGTAACATATAATAACAATAATTTAAATTGACGAGTCATAAGAAAAAGCATCTTTTTTTCATCCTTTCCCGTTTCTATCATCATGTTATGTTTATTCCCTCTAAATCAAGAGTGAAGGCCTGTAATGCAAGTAAATTTATCATGTTATAGGGTCGTACTCTCAGGTGGATTCAGGATTTCAACATAGAGGGGTGCAGATGACAATTGTAGATATAGCCATTATTGATATGTATGGTCTCTGGGTGATTTTTGTCTCACCTGCGAAGCAAAGTGAGACTATAGGCGCCGCTTTTGCGACGGCGGCGGCGTCAACATCAAATCTTAACCTGTGGTTAAGTTTTTGAAATGACGTCATAACTTAGAAAGTATATGGACCTAGTTAATAAAACTTGGCCATAATGATAATCAAGTATTACTGAACATCCTATTAGAGTTTCATGTCACATGACCAAGGTCAAAGGTCATTTAGGGTCAATGAACTTAGACCATGTTGGAGGAATCAACATCGAAATCTTAACCTGAGGTTAAGTTTTTGAAATGTCATCATAACTTAGAAAATATATGGACCTAGTTCATGAAACTTGGACATAAGGTTAATCAAGTATCACTGAACATCCTGCATGAGTTTCACGTCACATGACCAAGGTCAAAGGTCATTTAGGGTCAATGAACTTTGGCCGAATTGGGGATATCTGTTGAATTCCCATCATAACTTTGAATGTTTGAGGATCTGATTCATGAAACTTGGACATAATAGTAATCAAGCATCACTGAAAATTTTGTGCAAGTTTCAGGTCTCATGATTGAGGTCAAAGGTCATTTAGGGTCAATGAACTTTGGCCGAATCGGGGTATCTGTTGAATTACCATCATAACTTTGAAAGTTTATTGGTCTAGTTCATTAAACTTGGACATTAGAGTAAGTATCACTGAACATCCTGTGCGCGTTTCAGGTCACATGACCAAGGTCAAAGGTCAATGAACTTTGGCCGAATTGGGTGTATCTGTTGAATTACCATCATAACTTTGAAAGTTTATGGATCTGATTCATGAAACTTGTACATAAGAGTAATCAAGTATCACTGAACACCTTGTGCGAGTTAGAATAGTATTCAAAGTCAGCACTGCTGCTATATTGAACCGCGTGATGCAGGTGAGACGGCCAGAGGCATTCCACTTGTTTGAATGTAGAGGGGATGCGCATCCTATGTGCCCCATCTGGATCAACATATGTGACCTGTCACCCCTAAACCGACAATAAGTCACCTAAAATCATTTCTTTGAAAGATTTTTGTTGAGCTTGATAAAGCACAGCTAAGCTTTAAATTAGTATATAACTTTGTCGAAATTGATCAATAACCAACCACTCAAGTACTTTGATTTAATGAAGAAGAAAGGCAGTAAGAATGAAGAGAGAGCAAGCTTGTTTGGGGTTCACTCAAGCATGAGATGTGCACACTGCAATCTCTCTGGAACCTCCAAGTTGTCCAGGGAAAATGATGGTTGAAAAAATACTCCTGCATCATTTTTTTGGTCTCACCTGCGAAGCAGAGTGAGACTATAGGCGCCGCTTTTCCGACGGCGGCGGCGGCGGCGTCAACATCAAATCTTAACCTGAGGTTAAGTTTTTGAAATGACGTCATAACTTAGAAAGTATATGGACCTAGTTAAGAAAACTTGGCCATAAGGTTAATCAAGTATTACTGAATATCCTATTAGAGTTTCATGTCACATGACCAAGGTCAAAGGTCATTTAGGGTCAATGAACTTAGACCATGTTGGAGGGATCAACATCGAAATCTTAACCTGAGGTTAAGTTTTTGAAATGTCATCATAACTTAGAAAATATATGGACCTAGTTCATGAAACTTGGACATAAGGTTAATCAAGTATCACTGAACATCTTGCACAAGTTTCACGTCACATGACCAAGGTCAAAGGTCATTTAGGGTCAATGAACTTTGGCCGAATTGGGGGTATCTGTTGAATTACCATCATAACTTTGAAAGTTTATTGGTCTAGTTCATTAAACTTGGACATTATAGTAATCAAGCATCACTGAACATTTTGTGCAAGTTTCAGGTCTCATGATTAAGGTCAAAGGTCATTTAGGGTCAATGAACTTTGGCCGAATTGGGGGTATCTGTTGAATTACCATCATAACTTTGAAAGTTTATTGGTCTAGTTCATTAAACTTGGACATTATAGTAATCAAGTATCTCTGAACATCCTGTGCGCGTTTCAGGTCACATGACCAAGGTCAAAGGTCAATGAACTTTGGCCGAACTGGGTGTATCTGTTGAATTACCATCATAACTTTGAAAGTTTATGGATCTGATTCATGAAACTTGTACATAAGAGTAATCAAGTATCACTGAACATCCTGTGCGAGTTTCAGGTCAAATGATCAAGGTCACAGGTCATGTAAGGTCAATGAACTTTGGCCATGTTGGGTTTTTTTGTTGAATAACCATCATAGCTCTGTAAGTTTATTGGTCTAGTTCATAAAAAGTGGACATAAGAGTAACCATGTATCACTGAACATCTTGTGCGAGTTAGAGTAGTATTCAAAGTCAGCACTGCTGCTATATTGAACCGCGTGATGCAGGTGAGACGGCCAGGGGCATTCCACTTTTTTAATTTAACTTTTCAACTTTAGACTTGTACAATATGAAGGAGTGTTATTCTTTTAGCTAATTTTCACATTTCTTGTCTCACCTGCGAAGCAGAGTGAGACTATAGGCGCCGCTTTTGCGACGGCGCGCCGTCGCAAAAGCGGCGTCAACATCAAATCTTAACCTGAGGTTAAGTTTTTGAAATGTCATCATAACTTAGAAAATATATGGACCTAGTTCATTAAACTTGGACATAAGGTCAAATATGTATCATTGAACATCCTGCATGAGTTTCATGTCACATGACCAAGGTCAAAGGTCATTTAGGGTCAATGAACTTTGGCCGATTTGTGGGTATCTGTTGAATTACAATCAAAACTTTAAAAGTTTTTGGATCTGATTCATGAAACTTGGACATAATAGTAATCAAGTATCACTGAACATCCTGTGCAAGTTTCAGGTCACATGATCAAGGTCAAAGGTCATTTAGGGTCAATGAACTTTGGCCGAATTGGGGGTATTTGTTGAATTACCATCATAACTTTGAAAGTATGTTGGTCTAGTTCATAAATCTTGGACATAAGAGTAATCAAGTATCACTGAACATCCTGTGCACATTTTAGGTCACATGACCAAGGTCAAAGGTCAATGAACTTTGGCTAAATGGGTTATCTGTTGAATTACCATCATAACTTTGCAAGTTTATTGATCTCACTTTTGAAACTTGGACATAAGTGTAATCAAGTATCACTGAATATCCTGTGCAAGTTTCAGGTCACATGATCAAGGTCAAAGGTCATGTGAAGTCAATGAATTTTGGCCACATTGGGGTATTTGTTGAATTACCATCCTATCTCTGTAAGTGTATTGGTCTAGTTCATAAAACGTAAAAATGAGAGTAACTAAGTATCACTGAACATCTTGTGCGAGTTATAGTAGTTTTCAAAGTCAGCAATGCTGCTATGTTGAATCGCGTGATGCAGGTGAGACGGCCAGAGGCATTCCACTTGTTAGTCTTAGAAGACCAAATCATTAATTTTAGCTATTCACTGAGGACCTTTCCTTGGTACTTTTGGTTGGTTTTGAGGTATCTGCATGGTCACATATACCTTCTTATACCGACTTCATTACCGTGTTTATTTCTTGATTGTATTCAGGCTTTTGAAGGGTGGTGCTGACACCGGCTTTAGACGTGTGCTACCAGAGTCATATGAACCACGTCTTTTCCATGTCAAAAAGGGGAGCGACAAGAAACTCACATGTACTCAGGTAAAGTCTCTCAAATGTCAGATCGTGACATCTGAGTACAGACAAAAGCTTTAAATATTGATATAATTCAAATCATTTCAAATCAAGTTAAAATATTTATATGATCCGATTGTTCCTTGAATATATACAATTAGAAAATTAGTTAATTTTGATTTGTGTTATAGGTACATAACTTGCAAACCTTTCACGTTGTATGACACCTATGTTGACAAATGTAGTGAAATGTTTAGATACACACTTAAAAGCATAAGTTTAATTTATTGATTAAATTGTTATATTTACCAACATATTTCATTCCAGCAAATTTTAAGCTATATGGCAATGATGATGATGATAGTAATGATGAGGATATTGATGAGGATGATGATGATGGTGATGAGGATGATGATGAGGATGATGATGGTTATTTTGAGTGATTTTAATGAATGACAGTTTCTTTTTCTGTATTTCAGATATCTCTGAAGAGGGGAAATATAGACTCTGGTGATGTCTTTATTTTGGATCTTGGAAATACAATGTACCAGTTTAATGGCGCTTCATGCAGTCATGACGAGAAGTTTAAGGTAAGGTTTTTTTTAAACATCATAGTCTACTGACTGTGTTGATAAAATATTATAGCCATTTTTAATTGGATTTGTTACGTACAGTTTGTAACTTAAGCATTGGCTAGATAAATGTCTGTAGTGAGCAGCAATATTTCTGAACTGGATGTTTGAAGGATTCAGAAATGTTTGAACTTCTGAGTCTTGAATGAGGGATGTTGTTGATTGGTTTAAAATGACACTCTCATTCAACGAAAGGAGAATATATGAACCAATCAAAATATTTTATCATCTCACTTTAATATTTTTTTATTTTCAATAGATAAGGCCCTATATTTTAAGGGATTTTGAGAAAGCCGTTAAATGAATAGAAAAAAATCACAAGCGCAACCGATACTCTAATACAAGTGCTTTTTCACTAGCTCTTTACTCCCCTTGGTAGTGACGTCAAAGATCATTCGGTTTTGAGTGAATTCAGAGTGAACATATAATTACAAAAACCAACGGTTCAATCAAATTTGACTTGGTAAAGTGTGAAAATCCTCAAAAATAAAGTGAAAGCCACTCTCTTAATCTAGGGTATTTTATTCACTCGTTCAAATGAGGGAATTATTTTCAAAAAGGTTTCTACTTAAAGATAAATGCCTGTTTGTGTAATAATATGAAATTGACTTCAGACAGAACCGAATTGTTATGTATGAATAAAAAAATATATATATGTGCCAGGTCATTCTGGAAGAAAACATGTAACTGCTGAAAAATGAGCAAAATAGCCATGACATATCCCAGCCAGATTTCAGGGTTTTTTAAAAGCAATCATATATTGAGGCCCCATGTGTGCGTATCTGTGTTGGCAATCATTAGTGTGATCAATTTTCAGCTGAGATTTCATGATTTCACAAAGTTAGTATTATGTCTATACCTGTTCTAGGCCTACGGTGATAAGGAGAAAATTTCCCAATTTGAAATTTTTTTTAATGAAGTAATTGTTTGCTGTAACTTAATATCTTTTTACTTCAATGCTCTTTGTTGTAACAATGTTCTAGGCTGCTCAAGAATGTCAGAAGATCAAGAGCAATAGAGGAAAATGCAAAGTTGAATCGCTTGACGAAGATTCTATCTCTGATGATCATCCTTTCTACAAGCCTCTGAAGGAGGGCAAGAGCAAAGAGAAGACACCTGATGTAAAGGGTGAAAGGAAAATGTTTAGGTAGGGTAGCGGGTGGGTGTTTCATAGAGCTGTTCGTAAGTTAAGAGTGGCTTAAAGAACGACAGGTGATCCTTTCATGTGGTAAATGGTAGTCACTGGCGATGGTTTGGCACATAAGAAAGGTTCACCAGTCATTCTTAAAGTTGCTCTTAACTTACAAACAGCTTTATGAAACGGCCCCCGGGTATCTCAAGCCAATTCAGTTCAATTTCATATTTTTTCAATGTTAAACGCCCTAAACAAAAAAATATCCCTATTATAATCCTTCCACCATTCAAATAATAATGATAATGATAACATTTATAAGGCGCTCACTACTGGTGTTTCTAAGCACACTGTGTTCTGTTTATGGTTTGTACTTGGGATTAAAAGAAAAAAAATGTGGCAGGGGAAAATGACACAGCTAATGCAACTATACTAATAATCAATCAAAACTGGTGTGCACTTCCAATTGACCGACCCACAACTGTGAATCATCTATTAAACAGGTAGGTTTTGAAGCCATTCACAGACTTGGCATTATATGAATGTAAGAAGGTAGCTTATTCCAAAGGGAAGGGGCAATTGAAGAAAAAGCGTGGTTACGATACTTTGTAGGAGTTCGAGGTCCAGGAGTTAACTACATTGTAGACGATGAACAGAGGGCCTTGAGGAGGTACTAGAGCATAAAGAAAGGAGAAATAGTTTCAAAAGTTTAGTCATATAGTTTCTCATTTATGCAAAGTTCACTGTTTGCCCCCTCCTAGAATCAGCATTAGCTGGGAATTCATATGCAAACATTCTTGTTAATCAGTTATATCAAATAAAAAATGTTGGGAGTGGGTTGGCTCCAATGAATTATTTTTGCATGTGTTTTGCGATTAGACACGTGCCACCTATATAGTTCAATCAGCCACCATATTAGTAGACTCTTGTCGAGGCCCTGTCGGCTGCTTTCCGAGCGAACATGACGAAGCAAGGGAGACAGGCCTATTTCGCTTCGCAAATTAGGAAACCCCTCGCTTCGCTCGGGAAGCAGCCGCCAGGGCCTCGACAGCAAGAGGCTACCATATTAGCAGTGTAGACATACTTTTATATTCCAGGGCCCTGTCTCACAAAGAGGTTCAATGGATCCGATCAACATCAACTATATGGAAATCCATCACTAATCATATTTTAACCTACAGGAAATCTCCCCAAGTCCTTTGTAAACAAGGGGGAGCACGCTAACAACAATGAATATCTCGAAAATATTTTGAACAAACCTGCAATTTAGATGTTGGCAGGGCTGGCATTCTATAGTTGTGGTTGATCGGATTGATTGCAACTCTTTGTAAGACAGGGCCCTGATCATTTATTACACGTGTAACACCTTTAGTCTAGAGATACCTTTAAACATCACCCAATTTTGTCTCTTTTTTCAGGGTCAGTGATGCAGATGGCAGTTTAGATATGGACGAAATAGCCGAAGGTTCAGGCATCAGCAAGGATCTACTGACTTCAGATGTAAGTTATCCACAAACATATCCTATGATATGTTCGAGAGGAAGAGTTTAATATGCAAATGAGTAACCTTATGTCTAATGTGCTATTTATTTATTTGTGCATCGATTATTTTCATATTTGGTACATATCATCATTTGGAAATACCACATGTGACCCCCTGAGAATGATGGGGTCAAAAGGTCAATTAATATGAAGTCATGTTCATCCATTTTTTCTGAAGTTTCTGTTCAACTTGCTTTCATTTCTTTATTTCTGCATCAATTTTTATTGCACTTGGTCCAAAGGATCCATGGGTTATACCATGGTGTATTGTTGAGGATTAGGGGTCAAAAGGTCAATTTTTTGTTCAAATTACTCTTATTTCTTTATTTTTCACACTTGTACAAATGGTCCTTTGATAATACCACATGTGTGTTGTTGAGGATGATGGGGTCAAATGTCATCTTGGTCAAAAAGGTCAAGTTTTTGTTCAAACTGCTCATTTTATATGTGTATTAACTGTGTTTATAATGCTTGGTACAAAAGAGCATTGGGTAATATGAGAAGATAAGGTCAAAGGTCATCTAGTGGTCAAAAGATCATATTTCATTGATCACGAAATGAGGGAAGGCTTGTGGTTCATGAACCATGCACCCCCTGTAAAAAAAATCGTTCCCAGGGCCCTGATGGTGACAGGACATTATGCTCCTGTCTTAATATCTCACAGGGCAAAGGGTTAGAGTTTGGACTGTAATAGTTTTTGGTTCATAATAATGTAAAGATAAGGATTTGGATTTATTAATTTCTGGAGGTTAGGTTTAAGGTTTCGCTTTATATCGTGCAGATTTTTCATCAGAGCAATTGTCGCAGGAGCAATTGTCGCCAGAGCAATTGTCATGAAACCCTGCAGATCCCAGTTCACATTTGTCTTCTCTTTTTTTCCTAGGATGTTTATGTTATCAACACTGGGGACCATTGCTACTGTTGGGTTGGTAAAGGAGCATCCATTGATGAAAGGAAGAATGGTCTTTCCTACGCCAGTGTAAGTTACTTATAATCATTATTTGTATTTATTATTGTGATTGCTATTATTAGTATTGTCATTTTATTATTATTATTAATATTATTACTATTATCATTATTATTATTATTATCATTATTATTATACCTACTTGTCTGAATCACATAGTATTAAAGCAATGCTAATTCTAATGTTCAGGGAGGAATTAATCATTTCACTTGACAATGAGGAGAAAATTAGAATATTTCATATTATTTCATGAGAATAAAATACAAAAGAAACAGTGAGTGGATGGTGTCATTGGTCTCATTTGCATACTGACCAGGATGTACAGATTACTGTTTTGTGAGATTAAGCAAAACTTTAAAATGTCCTAACTTTCTTATTTCACATTCAATTTTGATGAAAATTTCACTGTTATGCTTGTTGGACTTTTCTCTTGTTATTCAAATCAACTCCTTGTTGGGGTGAACTTGTCCTTTAAAAATTTTCCATCCTGTACATCTTCCCATTGACCAGCGGGTAAGGAAAGTGACAGAGAGTGGTGTGTTTTGTATAAAAATGTGCATTTTAGTATATTCGCAGAGTGACTTTGAACATGTAGCTGCTATCACCGAGAATTCTTGAATAAATCGAAAGATGTAATCAATAATCCACTCAGTCCAGGGAGTGTTTTAGAAAGAGTAAACTGTGACTTGGAGTCGCAATTAAATTCCCATTAGGGTGCGGTATAAAAGGCATGACCGCATTGATCAAATCATGCCAAGAGGACAGGCACTCCTGTGTATTTGCGTGTTACAAACCATGTGCACGTCGGCGTTTAAGCATGACTTCAAGTCATACTAAACTATTCTGTGTAATACCCCCCTGGTTTATTGATTGTATCATCGTGTCATCATCATAATTTTCTTTTCAGAACTATCTGAATAAAACTGAGACCCCCTGGTTGCCAATAACTGTTGTCGCCCAAGGCTCCGAAAGTGCAGAATTCAATGCAGCTTTTTAGAGCAGACCAAACTTTAACTTCAGAACCTGAGGAAAGCAGTCTCAATCATCTATCGTTGATTTTCTTGTATTCTGCTATATAACCAAATGTATGCTTAAAATAATTTACAATTTATGATCTTACCTAGAGCCACATTACATGTTACTTTTTGAGGCTTAGCTCAAATTTTAGGCCCCATTATATTTCACCCTGTTTGTAAAATGATTTTCTGATTTTCTTGTTCCATTCTTACCTTGCAAATAATCTTTCAGTTCGAACAATTAGTTCGAAATTACATTGCAAAGATTTTATTCAATGGTCAGGTTTTTTTTTCATTTTCAAATTGGTACCTTACGTTGTTACATGCACAGTGATTATAAAAATGATGAATGTGGTAAAAAACATCTACAACAGCAACAAACTCTGTTGAATAGATTTCATGCTTGTACCCTGGTTAGGATATAGGGTTGGGATACTGGTTTGAGACCATGTGATTTCTTATCCATTTTCTCCTCCATTTCATCATGTCTCTTCCTCTTTCTTTTCACATTATTTTCCTTCTTAAATCTTCCTTTTCCTCCTTTTCCTCTTCCCTTTGTTCCTTTTCATACCCTTCCTCTTCCTCCTGTGCCTTTTTAGTCCTTTCCTATTCTTATACACTGTAAAATTAGAGTGTTAAAACAAGCATCAATTGGTGTCCTTAGAGGACTACACCCTGAGGTGTTAAAATTACACCTTAGAGATTTAACACAACACCAACGAGTTCTAAAGTAACAACCAAAGGTATTTTTGCTGAACTAAAACTGAACATAGGCATGGTCCTCTTTGTACACTTTTAACACCAGTTTTTGCTTTTTTTATTCCGTTGAACTGAACAGAATTTATGTTCTACTAAATATGTCAAAATACATTGATACAAGGTAAATTAAATCAGAATTAGGAATTATAATGGTACCATTTTATGCTCTTACTATTCTGCAGTCAAATTCAAACTGGAAGCTTGGTGTGTTGGAACTATTCTCTTCATACAATTTTTTTTGTAAATATATTTTCATGACATGTATTATAGACTCCATATAATAGATCAAAAATTTAGTCCATGGAAGTTCCTTCATGTGAGTCCTCCTCAAAGATGTGTAAGAAAACAGACCCAATTTAAAATGTTATTATTTATACAGATTTATCCTTTAAATTGTGGTAATTTATTATTTATCATAGTATTCTTTCATTCTTTAGGTGACTTGATTAGATTTGGATTGTATAAAAGGATTGCCTTCGAACTTATCTAACAAGACATGTATCTCTTTGTAATTTGAAGAACTCACCTTTGCATAATGTAGAAGGCTTATAGAGTCTTAAGGTGATGAATTTTTCTTGGAAATAGATGATCTTATTGTAAATTTCACAATGTATATTCAGATGAATATACATGTCTATGAGAGTAATCAGTTGTACATTGAACAATTCTCTCTAATTTAAAAAAAACATGTTTTTTATTGCTTACAAGCCAATTACAGATTTTTTGTTTTCTTGATGCCTAGATGCCGAACATGTCAGATAATTGGGGATTCATGAACAAGTTAAACATACAGGATATTTTAGAGTTCATATATTACATTGTACTGGGCTAAATTAACCAAATGAAATTGTTTGTATTTTTAAATCTACTTTCACAGTGTTGATACCAGTGTATTTCCTACTTTGTGAGTGTGAAGCGATTGGCATTTTGTTATAGAAAACTGGTGTATGTGGACCACACAAGTGAATTTACATTGGCAGTGTTAGTTCCACACCCATGGGTGTTACCACACCATTAGTTGTTACTTTAACACATTTGGTGTTATACATGAAATCTATCTAGGGTGTAATGTTAACACTTCCCAATGTGTCCTCTTGGGACACCATTTGGTGTCAGGCTTAACACCTCAGAAAACTACATGGACCACACGAGTGAATTTACAATGGCAGTGTTAATTCCACACCCATGGACACCACTGGGGTTACTTTAACACACTTGGTGTTATGTGAAATCTCTAGGGTATAATGTTAACACCTCCCAATGTGGTCCTCTAGGGACACCATGTGGTGTCAGGCTTAACACCCCAGTTGCTGTGACAATTGTATTCTTTTTATCACTTCAAAGAAAATTCATAAAGAATACTGCATATCATGTGGTATCCCATTGCTATAAAGGGCTACTTGCCCATTGCTTGAGTCAATCATATAGGCCTATAGAATTTTCAACCCTTATTATAGGGATATAAATTTTATAACTTGTGTAACATAGACAGTATACTCATATTGATTTGACAGTAAACAATGAAAAGTATTCATTGAAGAAAGCAATAATACATCAAATGTATTGCCTTATAATTAAATGTGATTTTTTTTGTTATTTAGAATAAAATGTATTTTACTATGGAAATTACTAACACATTTAAGGATTAAAACAATGAAAATGTGACGGGATATTAATGTATAGGCCTTTGTTTTGTGCTATCATTTTCTTATGTGTCATGTGTGCATGGTGTATGGTCTTAATTTCATCTAGTCTATTCAGTATTGCAGTCTGATGATGTAGACTAGTAAATTTGAAATAGTATCAATTGAAATTTGTAAAATAAGTAGATATATCGGGAAGGAAAGGAGAGGGGCGCCAGTGCGGCCATCATGAGGAATGCAAAGAGAAGAAAAGAGATGGAGATAATTGCTGGAAGTATAAGAGAGAGAGGGGGATCGAGGGTGGGGAGGGAGAGAGATAGCATACTAGCGAGAGAGAGATGCAAGAAGTGTTTTCAAAGTTTCAAATGTCAAGTCTGCTTTAAATGCTTGTGTGAAGTGGCGTACAGATGGAGGGGCCGGGGATGAGTAGACCCCTGAAAGTTCCATGACCAATGAGAAAAAAGGGAAAAGGGATTACAAATGGTTTTTAGCACCATGTCATACTTTATCATAAGAAAAATAGATTTTCATTTGAAGTTTGGGGGCTTTTTTAGCTCTAGCTTCACTCCATCTGGACATTTAGGCCTACGTAATTCTCCCCAAGCCCCCGGGGGCCACTTCCATTCACGAGTGGATACCATGCGCGACCATGGGGTCTCGAAAAGCACCCTAAACACGTACTTTCCATATTCTGAAAATGCACCCCTTAACAAGTACTGGCGTGTGAAACCCTACCCTTAACAAGTATTGGAAACAAAGCGATACTCTTGGCAAATATTACCTGAAATGAACCCCTAAACAAGTACAAGAATGTTTTATTGTTACGGGCCCTTCGGTCGTCGGCTTTACCTTATTTGGTTTCGTACGACCCCACGTCCTTCTATATACACCTCGCGCAAATCGGACTCTAAACACGAAGTGTTGGGGCAAAAAGGACATCCTTTATAAAACATTTTAATTTTGTTTTATCATCGACCCTAAACACGTAATCTAGCGAAATAGATACCCTTTTTTCATTATTTGTGTGTTTTTGACACCCTTATCACGTTACGTACGTAACGTGCCCTATCGTGAAAAAGACATCCTTCTTACGTGTTTTTTTTTGGTCGCGCATGGTATCCACTCGTCAATGTAAGTGCCCCCCCCCCCCGGGCCCCAAGCGCACCATGTGTCCCTTGAAATGTTTGGCTCATGCATTACGCTACAGGACTGTGTGGGGCATGAAGTGGGGGAGAATGCTACAGAAGGTTCATCAAAATGGGGGCGGGGTGTCTGTATGGGGGCAATTTGATCAGGATTTGGATTTTTTAAGACATCACTCACTTGGATCACTCTGCATCCGGTTAGCCGTCTCCGTCGTGTTATACAGGGCCAAGCTTTTCCAAAATGGGAAAGGCAGAGGCGGCGAAACGTCAGGCTCATAAAATGAAAGTGGATGGGCACCTATTGTTTGACAGACAAAAGGTACGTTTCCACTTTCTTTGTCCGAGTCTGATGTTCCGTCGCCTCTGGGGGAAGGCATCTTGTTCTGGAGAATTTGACAAGCATTAAAAAGGTCTTTACTCCCGAATAATGGTAATTTTTGTTATGTCACGAAAAATTGGACAAGCAAACTAAAGGTCTCCACTCTCGACTAGCTGATGGTGACTTCAGTTTTATAGTCACAACTTTTCAACAACAAAAAATGATTCACTTGCCTATACACTACATTTTCCCCCATAATGATATTCCCACCTGAAAACCGCCTATTGTGCCATCACATCGGGTTATCGCACGTCGGGTTTGATCTAAAATGTGTCGATTTTAAGAACTGTTTTGTGGGAATTCTTGAATAGGATACACTAATCAAAATAGTACAAACCTGTAGAGAAAGTTGAAATTTTTTGACGTTCAGCAAATTTCATTGCTGCTAGGAAAAGGATTCGTTTCTCACTAAAACAAAGTGTAAGAAAATCTCGAATCGCGAGCAAAAAAAATTGTGTATGTTAATTTCGAAATGGAATACTTCAAACCCGATGTTAAATGTTATCCCCTCGAGCAGATTTGTTATATAATGACCTGATAGTTTATTTATTTTCAAAGTATTCCCTCCCCTTATTTCATTCACTACTTATTCTTCCCTGTATCTTTCTTCTTCGTGTTTTTTCCTCTCCTTCCTTTTGCTTTTCTTATCATTTCTCTTCCTTTTTTGAGCTGCCATTGGGGGAGGGGCGCTTCGCCCCCTATCCGCCTATGAAAAGCGATTAGCATTTCATGTACTTTAGCATACTGGTCAATGGACCCTACATATGCAGTCGTTCACCTACTTAAAGTTAATACTTAAATGAGAGAGGGGGTGAACATATAGTGTAGATGCTTTCATCATGGTAATGTAGCAACAACAACAATAATGATAATAGTAATAATAACAATCTTGTATAGCGCATTACTCATAAAAATATGTCTCTGTATTTACTCCGGGGGGGGGGGGGGCAGTTACATTGACGAGCCTGGATATGTGCGACCAAAAAAGCACGTAAAAGGGATGTCTCTATCAAGGGCACGTTACGTATTTAACGTAATAACGGTGTCAAAAACGCTAAAATACTGAAGAAAGGGTGTCTATATACACAAGGAAAGCTATCTGTATAGGGTTATTGCAAGGGTGATTAAAATGTTTTATACATGTTAACGGTAGGGTTTCACACGCCAATACTTGTTAAGGGGTGCATTTTCAGAATATGGAAAGTACGTGTTTAGGGTGTTTTTCGAGACCCCATGGTCGCGCATGGTATCCACTCGTCAGTGAAAGTGCCCCCGGCCGGCCCCGGGTCTATAATTCACATGCTTAAATTAGTGGTTGTTCCCATATTGAAATTTTTCAATTCTTTAAGTGTTTGTTTGAAAGTAAAAACGATGAGTTTGTAATCAATTTACCTATCAGGAGATGAGGGTCCCCTAAAAAGATCTTTCGTGCCCTCCCCCCGGCCGGCCACGCCCCTCTGTTCCGTACTACACATCTAGCCTTGTTTCTTCGTACTCGAGGGAGATTCTCGCCCATTGCATGTAAAATGCGATAGTGCACAAAGAGCGGAGAACACGAGAGGTGGTGTTTGGTCTGTTTGGTAGAGAAGACGCTGTGCCTGTGGTACGGTACCAGTACCGCTGTGTTACCTATCCCAGAAGAGAAAGCCCTTCGTAGATCAATATCGCGACAATTACAACATTATTTTGAGGAAGACCGATCCGAAGAAAGTCAAAGGAGTGGATGCAATTTTGTCCTTAAATTCGTAAGTATTGGCTGGGAATGTGTTACTGCTGTAGCCAGGTTGATTTTCATGGATGTTCCATTTTCAATTGTAAAACGACTTGACTGAGTTTGAAATTCTATTCCAAAAATGCAAAAAGAATCATGAAATGATGAAGTGAACAACGTTGTCCCAGATATTGGAAATTGTGTGTTTTTATAACTTGTTGAGTAGACAGGATCAGGAGTCAGGAAGAACCACTCTAGGCACCGTGCCTATTAATTCCTGTGTAGAAAAAGTGAGTGCACGCGAATTAGAAGTTGGACTTAAATTACTGGATCTAACATGGAACTCCATTATTACAGAGATGCCAAGTTCAAAGACCAGCTATACGTGAGATTTTCTGTGAATCTGAGTGAGATCACAGACATTGTGTACAATGAATGTGTATGGGGATAGGCACTCTAGGCGACACCGCAATACTTACCCGTGTTAAGAAACTGGGACTCCACTCACGCGCATTTGGGCCGCCCTAGCTTAGAACTAAGCTTTCTTTCCGTAAAAAAAAATTATTCTTATGATTAAATAAATATTAATTAATACATGAATACTGTTAAATCGGTACTCACCGGTTCTCTTCTTGAATTTTCTGCCAATTTCCCACGCTGCTGGCTGCAATTCCGCGGTAAATTTTGTCGCCATAGAGAGCTGTTCATGCAACGTTATTTATAAATGGAGCGCCCTTTACGAGAGTTGTTAATGCCGCGGAGAAATCGTTAGGCATTTTGGCCTGTGTTCAAGGCGTAGCTGTTCTATTTTTTTTATAAAATTATGTGTGAGATCGAAATCTCAGCGAGTAAACACTCTTCCAATATGGAAGAGTGTATACTCGCTGTGATATGATCCCGATAGGGAGGCGCAACACCCCCACCCACATGGGCGCAAACCCCAGGGCCGGGGGACATGTCCCCTCACCCAAAATAGTAGGGGGCACATTATGAAATGTCCCCCTACTATTTTTGGTCATGTCGTTCAAATTCGAAATGTATTTTGGAAGAGACGATCTTACTTTTGGCATGCCCCCTTTTTTTTGCTTGTTTGCTTGTCAAATTTCTTTTGGTCAAGATGACCTTCTTTAGAGGGTGATAAACCTTCTTTTTTTGTTTGTTTTTTGCTTGTCAAATTTTCCAGCCCCTGGTCCCCCTACCTTTGGGGAGAGATTTCCGCCCTTGCAAGTAGACATACTCTTGATATTGTTTGCGAATCTGCACGGGCGTCGATCGAGGGCTGGGGATGAGGAAAAGCGGTGAGACGAGAAAAAAAATAGAACTTAGAAGGGAAAAGGCGACAGAAAAAAAGTGAACGAAAGAAAAATTAATGGAAAATAAAAGGGAAGAGTAAATAGGGAGAAATGTGATGGGTAAAATAAATTATGGGAAAAGAGGACAGAAAAAAAGTGAACGAAAGAAAAATTAATGGAAAATAAAAGGGAGGAGAAAATAGGAGAAATGTGATGGGTTAACAAAATTATGGGGAAAGATTCTGGACGCACTATTCATGTTTTATCATGAAAAGGATAAGTTATTTATCCGCGAGCAGACACTTTTTGATATTGTGATCTGAAACTGGATAATGATTTAAATAGAGAACAATCTGCGTATCTGAATTAACGTGTGTTTTAGATTTCGACCTAGAATTTGGGTATTCTAAGTAACTTTCTTATCATGAAAATCAATAAAGAGAGCGCAAAGCGCGAGCTAAAAATATATGATATAACAAAGGGTGAATTTAAGCTCTGTAATGCAAACACTCTGTGGGAAAATTGTGAATTGTGATGGATCACAGTTAAAAAAGAGCTGATGTATTTTATTTTTATTACTTTGAGTTTTTACATAGGACCGGAACATGCTATGAGGGCATTATGTCATCATATGAAATTGATGACCATCTTCCTATTTCTCTCGCATGGGAGCGCGAAATGTGTTAATTTTATGGCCTGAAAACTGGACATTTAAAGCACTTTGTAATTATGCATAAGAGGCATTATATATCTATCAATGCGAGCAGAAATCGCGAGTCGAATTTTTTGATAAACTGTCATCAAATTAGTTTGATTTAGAATTAATATTGGGATATACATAACCGACTAATCCAAATGCTATAGCGTGCGGCGCTAGCTGATACGTTTTAACAATCTGACCTGAATAGGGAACTTTTTGAGAACTTTATGGAATACAGGAAAATAATACGTACCTGAAAATTCAAATTTTGCGAGCGCGCAGCGCAAGCAGAAAATGATAATGTTCAGATGATAACACAGACATTTTTACAGAGCACTTTTTAAAAATCAATTTGTAAATGAAACAAAATAATGAAAGTTCAATTTCCCAGCTGAAATATGTTTTGTATAATGACTTCAAAGTTTGATTTTTCAAGCTCCATATTGAGCAAGATATGCAAATACCCTAAAAGACAATAAGGCGCGAAGCGCGAGCGAAAATTTTTTATCCTAACAAATAGATTTAAAAAAAAATTATTTTCAGAGTCTTCCCCTAATGTTATTTCATTTAATCATGTTCCTCCTCTTATGTTTGCCTTTCTTCTTTTTTCCTCTCTTTTCCCTTCCTTTTCTTTTTTCCTTTCTTTTTTTTCTTTTTTTGCTCCGCCAATAGGGGGCCCGGGCCCCGCGCCCCCCTGGATCCGCCTATGTTAGCGGTTGTAGGTATAAATCGCGCTCTAACGCTCTAAAACTGTGTTCTTTATCAAAAAGCTGTCTTTCATATTCATTTTGTTCGCAAAAGAATATAAAGTTAATTTCAATCATTGTATATAGTTATCCTGTTTATGATAAAAATACTTAGAAATTGGGTTAGGTTAGGGTTATCAAATTATCAGGGCAGAAAATATATATTTTTTTTCTCATTTTGCGCGTCGAGCTGGCACTATTTGATCTGTGTTATTATGTTTTTGATGACACTTCATTGTATTCACAACAATAATTATTAAACATTGCGCACGCGCCGTGCGCCGCATGAATTATGTAGATCAGGTGAATAACTTACCGCTACACACGAGCAGTTGCTCTATATATTCTATGTAATATAATATATAGAGCAACTGCCCATTTTTAATGGTCCATAATATACCCACTTTCTTCTTTTTTGGAACGAGTATGAATTTATCTACTGATATACTGAATGTACAATAAAAGTCATTATCATGTATTTCTTGGCATTTCATTTACTTTTTTTACCATAATTATATCACACAGCTGTTCGCATAGGCCTACGCCGTCACAAATAACAAAACAAAATCTCACTTTTTTTCTTTTTTGGTGGGGGATAGATTTTCCATACGCATACGTACAATTTTTCAAATTATTTTTTTCTGCTATTTTCATAATAAACTTTAAATGATTTCGCCTTTGCACTATTATTTTTTTAAAGACAAAATTACATCATCATCATATCATCGTCACCAACTTCATTCTCATCTTTATCACCACTACCACCATCATTATTATCATCATCATCATCATCATCACCGCCACCATCACCACCACTATCATCTTCACCAAGATAATTTTCATCATCATTATCATCATTGCCATCATCGTCTTTTTTTCTTATTTTTTCTCCTTCCTGCTTTTTTTCCTTCCTATTTTCCTCTTTTTAGAGGGCACACCACCACACCCCCTTACTGGATATCCGCCTCTAACGTTTGTTGTTGTATATAAGTTGGCGGATGCCTCATGAAATGAAATAATATAAAATAAGGAAAGGGAAACTAATTAGAAAAAGGACTGAGAAGAAGAAAAAAGAAAGCCAAACAAACAAGAAAAAACAATATCAAAATTTTGTTGTAAAGTCTTCTACGTCAGTTTAATAATTATGTTTTCAATGAAATGAGAACATAAAAAAATGAAACAAGTAAGATGGGCTATACATCGTAGCAAAGAAATAGAGGGAAGCTCCGAGACAATAAAAAGGGTGAGAAAAAGAAAAGACTTTGAAATACTCACAACACGAGCATAATAAAAAAATATGGAATAAGCAAGGACAAGTAGCTGAGGGACACCCCCCCCCCTCTCTCTAGTTATTTATGTATCAAACTCGCATACACAAGAATTTCTTACTAATCAAAATATTGCGAGCAAAAAGCACGAGCTGACATTTTTTTAAATATTCAAAACTGATAGAGAGACACATTTTAAACAATTCATGAATCATAATAATTATACAACTAGCTTACCAATCGAATCATTCGATTGCGACAAATGATCTGAGAATTAATGCTTTTAGGAATTCATTAAATTAAAGCAAAGTATCTCAACATTAAAATAATTAAGGCGGGCGCAAGGTATCAGCTAATACACCGATAATTTTTTTTTGGACATTTGAAGTATTTTCGGTAATCATGAAAAAGATTGATATTTCATGAAAGCTCAAATCCCGAAGAGCGGAATATTTTTATTAATTGACTTTTTAAAAAAATGTTCTAAGCCCCATTTAATATTTGATTATAAGTCGATGCATTAAAAGCTGAAAAAATAAAGTATTTTGTGTTCCTCTATCATAATTGTCTTTCTCTTTAACCCTGGTTCTTTTTTTTCTGGGGGGAAGCATTTTGGTTAAAAAGAGAGAAAAAAGATAATTGCTGGCTTGTGGACGCCCGGTGTGGACGGTGGTAGGGACACCCCCCCCCCGTAGTTACGCCAATATGGGACCAAATGATCCTAAATGTCCGAGGCGAAACTTGTGCAATCAAACGTTATTTCTGAATAAATTAAAGCTTGCGCTGTTCAACTTCAATCTCTTTCAGCTAAATTTGCGATGAACGCTGCGTTATGAAATATATAATTATCAACATCTGGCGAAAAGAATAACCGACCGATCACCTGACGAGAACGCGTATACGTGATCTGCATATCAGGTCCGATCGAGAGTCAGAAGTGAAGGACAACTGCCAAGAAAATCAGGAAAAAGTCGTCAAAATGTAAGTTCCCCTTCATTTCTTTCAATTTTTTGTTACTTATTGAAGCATAAATGTATCATTAAAGCAAAATTTCAACAAAAGCCTCAAATTTAGCTAGTACTTTTGTTGAAATTACAATAAATTTAGATCCACATAAATCTCTAACCCAATTTTAGCACTGATGTCGCCTATGAGGTCCATACATGTAATGTTTGGACCTCATTGGTACTAGGAGTGTGGGATGGGCTGTGATAGTTGCGTGAGACAGAGATTTGAGGGGATGAACAAGAGTCCAAAATGCTTGAGTCTCACGCATAATGCGTGAGACTTGGTAGCTCTGTTATTAAAACATATGGTAATTGGACCCTAGATCAGTAGAGGCGCTGGTCCAAAAATTGGGATTGTCCCAGAAAACAAGGATATCCTCATAAACCAAGACAAATCATGTCTTGATAAATTGAGACTGTCCTTGTTTATGGGGACGTTTTTTTTTCACTTCCCCCTACGGGACAAAGACAGCAATTACGGAAATTGAGAGTGCTAAAAATAGATTCAGTGACCTCAATTACCCCCAGTTCACCGTCTATTTTTCATGACTTACCTTCTTCCAATAATCTTGTTATGAAACCTGATATGTTTACATTGACTAGCACACTTGATTGGCGTCGGCACTTGACAGGTGAATGAACATTCCTAGATTTCTTGTGTGAAGAAATCCTTATAAACTGAGACAGTCCCTGTAAACTGGGACGATCCCAATTTTCTGACCAGCGCCTCTACTGTATGCTGTAGATACTACTTGTAGCACTCACACAACATGCGAGGTTAGTAATACTAACCTCGCACAACGCATGTGGTTTCATAGTGGACTTTGACGTTTTCATTCATCACACGAATGTGCGGGAATGAAAAACGCCCAACGTTTCAGTATTTCTCCACTATTTTATTATTTTTTAATGATTTAAGTTTTAAAAAAAAAAGAATTGGAAATTATTTATAAAAGTGTTTTTATCGCTTACCTCCAAGTCTCAACCAGGATACTCCGTTCGATCCGTCCTTGATACTTCGGTGGAAAGTACGCAAACAACAATCGAAAAGCAATTTTTCGTATCGAACATTCTCAATTCAAGTCGTCAGCGCATAATAGGAAATTGTACCAAAAATCAACAGGTTGCATCTCATGTATATACTTATTGGTAAAGTACGCCATCTTTTGACAAGATGATGATGAAAGTGGATTGAACGAGCAAGAAAATAATGCTGATCGCCTAGAATGCAGCTAGCTTGCAAGACCGTAAACAAAGGTACGGTAGGCACTTAAGAACCAAGTTTGAAAGGACACTCGTAAAATTACGTCACTGTCGCGATGAATATTCATTAGATCGTGGTCGTGCGTGTTCAATACAAACTCTCTGCATGCATGCACTCAGTGTGTATTGAACACGCACGACCACGATCTAATGAATATTCATCGGCGAGAGTGACATAATTTTACGAGTATCCTTTCAAACTTGGTTCTTAAGTGCCTACCGGCTTGGTGAATAATATCGCGCGCCCTCTTTAGGCAAAAATTGATATCCACGCTGAGCAGAAGTTATCTACGTGAAGATCACGAAAAATGCTCTTATTTTATTAAAAAAAAACAGCAAAGAGAATTCAACGAACGATCCATATGGTTCGGTAAGTGTTATAGAACAAGTAGAATTCTTAGCTATGATGTAAAGTCATAGTTATTTTAGTAAAAAGGGTGTGAAAGATTCGCGTGCACCAGGTGCATATGAATCCTTCACACACGAGACGATTTGAAACCATGAGTGCTACTTGTAGGATATAATGTATAAATAGTACTCACGTGTTCTTTTCTTGGGGGTATTGAAGCCTTTTTGTCCGGAACTTGCTCAACTTCCGCGGCAAGATTTGTCGCCATAGGGTTGTACACATCCTCGTCTTATACTGATTGTCATGTGACACAGCAATGTCGTTAGGCTTTTTGGCCTGTATTCAAGGCGTTCTATCCGCTATGATTTTATATTGAAGCAAATTCAGGTATAGGCCCCTGTCAAGTCAAAATCGATACAGGGATCGAGGAGGGGGGGGGGGGTAGAGTAAAAAAATTCCCAGTTACATGGTATGAAAATGCTATTTTTTACGATTGTCCATGATCATTAGGGCAAACCCCTGTGTGGCAGGAGAGTGACGAGTAAAAAAAAAATAATAGAAAGAAAGAGTTCCAATTAATGTACAGCATATGGCATGCGGGATAAAGTTACTTTATATGTTCCAAGCGAGTGAAGCAAGCGAGAAAAAACCTTCGTGCAAATCTAACTTCGAGACAGATATCTTACCTTACACTTTTCCTAATTTTGGTTTCTTTAATTCCCTTCATTTCTTTTTTATCTTTGTTGTACATCGGGGGCCATGCACTGGGCCTAACCCTGATCGTGTACCCCCAGTGCTATATCAGCAGGTGGGTATTGATATCTCTGGATATTTAGCAATTTTAAAACTTATAGATGGCTACCATTTTTTATTAAATCGCGAGGGAAGAGCTAATTATCGAAAAACATTTCGGTAAGATTTTTGTCTCACCTGCGAAGCAAAGTGAGACTATAGGCGCCGCTTTTCCGACGGCGGCGGTGGCGGCGGCGGCGGCGTCAACATCAAATCTTAACCTGAGGTTAAGTTTTTGAAATGACATCAGATTCATAACTTAGAAAGTATATGGACCTAGTTAATAAAACTTGGCCATAAGGTTAATCAAGTATTACTGAACATCCTATTAGAGTTTCATGTCACATGACCAAGGTCAAAGGTCATTTAGGGTCAATGAACTTAGACCATGTTGGAGGAATCAACATCGAAATCTTAACCTGAGGTTAAGTTTTTGAAATGTCATCATAACTTAGAAAATATATGGACCTAGTTCATGAAACTTGGACATAAGGTTAATCAAGTATCACTGAACATCCTGTATGAGTTTCACGTCACATGACCAAGGTCAAAGGTCATTTAGGGTCAATGAACTTTGGCCGAATTGGGGATATCTGTTGAATTCCCATCATAACTTTGAAAGTTTATGGATCTGATTCATGAAACTTGGACATAATAGTAATCAAGCATCATTGAACATTTTGTGCAAGTTTCAGGTCACATGATCGAGGTCAAAGGTCATTTAGGGTCAATGAACTTTGGCCGAATTGGGGATATCTGTTGAATTCCCATTATAACTTTGAAAGTTTATGGATCTGATTCATGAAACTTGGACATAATAGTAATCAAGCATCACTGAACATTTTGTGCAAGTTTCAGGTCTCATGATTAAGGTCAAAGGTCATTTAGGGTCAATGAACTTTGGCCGAATCGGGGGTATCTGTTGAATTACCATCATAACTTTGAAAGTTTATTGGTCTAGTTCATTAAACTTGGACATTAGAGTAATCAAGTATCACTGAACATCCTGTGCGTGTTTCAGGTCAAATGTCCAAGGTCAAAGGTCAATGAACTTTAGCCGAATTGGGTGTATCTGTTGAATTACCATCATAACTTTGAAAGTTTATGGATCTGATTCATGAAACTTGTACATAAGAGTAATCAAGCATCACTGAACATTTTGTGCAAGTTTCAGGTCACATGATCAAGGTCAAAGGTCATTTAGGGTCAATGAACTTTGGCCGAATTGGGGATATCTGTTGAATTCCCATCATAACTTTGAAAGTTTATGGATCTGATTCATGAAACTTGGACATAATAGTAATCAAGCATCACTGAACATTTTGTGCAAGTTTCAGGTCACATGATCAAGGTCAAAGGTCATGTAAGGTCAATGAACTTTGGCCATGTTGGGGTTTTTTGTTGAATAACCATCATATCTCTGTAAGTTTATTGGTCTAGTTCATAAAAAGAGGACATAAGAGTAACCATGTATCACTGAACATCTTGTGCGAGTTAGAGTAGTATGCAAAGTCAGCACTGCTGCTATATTGAACCGCGTGATGCAGGTGAGACGGCCAGAGGCATTCCACTTGTTATTGCTTTGACCCCCCCCCCCAAAAAAAAGAAGGAAAAACAATTATAAACTAAGTTATAATATACACCCCATTTACTGATTTCGCTTTTTCTTCTCTCTTTTTCCTCCTTTTTTTTGGGGGGGCTTTTCGGGGGGAAGAACCACCCTAGCTACGCGCCTACCAAATAAAGATGCGGGCGAGCAAAACTTTTGTCACTTAATACAAATATCAATTTTGTGATAGATTTTGACAAAACATTCGGGATGATTCTCACATGATTTTTTTTCCTTTGCTTTTTTATGGCCGGTTATTTCCCACGGTCTTCCCTTTTTCTCCCCCTCTCTATTTCTTTCTTTCTTCCTTCCTTCCTTCCTCCCTTTCTTCCTTCCTTCCTTTCTTCCTTCCATTTCTCTTATCCTGATTTTTTTTCCGGTGAAATCCACTGGGGATCAAGGGCCAGCCTGCATGCCCCTGCGGCGGTTTACGCCTCTGCCGTGGTATGATCTTAATTTTCATTATGATTCAAACTAGAGGTGAATCCATGATTTTCCAAATTAGGGGGGCCGGGGTGAATTTTCTCAAGTAAAATTTGACAACTCCCAAAAAAGGTTCTCACTAAAAAAAAACGGTCATTTTGTCTCACGTAAATTTTGGCAAGTAAAAAAAAAAATGGTCACTCAAAATGAAAGTCATTTTGTTCGCGTAATATTCGGCAAGCCCCCCCCCAAAAAAAAAATTAAATAAAATAAGAAAAGGGAAAGCCAGTTTGTGTACGTGATATTTGTTAACAAAAAAAAGGTTTTAATTATAGAAATGATGGAAGGTAATTTTGTCTCGCGTAAAATTTGACAAATGAAAAAAAAAGATTGTCACTAAAAAAAAAATGAAGGTAATTTTTTTCCACGTAAAATTTGGCAAACCCCTCCCCCCAAAAAAAAGGAAAATGGCTTTTAACAAATAATCATCATAGGTCATTAGGTCTCTCATAAAATTTGACAAATAAAAAAAAAGGTTGTCACAAAAAAATGAATTCCATTAAGTTGTCCCGCATAAAATATGGCAAGCCCCCCCCCCAAGAAAAAATAAAAAAATGTTTTAACTGTTATAAGGATCGAAGGTCATTTTGTCTTGCATAAAATATGACAAAGAAAAAAGGTTGTCACTGAAAAATTATAATAATATTAACAAATAGAGGTATATTAACCCAGGGTATACCACTCAGTTCCGAAAACTGTTCTCCCAGCGGGCCCTGCAATTATTACCCCGGCTTTTTGCCAGGCCCCCCCCCCAAAAAAAAAGGAAAATGGTTTTTAACTAATAATGATCAAAGGTCATTTTGTCTCGCGTAAAATTTGACAATTTTTTTTTATGTTGTCACTAAAAAAAGAAGGTCATTTTTTTCTACCGTTATATTTGGCAAGCCCCCAACCCGATAAAAAAGTTTGTCCCTAAAAGTGATGTATAGAAAGTCATATTGTTAATTTGTTCCCAGTAAAATTTGACAAACAAAAGAAAAAGGCAAAAAAAGAGACAAGAATATGAACGAAATATCCCCATTACAAATAATGCTGTGATTCTCATAAGGAGGGGGGTGGGGCACATAACTAGTATGAATAACATATTTAATGCCAAAATATTTACTATAAATCTCAAAAGGGGGAACGAGCAGAAATACTCACCCCCACCCCTTCCCCCCCCCCCCCGATCCGTCACTGATTCCAAACAATAATGACTTTTATTTACAATACTGATGCTTTGAAATCAAGATACTGAAGATTGATACGCTTAACATAAATTATGAACGTCTGACAAAAAGATAATCTACCGATCACCTGACCAGTATGCGTATCACTTTGGAGTTGATCACTCGTCGCAGCTGTGTGGAACGCTCACCGAAAATCAACAAAAAGGGCCTGAAATGTAAGTTTAATGATAATCCATTTTAATTTGAACTATTTTGATAATGTTTCTAATGTCTTCCCACCAAATGAAAGTCATATCACTTAACTCCAATTTGTATTAAGGCGTACATTTACCAAAGTCTTGGGTTGGAAATCAGAACAGCATTGTCTAACCCATAATTTTGGGTAATGTCGCCTAGGAGGTCCATACATGTTAATGTTTGGACCTCATTGGTACTAGGAGTGGGAAGAACCGTCATTTCTGGGGATTTATGTAACAATTTCTGACATTTTAGTATAATCCCCATTCACTGACGTAGTGTGTAAGTGTGAGCCTGCATGTGTAATCATGTCGCACTATTCGGGCCTAAAGTTAGAATGCTAGATGAAGTTGAGCCAGGACTCCAATATGAATGATGTCTTTTTAAAATACAGTTTGACAATAATTTCAGACAATATCGGAGTCTTGAACTGCCCTTCATGTATAATTTTAAGAGACACATGTAACCACTTGTTCACTGCTACCACCCTGCCTGTGGGGAATCTACAGCCCAGGTCAGTCACACAACATGCGAGGTTAGTAATACTAACCTCGCACAACGCATGTGATTTCATAGTGGACTTTGACGTTTTCATTCATCACACGAATGTGAGGGAATGAAACATGCCAAACCTTTCAGTATTTCTCCACTATGGTTTTCTTTATAGAATGATTTAAGTTTGTTTTAAAAAGGAATTGGAAATTATTTATAAAAGTGTTTTTATCGCTTACCTCCAAGTCTCAACCGTTCGATCCGTCCTTAGTTATCCTTGATACTGCGATGGAAAGTACGCAAACAACAATCGAAAAGCAATTTTTCCTATCGAACATTCTCGATTCAAGTCGTCAGTGCATAATAGGAAATTGTACCAAAAATCAACAGGTTGCTTTTGACAAGATAATGATGAAAGTGGATTGAACGAGCAAGAAAATAATGCCGATCGCCTAGAATGCAGCTAGCAGTACAAGTTGCAAAACCGTAAACAAACAAACGGTAGGCACTTAAGAACCATGTTTGAAAGGACACTCGTAAAATTACGTCACTCTCGCCGATGAATATTCATTAGATCGTGGTCGTGCGTGTTCAATACAAACTCTACATGCATGCACTCAGTGTGTATCCTTTCAAACTTGGTTCTTAAGTGCCTACCGGCTTGTGAATAATATCGCGCGCCCTCTTTAGGCAAAAATTGATATCCACGCTGAGCAGGAGGTATCTACGTGAAGATCACGAAAAATGCTCTTATTTTATTAAAAAAAACAGCAAAGAGAAGTCAACAAACGATCCATATGGTTTGGTAAGTGTCATAGCACAATTAGAATTCTTAGCTATGATGTAAAGTCATAGTTATTTTAGTAAAAAAGGGTGTGAAAGATTCGCGTGCACCAGGTGCATATGAATCCTTCGCATGCGAGATGATTTGAAACCATGGGTGAGCCCAGGTAGGACTATGGTATGCCAATGTTGTACAGAGCACACACTTTAAAAAATCATTAAAATATCACTTTTGTGACCAAAATTACTAATTTCCATACAGTTGCAATTTATTTTTCATGACATTAGTAACTTGGTAAGTTGGGAATAATTTTTGTATTCACCAGAGCGCTCAAAAACTTGAATTTTGGGCATATTTTTGTGTATACATGCCCTCTATTGGTGGAAAGTAATATGGCAAGAAAATTTTCATATTTTGATCTCTATTTTTAATTAAGAAAAAAATAATTTAAAGAATCAAATTTAAATAAGAGTCAAGTTGTACGAATAATAGGTGTAATGGAAACTGTCAGTGTAAAAAATCAAGCATTTGCCCCCAAAGAAAAAGAGAAAATAAGCCAAACATTGCCACCCTTATTTTGCCACACATGGAGATATAAGTGAGAACAAGGTTATATCATAACCTTAGTCATTGAATGAGTGCATGTAACCAAAGATGGATTTACGTAGGATATCCATCGATCTTTCAATATAAAAATCATGTGAATTGTTGTGATTTTAATCATTTTATTAATCTCTGTAGATCTCTGTAATGTGTAGGAAGGTTTTAAAAAATGGTCAATTAAAATGTAAAAAATGAAGGTTTCTTACCAGACCGATGTCGTGTAGATCCCTCAATCCAAATGTACACAACGCAAATACAACAGGGTCGACCCTTGAACCGTTTATGTATGACGTACATCTGGTAAGCGATGCCGTTTTGAAGAACAAATTATAGATAAAAATTATTATTTCACAAATATCAAAATTTAATACGTGATTATAAATAACTAGTATAATACTGCTAATTATTTATAATAACATAATAAATTTTAGTATTTGTGAAATAATTAAATTAAATAATTAATAAGATCTAGATTTTTTTTTTTACAATTTTAGGTCTAAATGACATTAAAATCTTGAACCTTGGCCCACTATTTTTGTTAGACTCTAATCTCTCTTTTGATACTGCGCATATTCCAAGAAAATATTGAAAATATACATTACCAATGATTTATTACTTATTTTTAAAATTTATTGTTGGAGAGAAAAAAAATGGCAGCGTGTGTTTCTGCCCTTTACGTTTGTTGATTGTTAAGTTAAGTTTTTATGAAGGCTTTCCGTTTATCCTGGCCAATCAATGCGAGTGACAAGTTCCGAGCACACGTACATAGACAAGCACAATGCAGTGGCACGAATCGCGATAAATGATGACTGGTAAAGATGTTTGTAAGGATGATGACGTCATCCAGGATGGCAACTTACAATGACCGACAAAAGGATCGAGGATGACTATGTTTTGATTATCATTTGAAAGAAATTAACTGTAACTGCGGTCTCATTGTACAATATTTCTGAATTTCATATATTTTCTTGTCAAGTTGGATGTAATTTAAATTTTATTATGTGACATTTTATGTACAAAAAACAATCCTAAAATCAGGTTTCCACCGAATGTTAGATCTAACGTTACTGCTAATACATTTTCTTTACGTATGGGCCTCCAAGCTCTTCAGTCTGTGTATTGGTGAGTGGAGCCAATGCAGTTATAAAGCGGAACAACCAAATACAGAGACTGAAGCTTTTGGTCTACTCGTTGAGTTACAATTTTTGTGTGTTTCTGTTGTTGTTGAAAAGATCCAGATTAATAACCAGGAGAACAACAAGACTTTAAAGGTAAATGCTAGTTTTTGTAATGATATCAAAATGAGTTCGTACAGAATCCAATGAAATGACCACCAAAGTGTCTGTTTGTATAAATAAAACGCATGTGCCAAAGGATTCTGGAAGAAATTGTGTAATTGCTGAGAAATCAGCAAATAAGCACAGGATTCGGGTAGGGCGTCGGGCCCGACGCTCTATGCAATAATTATACATTGTCCCACGTGCGCTTATCTGTGTTGGGGATCTTTGGTGTGAACATTTTTCAGCGTAGATTTCAAGATTTCAAGATTTCACAAAGTTCAGTTAATGTAACTGTACCAGATCTAGATCTTTGATGATATACTGACAATTAAGCCTTGTTTTACAGACTTTCTCATGAAATCAGTGTTTACTGCAACTACTGGAATTTCTCTTTAAACAGGATAGTTTTAGATAAACACATCTATAACACTTTCATTAGTAGAACTCTTCAGACACAACCATAGCTGTAGCTAGCCTTTCCTCGAAGTCCCATCTCCCTTTCATACATAATCTAGGATAGTCGTGCATGCATGTAGTCGTGAGTAAAGTCACCAAACATTGGACGGTTCTAAATATCGGACAAAAATGATTTCAACTCCCTCATAACTACAGGAGGGGGGAGGATCCCCCTGTCCCCTGCATGCAAGACCCTTGTCTCATGCCTACATACCAAAGCTTTTCTAAGACATTCTGGAATGTTCTTATGCAATGAACTTCCTTAGTAAAAAAAAAAACTAACTAACTGAATGAATGAATGTACAGTGTATATGTTATTTCTCTTATAATAACATAAGGATGATTCCTAAAAATGTCAGAGAGTGAGACCCAGATATAGATGGATGTTCTATTCATGCACTGTTTACATACATCACAGGTAGACTGACATTTTAGCCGTGATTACAGTATGTGGCGTCTTGTTGCACGGAGGGGCTTGCACGTACTAACACAGCAGCAATGGAGACGCATGGTCACAATAACGCAAGGGACGTCAAACCGCGGGCTAACGGCAGCCTTGGTTGGAGGCACAGCTGGCATTGTGATGGGTGGCATTGTGTGGGAGAAGTAAGTGCGGCAATCTTCCATTTTCCTTATGATATTTAGGAGAGGATCAATTCATAGGTTGAAATAAAGGTCAAAGTGGAAGGGAATATCAGAGTGAAGCATATTTTTTCTGTAATGAAAACTGTGTTGAAAAAAAATCATTTATGATTTGCATAATTCATTTTTTGGATTATGTTAATTCTAAAGATAGCCAATGGCTTAATGTTGATTACAAAATGATATGTATTTTTCTTACATGTACTGTAATTTACCACCTTACACAAGTGGGACGACAGTGGACACTTATTCTAAGTCACCTTTTATGCCCTGTTTTACATGTGGTCTATGGTAGGATCATAGTACTTTTTTTTGTAAGTTTAAAGTTACTTTGAGTTGACAGAATTTGATTTACATGTACTTAGATAATGATGATACATGGACCACTGCTGTATTGTAAATAAGCGTATATTTGCCTAAATCGAAGCAGTATTTCACACAACATGTATTTAAGTCTAGTGTTATATACCTCTTTTACATATTTTTTTTTGGGGGGGCATGGGGTCCCAATAGATTTGATTTCTAAGGTAAAGTTACCTGTATTTCAAATTAAAATACTTTGTCTTACAGTTCAGTTCATGCTCAACATATTTGAGGACATTTCTTTCTGTTTATTAGGACATTGAGAGCCAGCAGTAGTTCAGTTCAAGCACAAGACAAAGGGGATGAAAAGAGCATTGATGAAGATGGAGGAGAAGAAGAAGAAGATGAGCCGGATGGGAAGAAGAAAAGAAAAGGACCAGGCTTCAGAGATAGGAGGGTAAGTGGGTGTGAATAGAGGGATTGAAAGAGAGAGGAAGGGAGGAAAAGATGGAGAAGAAGAAGAGTCAGACAGGAAAAAGAAAAGAAAAGGACCAGGCTTCAGATATAGACAGGTACTAAAGTGGATGTGAATAAAGAGAGTGAAACAGAGAAGGAAGCGGGGGGGGGGGGGGGGGGGGGGGGGGGGGGGGGGGGGGGGGGAGAGAGAGAGTGAGTGAGAGAGGGGGGTATTGTAATGCACAGTTGAGTATATCCATATAGAAATTGCACAATATAAATTCAAGATTATTATTGATCATTATTATTATATGTATTACATATATAGATCATTGAGTATGAGAACCGCATCAGGGCTTACTCCACGCCGGACAAGATCTTCCGTTACTTTGCTACCCTGAAGGTGTATAACGAGGATGAGGTCTTGATGACCCCAGCTGATTTCATCCGGTCCATCACACCAGACGAGAAGCAACCAGATGGCCTAGGCCTGGACCAGTTTAAAAAGATTGATCCTAAGGTGAGTGTCATTGCTGTTTGTTCTCAGTGAAATTGTAAGAGGAAGAATTGATATACTAGGTGGCTTATGTCCTTTTGTAATATTTCAGCAAGCGTCACTTTAGCCTTATTATATAAGATCCCTGATACGTATAAATGTAACTTCTGATGGGTTCCATTGCAAAGGAGAAGAGTTTAGTGGATTCACGGTCACTATGTATTCTTTTGTGGGCATATGGTGGTCCTGAAATGGACCATCTAAGCTTGACGTTTCGACAAGTGTGTTCTTGTCGTCTTCAGGAGAGTGTAGTCTTCTCCTGAAGACAACGAGAACTTACTTACCATTACTGATACACATGTACAGTTTTCGAAGGCTGAACCTGGAGCTGGCTTATAAGCAAGATCACCGAACTTCAATTATACATTGCCTTTATGCGGGATGTTATACCCAATATTTGTGTCTAATTATTGGGTGTACTCATTGCCAGCACCATCATCATTCCCATCATAGTCCTCATCATCTCCTCCCTTATCACTACCACCATCATCACCACCATCATCATCATCAACACCACATCATCATCCCCATCATCATCATCGTCTTCTTCATCATCATCATCATTATCACCATCATCACCACCATCATTATCCTCGTCATCGTCAACTACCATTTACATTTAAAGTGTTCAATCAATTTTCCCCCACCTTTTCAGAAATACAAAGCAGATGATTTCCAAGGTCTTGGTGAAGACAGTATCTTCAGATTACTTGGACAGTGCGGTCTCATTTCATTTGCTGATTACATGTTCCTACTCACTGTGTTGTCAAGTGAGTATTCTTTTCTTAATATTGAATGTGAAAAAGTTCATGATTGACATTGATAGAGTTAAAATATCCCGATGGAAAGAGCACCAGTGAGCACATGGAAATGTTGGGGTGGGAAGAAATTGTTTTGGAAGTAGTTTGAGATGGATTGGTCAAGCGTTGAGGAGGGGAGATGATGAAACTTCGGAAAGGGCATGGGATCTGGGAATGGATGGTATAAGACGAAAGGGAAAATTGGAGATTACATGGAAAGATATGGTAAAGTAGGAAAGCAGTGAGGTTGGTCTGAACAAGAAAGATGCTCAAGTCAGAAAGAAGTGGAAGGAGGGAGTGTCCTGGCGCCAGAGTCAGCAACCCTTCATGAGAGAGTAACCCTGACTGAAATACACAGTGATGATAGGGAGGAGGAAGATGATGATGTTGATGATGATGATCATGATGATGATGGTGGTGGTGGTGGCGATGATGCTGATGGTGATGGTGATGATGATGAAGATGATGATGGTGGTGATGATAAGGGAGGTGGAGATGATGAGGACAATGATGGGAATGATGATGATGATGATGGTGATAGGGCTTCAGGACGCCATCCATCGAGTTACTGAGGAATGGCTTTAAAGTCTCATCCCAATGTATTATGTGACATGTCCACAACATAAAAACCAATCCATCCAGCATTTCATGATTCATAGATTATATTTCTTCAATGCTTCAATCAAAAGATTTTATTATATTACATAGGTCATGTAGATTCGAATCAGTGATAGGTCAATACGCCATCACGTGACCATGGCTGCGAGGATCGCATTTGTTATATTCTAGGTTTTGACGTCACCTCAGGGAATATACCGCGTTGTATTTTCAATTGCGGCGTTATATCCACTAAGGTGACGTCACTCGCTGCATACAAGTTGCGCAACAAGGTAGTTGATGTACGCGCTAGTGTTAACGCGTCGATTGCATGAAGAACGCGCTTAATGTATTTTCAAAAAAAAAACTATTATGACGTAGATGGATCAGAGCAGTAGCAAGAATTTCGGGTTTGAGCCGGATAATGAATACAATTTCTGATGGCGAATCCACATATACTATATAATATAACAGATATTGCCTGGTCTATCGTTTTAATAAATAACATTTCAACTCCCTCCGAAGCTATATTTTTTCCCTCGGGATAATATTTTCCCTTGGGAAAAATATAACTCCGTCGGGGAGAGGAAATGTTATATTCAAACTCTAGGTAGGCAATATCTGTATAATGGTTACTATCTCTTGGGTTGCTGTAAATTTCTCCCACCCCCTCCTAAAAAGAAATATATGAATTAAAAAATGAAATACATAGAAAAAAATTTTATAGCATAAAAAAGTTGATCATAATCTCATCCTACGAAGATCAATTAGACCAAAAACTAATATTGTGGGCTTAGAATATAATTTATATCTCATGCATAAATGAAAATGATTAATTATGAAAACTTTTAGAGCAATAGACTACAATATTATTACAGATTATGTCATCAGTGATATGTTAATTTTTATATTGCAGTAGCCATGATCATGGGGGGGGGGCTCCCAGACCCCCCTCACCAGTCCCTACAGTTATATGTGGTACTTTGCAGATGGCATGACTAGATTTGATGGTATCTAAAGCTTTATTCCCGATACCATGATATTTTTCTTTTCAAATTCATTAAATATTATGTACTCTTTTGTATGTTACAGCGCCAGAACGCCATTTTGAAATTGCGTTCAGACTCTTTGACCTCAATGGAGATGGCCATGTCTCCTGTGATGAATTTACCCAGGTAAGCGTGACATTACATTGCATCTGCAACATACACCTGGTCCCTGTCATACATACTTTGATATTGATCCGATCAACCACAATTATGGGAAGCCAGGGGAGCGTTTCATGAAAGGACTTGTCGGACGTTTTATCCGACAAGTCCCATTTTATCCGACAGTTACTATGGTAACAGTGCCTCTCAGCCAATCAGAATCAAGGAAAGATGTCAGATCTGACAACTTGTCAGACAAAAATTTTGATGAAACGGTCCCCTGGAGTTCAACATTTAGAGTGCAATTTCCATTCAAAATGTTTTCTAAATAATAATGTGTAATTAAAGCAAAAGGTTCAATTGTCTCGTCAGTTCAGTTTGCTTCTCTTTGCTTTCGATAGTAAATTGTGTACATGGACTATCTGAAGAATTATGACATTGATGTCTTTCCATAGTTCCATTGAGGTTGATTAGAAAGCCTAGCGCACACTATGCAACGTGATTACACCAAGATAAGATTGCAACAAAATCACAGAGTATGCGCCGATCTACGACACGCTGCAACTGCGCCCTCCTTTGTTGCAGACCAAATCTCAGACATTTGGCATGTCAAATCTTTTTGCGACATTTCTGCAATTTTTGCTAATTTCAGCCAAACAGATTTCTCCTAGGTGCTTTGCTTCAGCAGTGCAGACAACATACTTGCAAAGAACTTCAAAGCCCTAAGTTGAGATGCGCTTTATACCGAGATAAATGTAAAATATTTTTGCTCCTTCTGTTTTAAAATTAAGGTAACTGATGTGATGAGAGCACAGACTGCTACAGGAAAGCGTCATCGGGACAGGAAGACGACAGGAAATACGCTAGATAAACCGTTCAACAGCTCACTGACGACATACTTCTTTGGAGCTGACCAGAGTCGGAAGCTGACCTTTGAAGAGTTCAACGAGTTCCAGCGGAAGCTTAGGCTTGATCTTCTTAAGCTTGAGGTAGATATTGGTTGTGGTTGTTACATTTTCTTTTTTGTAACCTCTCCCTCAACTTTGCTTCATTCTTTGCATCCTCTTCCTTTAACCCAACCCACATCCACCACTTGCTTCTTCCATATATTCTTTGGTCACCCCCTTCCCCTCAGACCATCCTCTTCCTTCAAACAAACTTTCCTACGCTCCTCCACCACTTGCTTCTTTCATATATTCTTGGGTTGCCATAACCCCCACCCCCTCCGGCCTCATCCTCCTTCGACCCTACCATTCTACTATCCACCACTTGTTTCTTCCATCTGTCATCTTTAGTTGCCCCCTTCCCCTCTGACCTTCCTCCTTTCCAATCCTTCCATTCTTCTCAATCACTTGCTTCTTCCATGTCATCTTTGGTTGCCCCTTTTACCTCTGACTATCCTCTTTCAATGGAAGCCTCCTACTCTCCTCGACCATTTGCTTCTTCCATGTCATTTTTGGTCACCCCCTTCCCCCTGACCATCCTCCTTCAACCCAACCCTTCTAATTTTCCCAACCACATGCTTCTTCCATGTCATCTTTGGTTGCCCCCTTCCCCTCTGACCGTTATCCTCCTCTTTCAATCCAACTCCCCTACTCTCTTCCACCTTGCTTCTTCCATGTCTTCTTTGTTCACCCCCTTTTCCCCTGACCATCCTCCTCCTTCAGACCCTCGTTCTTTTACGTCCACCACTTGCTTCCTCATCCTCAAGTCTCAGTTATGTATCTATCTTTCATTTCCCTTGTTATATTCCTATTGTCTTTTGTGTTGTCTAGATTTTCACCATGATTTTTTTTGCCTCTATTTTCCGTTTGCCTCAGTTTGAGCGCTACCAACCGGAAGACGGCCGCATCACGGAGAAGAGCTTGGCCAAGCTTCTCCTGGTTTACGCCAATTTGCCCAAGCAGAGGACATCTCGTATGCTGAGAAGAGTCAAGAAAAAATATGAAGACGATGTTCAGGTGGGTGGTTCGTCAGCAGCGGAAAAAAATTACCTGATAGCTTGGGGCGATTTCACGCCTGAAATTCTCAAAAGAGTCCTTTAAGATATAAAATGAGCGCCAGAAAATCCATCATTCACAGCATCATTAACGCTTATCTAGAGTTGCAGATTTAGGGAGTAGGACTGTTGTTTCAAGTAACCCCATTAATGAACAAAGAAAATCATTATTTGCCTGTTCATCGCATTTGATCAATAAATAATTCATAATCAAGTTTTTTGCATTTCTGACATGAAGTTACTTCATTATTTCATTTAGTAATTGGTTCCATTTGCTCGGGCAAGAATTGCTTCACTATAAGTTCCACACTCTATCTTCAACTCAGGATTTAAGTCTTTACCCTACCCTTAACCTAACACTAAAACGTGGCTTAAAACCCGATTGCCACCCTGACCATAGCCCTACATCTTAGAAGAAATAAAGCCCAGAGCAAACTTAGCAGGAGCAAATTTTGTGTCACTAAACAATTATTCTGTGCACTTCGAATTTTTCATGAATTTGTACATACTAGTTTGGAAATTGAATCCACTTTTATGTACATTTTCTCTTTCTAATCATATGCCTTTTGTGATTGCTAACATTCATGATGATGATGATGATAAACTCCAAGTGTCTCCGACGAGCTGCCAAGTACTAGTGGTACCGGTTTTCCATATTTAGTACTGAAAAAATTAGAAGAATACTGGTCGTTGCATGAAAAATACTAATTTCTTAAGTTTCAGTTTTATGTGTTGTCCTATGGCATTTCTTTGAAAATACTGATTTATTCAGCAAAAAAATGATTTCGGCTTTCATAATACTGAAATGTTCTTGTTCAGGTTGGCAGCTCTGTCTGCCAAAGAAGACATTGGGAGAATTTGTACTTCCATCTGGGTAACACATTGGTGAGGAATATTACCCATATACTGAACTCTGGTTTAATTTAAACTGTGGGATGGTATCCTGGTAGCCTTTTTATCTCTGTTCTTATCTTTTATGTTATCTCACTGAGATAAGAAAATGCTGAAATCATTGCAAATTGGTATTCTGAAAATCTACTTAACGCGTTCTTATCTCTGTTAGGACTGCCCCTTTCTCATATTCAACATGCCCGCTTTTTGTCTCACCTGCATAGCAGAGTGAGACTACAGGCGCCGCTTTTCCCACGGCGGCGGCGTCAACATCAAATCTTAACCTAAGGTTAAGTTTTTGAAATGACATCATAACTTAGAAAGTATATGGACCTAGTTCATGAAACTTGGCCATTAGGTTAATAAAGTATTACTGAACATCCTAGTAGAGTTTCATGTCACATGACCAAGGTCAAAGGTCATTTAGGGTCAATGAACTTAGACCATGTTGGGGAATCAACATCAAAATCTTAACCTGAGGTTAAGTTTTTGAAATGTCATCATAACTTAGAAAATATATGGACCTAGTTCATTAAACTTGGACATAAGGCCAATCAAGTATCATCAAACATTCTGCATGAGTTTCACGTCACATGACCAAGGTCAAAGGTCATTTAGGGTCAATGAACTTTGGCCGATTTGGGGGTATCTGTTGAATTACAATCAAAACTTTGAAAGTATGCTGGTCTAGTTCATAAAACTTGGACATAAAAGTAATCAAGTATCACTGAACATTCTGTGCAAGTTTCAGGTCACATGATCAAGGTCAAAGGTCATGTGAGGTCAATGAATTTTGGCCACATTGGGGGTATTTGTTGAATTACCATAATATCTCTGTAAGTGTATTGGTCTAGTTCATAAAACGTGGAAATAAGAGTAACCAAGTATCACTGAACATCTTGTGCTAGTTAAAGTAGTTTTTAAAGTCAGCACTGCTGCTATGTTGAATCGCGTGATGCAGGTGAGACGGCCAGAGGCATTCCACTTGTTTTATATTACCAATCAAAATTCACTTTATATTGGCAGTTTAACCAATAGAAGCATTCTTATGTCAAGAGAATGTTATACGCACTCTGCGTATTCTGGTGTAATCACATAATTGTGCATAATTCAGAATTCCACATGCACATACAGTGTATGTTCTTATCTTTTTAGCATGCGTTGATATTATATGCGCAAGTTATAAATCTATGCGCTCGGCATAGGTTTTAAAGAGAGAATAGATAGGAAAAAGATTAGAGCATTTTCAGAATACCAAATTTGAGTTCATGATGCAGATAACAAATTTGAGATAAAGTTTTCAGAACACCGCCCCTGTTCTAAAGTTATGGTTTAACAATGGATAAACAATTCTGACGCAAATCTCTAACAGTGCAGGTTGTATTGATCAGCACAATTGACACTCAAGTAATTTATAAATGTCTGGGAATATAGTTTAAATAGTTTTCTCAACAGTAAAGAATTTGCTTGATTGGGAAGGAATTAAAAATGAATAAAAACAACAAGCAATGGAAACAACATTATGACATAATTTTGGTATGGAGTAAAATGAGGATTTTTCAGATTTCAGAATTGCCACCTTTCCCAATCCTCACGGACACTAATATTAGGGTCCCCTAACACAAAAGTTAACGCTTAATCATACACTTGATTTTTAAGATTGATTGTACATTATAGTCAATAGAATCAAACGTAGAAAACTGCTCTACAATCAATGCTAAGCTTTGTGTTACAGGGGGGTTACAGGCCCGACAGATCTGCTATTCGTGTGCAAAATTATTTCCCGCAACACCCGCATCATACATGCATGTACATTACGACTGATGGCTGGAGATATTCGAAATGCAGGACCTAACATAGATTATGACATGGATAAGAAAGTGGTTTTTCAAACAAATCGAGTACATATTGAGTGAGGAAAAAGTTACTGAATTAAGGCTTAGATATAGATCATTACAGTCCATCGAATCAATAGTGCATTTAACATGGATTATTGGTGGATCTCTGGCAATTGATTCCATGGGTCAAATCACCTCTCCAGCCAAAACCATTTCGCATGCGTTGATTATGTACACATCATGTATACGTGCAGGGTTTTTTCTTTTATTAACTCCTACACAAACGATATGCCTCTAGCACACAATGTAATGGGCATTATGCTTTACTTTCCCCAGAAATGGGGGATTAGATTCAAATTCCTGGGGGGACCACTTTCACCGATGAGTGGATACCAGGCATGACCATGCGGTTTCGAAAAGCACCCTAAACAAGGGAAGCAAGGTTTTTCCAGATTATGAAAATGCATCTCTTAACAAGTACTTAGCTTGTGAAACCCTACAAGTATTGAAAATATATCCTGCTCTTTCGGTATTTTAAACATCGTTTTTGACACCCTTATAACGTTACATAGGCCTATACGTAACATACTTGCCCACTCTTTCCCTTTTTACGCGTGGTCGCGCATGGTATCCACACTTCAATGGAAGTTGGCCCCCCGGCGGCCTCCTGAGCTCTGGGAGGAACCAAATGTGGCTTTGGAAAGTCGTCCTAAATCATTACATCGCTGTTACCATAGTAGCAACCAGAATTTTGCACACGAAACGCAGATTGAATGTTTCCGTTCCAGATGCGAAACAAAAAAAAATCTCGTCACACAATTTGCATTGCAGGACAGAGTTTTACGACCATGACGACGGGCCAAAAAGTCTCTTCCAAAATCATCTACCGTCGCAAATAAGCGTTCGCGTTCTCCAACGAAAGGTCGGGAGTATCATTATGGGCCAATTGAAATAAGAGAGAAAAAAATATTTTGATGTGTTTCACTAACATACGGATCTCATTAATTTATGCAGTTAGAATGTTTCTTTGCATGTGTTTTGTGCAGGGTGTAACGTTTGAAGAGTTTGAAGCTCTGCAAGCTTTCTTGAGAAATATCAATGATGTGGACACAGCTCTGTCGTTCTACCATGTAGCAGGAGCGGCCATTGATCCAGGTGAGTTTACACTACAGGCACCTCAGTTCTGTTAGTGCCTTGTTTATATTTTTTACGATCATGGTATGATCATAGAGCTATTACATAAGGAGGACTGACTCTCTCGAACGCTTTGCCCCATGCGCGGCACCGCTGATCCCCTCACAGCAGGGTGATCCATCACGGCAATTTCACACTTACAGGTGCAGGCCGCCCGTAAATCAGCCCTAAATCAGATAGGGAAAGTTGATCGAATGCAATTTAAAACGCCGTCATTCGGACCCAATGGGTAATATTAATGTAAATAAAATTTACAGATCATAATCAACGAAATATCATAAAAGTTAGGTCTAGATCTATCTCTTCAAGTGCGTCAATTCTAGTATTTTCTGAAACGATGCGGAGCTGAGTCCTGTACTGTGTGAATGAGAGGAGTGAGCGAGCCCGGAGCTCAAGCATCACGCTCACCTTCAACTTACACAAATAGGACTACAAGGGGCACCGGAAGATACTGGACGATGCATCAATCGACATAGAAATGCTCCGTAGATTCGTCGTTATATTTTCAAGGCATACATGACCAACAAATAATCTTACCATCGAAGTCAACTTTGAAGTATGCTTCCCCCCCATCATTGTAATTTTTAAGACAGGAGCGTACAGGAAAAGGTTTTATAAAGCAAGAAAGACAGATATACATAAATGACTAGTATCCAACTTTCTCCGTACGTACCATGGCTGGGTTGAATGAGATTGTAACTTATTCGGTATGTATGCAAAGGGGATCATCTCAGAAGTTCAACCATACATAAAAGACGTACATCAGGAATCCATACTAAGAGATATGGATGTTGGAAGAACAGCAAGTCATGTTTTGATTTTGAGAAAAACAGAGCTCGAAGGGAAAGTTATGTGGGAGAACGTCGTTTACGGCGGTGCCTCGCAGGGACCTTCAAACAATCTCTGACCTCAGATTTTACGAGCTGGCTTATCGCGTTATGTAAGTGGGCTCTAACTTTCGCCTGGCGGCTTGCCGATTGATGTTAGATATCGTTCCTTCGCCCGAAGGAAGCGATAACAAAGGATTAACAGAGGAATTGGAAGATGGTTCTCCTTATGTAATAGCTCTATGGTATGATGGATTACTTTGGACTTACTTTAATCTCGTTCAAACTTTTTTTTTTTAATTTGTGGAAACTTTTTATAGATTCATATATTTCTTTGTTTCACTCCTTGCATTGACAGAGACCTTCAAGCATGTAGCTAAGATGGTAGCCAATGTCGATCTGTCAGACAGAGTGATTGGAATCTGCTTTACACTTTTTGATGAAAATGGTAAGGTTTTGTGTGATGATGATGATTATAATGATGATGATGATGAGGATGGTGATGATGACGATGAAGATAATGATGTGATGATGCATAATAATAATACATACATGTATGTGCCAGAGGATTCTGGAATAAATTGTGTAATTGCTGAGAAATTTACACAATAAGCATGTGATCTGAATCAAATGTAAAGTTTTTATTCCGAGCAATAATACACTGTCCTGCAGGTGCCTTTCTGTGTTGGTGATCGTTTTTCTGTTTAGTCTGAGGATGTCACAGAGATCATTATAAGTAATTGTACCAGATCTGGATCCATGATGGTGTAGTGAAAACTAATCTTGGTTTTTCAGACTTTCTTGTGAAATCATTGTTTACTTTCATCTATCTTTAAGGCTTCAATACTTCTTTCTCTGCAGATGACGGTAAACTCAGTAACAAGGAATTTGTGTCCGTGATGAAACACCGCGTCCAACGCGGTCTGGACAAGCCAAAGGAGCTCGGCCTCAGCAGGATACTCGCCGCCATGTGGAAGTGCGCGAGAAAGACGCAGATCTTCGTTAAAGGGGAAGAGGACGTCACGCTCAAGCGAAACATCTCCCGGGCCAAGCTTTACGCAACGATATGAGTATGGACAATGGTTGAGAGAGGATAGCAGAGGATTTGATAGTAGCAGTAGATGGACGACATTACTTGTGGTTCACATAAGCTTGACATGGGAGAAAGCATGAAGCGTAGCTTAACTAGACCTGCTAGCTTTATCCAAACCTAGTATGTCCCAAGCTGATTGTACCCTAGCAGTTGATCTGAACAGTAATTTGAAGAGGTTTATCAGCAATAAGTCTCAAATCTCTGAACAGTTTGATCAGAAAATATTCATGAATATTGTTATGCGTTATTAGTACTATTCGATGACTAAAAAAATATAGGAAACTATATAGATACTTTGAAATATTTCATCAGAAAATATAGATTAATGTTTTTATCGATGATTAGTACTTTTATGTACCTTTTTCATTTAATCAGAATTCAATTAAAGAAAAAAGTATGTGATGGTCTCATCAGAAATTAGTCATCAGTGATATTATTGGTGATAAACACTCTTCAATTTTTTTAATTCAAAGTGAAAATAGGAAGTGTTTGGACACTTCCTATTCTGAAGACAGTCCGTATTCTGAAGTAAGGTTTAACTTAATAGACCATGGTCTAACCTTGAGCTAAGATTATGGGAACCCAAATATGTCAAAATTATGTTTTCATTGAATGCTTCTAATGTTCACTTTGCTCTTTCCTAATTTTTTTTATGGTGAAGACAACTATCTTATTCATCCTTCCCAGACAATTAAGAATTATTTGAGACTAAAATGAGCTGATACATTCAAACTCTACTGTTACAGAATTATGGCACAATAAGCTTCCCATAGTTAAACCACAACTTTAAACCGGAGTTGAAGTTAAACTCAACTTCAGAATACGGGCCTTAGATTCAACCTGCCCACATTCAGCGTGCAATATACTGTACAACATGTAGGGGAGTGTACGATACTTGATTCTATAAATATGAATTCCATGTACATGTGGGGGGGCAGACCTTTGCTCATACAGGATCTTTGGCACGGAATGCTCATCCCCATCCTGCTTTCACCGATTAGTGATGATTGAAATAGTTTTCATGATTATATCTGTTTAGTGGAGGGTCTGATCAACTGGTTCTGGTTATTTTGTATTTTCTTACTTCTTCTATATATCAATGATGATATGCATATTCTTTAAGTGCTTTCTTCCTGTTTTTGTGTTGTTTTTACTAGTGTGCATCAATTCAATTTCAATTCAAGAGGACATGATGAATTATTATTTTTATTATTTTTTTCTATCTCACTGTCATCATCATCATTATTACCACCATTACCACCATCATGTTCATCATCCTCCTTTTCATCAACATCATCACCATCATCATCAGCATCATCACCATCATCACCACCATCACCATCATCATCAGCATCATCACCATCATCACCATCATCATCACCATCATCATTAGCATCATCATCTTAGTAATTTTATTTACTACCACCAAGAATTATGTACTACATCTCACAAGAATAGAATGTGTCAATTATATGCAGTTGTCTTGGCTTAATCATAGAGTTGCAGTCTTGTAGCAAAAAAAAAGAAAGAAATGATGAGACTTGGAATAATTAGGCCTGGTTCATGACATATTTTAGAAACTTTGATACTGCTGGGTGGCAAATGCCATCTATTTGTATGAAGTCCATTTGTTTAGATTTTCCAAAAATAAACACAGGAGAATTTTCTTTGTGTGGTGGGATTTGTGTAAATATACTTAATATTAAAGTAAAGTACATGTACTGTACATAAGAAAATATGACAATTAAGATTTTGAAATGTTGCTCTCCTTTTGTTTAGTTATGTAGTATAGCTTTGATTTTCAAATTCATGTTTTATCAAGTAATATGCAAAGTGGATAGTGCAAGTATTTTTATTTTAATATAGATATTTGTAAAGTCTTTAAATTCTATAGTATTTCTGCCCTTCTCTTTTCCCTCTCCCTCCATATGTTTTAATATTTCTCTTCTCTTGAAAGGTACATTTTTCTCATTGTTTGGATTATTAGCTATTTAAAGATATTGTTTAGTAATGGGTCTGGGAGAGGTAGCACTATGGACATTTAATGACTATTTCATCAAAATCGGATGTAGAATAAGTTATGACATTTTAAAGTTTTGCTTATTTTTCATATAACAGTGATATGCACAACTCAAATGAGACAGTCAATGATGTCCCTCACTCACTATTTCTTTTGTTTTTTATTGTTTGAACGATACAATATTTCATTTTTCATAGATTTGACAATGAGGGCCAACTTGACTGAATCATATAGTATTAAACAATGCTCATTCTACATGTTCAGGGAGAAATTAATCGTTTCACTTGACAATGAGGAGAAAAATAGAATATTCCCTATTTCATATATTATAAAATACAAAAGAAATAGTGAGTGGATGACGTCATCAGTCTCCTCATTTGCATACCCACCAGGATGTGCATATAGTTGTTTTGTTAAATTAAGCAAAACTTGAAAATGTCATAACTTTCTTATTTTACATCTGATTTTGATGTAATTTTTAGTGTTCTGCTTGTTGGATTTTTCTCTTTTTATTCAAAACAACTATTTGTTGGGGTGGACTTGTCCTATAAGTCTTGTTACATGGTCATGTACAAAGCCACTTGCGGGTATGAGGTGTCTATTCCTGCCAGCACCTGGGCCCCGTCTAACAAAGAGTGGAGCGTTGTGGCACAGTGGATTAGTCTCCAGACTTTGAAACAGAGGGTCGTGGGTTCAAATCACAGCCATGGCATAGTTTCCTTCAGCAAGGAATTCATCCAGTGTGCTGCACTCAACCCAGGTGGGTGTTTCATATAGCTGTTCATACGTTAAAAGCAACTTTAAGAACGACTTTGTATCCTTTCTTACACGCTAAATAATCAATGAACTTTGAATGGTGAATAGCATTTACCACAAGAAAGGATCAGCAGTCATTCTTAAAGTCACTCTTAACTTACCAACAGCTTTATGAAACGGCCCCCAGGTGAAGTAAATGGGTACCGGCAGGAAGTAATTCCTCAAACAGCTGTGTGCCCCTGAATAGGTAGTCTAGCTTAGCCAGGGTAATAATAACAGCAGGGCCCGCTGGGAGAACAGTTTTCAGAACTGAAGTGGCTACCCTGTGTGAATATGCCGTTATTATTATTATAAGAGTTACGATTAATCTGATCATCTTGAAAGATAAGGAAATCCAACGATGTCATAACTTTTTCTCCAGTAAATTTGCATGTCTGTGTTAAAGAAAAGCACACTGAATTTTCAAAATAACAATGAATGTATGATTATACATCACATCTCGAAAACATTTTGAATGAGCATGCAGACGTTGATGGCTTTCCATAGTTGGTAGTTGATCGGATCAATCAAACTCTTTGTAAGACGTACATGTATGTGTGCCATCCATGTGCACATAAATGTCGCGTAGGACGTGACCATTTATGTGTGAAATTCAAAATGTATTTTACGAAAAAGGTCACTGGATTATGCAAGTGGAATGTCAAATTTTATCACGCATGAATTTTTTCATTGAATTTTTTCTTGCACTAATCTGTTTTTGGTCACAAAAGTGGACTTAATGCCAATTGGAAGTGAATATTTTGAAGAGAAATGCCAGTAGTTGCAGTAAACACTGATTTCATGAGAAAGTGTGTAAAATCAGGCTTAATTGTCAGTATATCATCGAGGATCTAGATCTGGTACAGTCACATAAACTGAACTTTGTGAAATCTTGAAATCTACGCTGAAAAATATTCACACTGAAGATCACCAACACAGATAAGCGCACATGGGACAGAGTATTATTATTGCTTTGAATGTCGTGCCCGACGCTTGACCCGAATCGTGTGCTTATTTTTCAGCGATAACACAATTTCTTCCAGAATCCTTTGGCACATATTCTTTATTTATACAAACAGACACTTTGGTGGTCATTTCATTGGATTCTGTACGAACTCATTTTGATATCGTTACCAAAACTGGCATTTACCTTTAATGTATATGTTCACAAAGGTTTTTTATTCAAGGTTGAGGGACTCGCACATACATGTAGGTTCTGTTCGAATCGAGATATGACAAGAACTATGTATACTATTGTTTATAATTGGATATAATCTTGTAAAATTTAAAGAATTCTTTTTATCTTAGATTGACAAATTATTGTATTATGATTAAATATTGAAAAGTAATATTGTGAATTACTGTTGAAAAATATGTGTTTTATATATCAATCTTTATTTATTGCAACCTCATGCAAGACGCAAGTTTAATTATTGACAAATAAAAGTGGTTGATATTTACAAAGATCGCTTTTTTTTTTACTTGAGATTGCTTATTACGTGTACATATTTTTATTTCTTTATATAACCTTTGACCTTTCCCCTGCCCCTCTTGGTGATTAAGCAAAGAAAATTAAAACAGTACTGAAAATTTTCTCAAATTTGGGCAATGTGGGTGGTATGGAAATGATGGAACCGATGTCACGTTTTCTTTTGTACTGTAATATGCATGTGCATGTAAAATGGATATAAATTTGAGTTTTATTTTGTAAAGTTATCTTATTCCTCGAACATGTGGAATCTCCATGGGTTTGACTATGATTCAATCAAGAACATTTCTTCAAATCTAAAAATAAAGGATTATTTTATATCCTGGCTCATAAAATCTTGTATCTCAAAATTAAAAAAAATTGAGAGCAATTTTAATAGGAAAGGCTGTATTATGAAAATACAGCAATGTTGGCAGTCTCATCATATTGTCTGAAAACAATCTCCTGATGCGTTTGAAGAACTCTTTGAGGCAAACGAAGGTTTTGCTACCTTTGTTTTGCAACCTAGTTTTGCTACCTTTGTTATTTCTCGAAAATCTAGCTTATTCTGAGCTGTCATCGAAATATCTAAATTTTGAGATACAAGGTTTTATCAGCCGAGCCACAATATTTCATGTATGAAAATACAAAATAATGAGCATGCGATATCACATACATGTACATGTTTCAAATGCCCTCTTCATTTACGGTGCATACATGCATGCAATACACGACACAAAATCATAACAGAGTCATACAAATCATATGCACTTTTCATTACTTTATTACATGTTTTCATCTACCCCACACAGGTGTAGGATTTTACAAAGGCTTAAAAATGAACACCGTTGGATCGAAAAATCAAATGAGTTGAAGATAAATGGTTCATTCCCTAGGAGATGGAAATGAAGTATTTTCTGTGAAAGGTGTGATAAAAAAAGGGAGAAAAGGTTAGGATTTTAAATAGGTAAGGGAGGATTGCTCACAGAATAAAGAATAGATAATGTCCCATTATTTTTACCTTCCTATTAAGAAATAAAGGTAATTACAGGAAAATGGAATATTTTCAATGAAAAGTGTGATAAAAAAAGAAGGGGAAAAGATACGTTTAAAATGGGACAGGGAGGATTACTATGAAAATAAAAAATGCCTCATTATTTTAACCTTTCCTAGAATATACAAGTACAGTATATGAAATATTTTCAATGAAAAAAAAGTGATTAAAAGAAGGGAAACACCTTTGGGTATTGAATTGGTTGAGGAGGGTTGTTATGAAACAAAATAAAAAGTAAAGTAGAAAATTGCACAATACACATGTACCCTATTATATGATCATTCAAAGTTGGTATTCAACATTATGCAAATATATGCACTCATGGTATACACCAGCTGGTGGTTAAATAAGCTTCTTACAAATTAGTATTTCATTTGAACTGCTTAGGGCAACAACATAAATGTACTATCAAATTGGACAAAATGCTGTTTGATATACAAGTACACTGCACTTGGCCTAAAACACCACTTTATCCGACACCCAATTAGTATGTTGCACTTTGTCTATTTATTATTTCCAACTTATGTCAAACAAAAATTGGGTGCAAAGATAGTTTATTTTAGACGAAGTGGTGTCAGACCAACGGGATACGAGTGTAGTTATTAATATAAGGGGCATTACTTTGGAAAAATGAGCAAAGAGTTTGGTTTATAAACTGCAGCTCAGCTACGAATTTACCACAGTATACAGTCATCACATATCATAATAACGCGTAAAAATAAATGGCCAGGTTGCACGACGTGATAATAGCATGATTACAAAGATGCTACCTTTGAACTGCAAACGGGAGCAAGTGACATGTGTGAACAAAGGTTGAGTACCAGGTGAAGATACTCCAGGCTGAAAACAATGACTTCAATAAATAGCGCAAAATTAAACAAACATTAAAATTCCATCAACTTTGAATGAACAATAGCGAAGTTCTCGAATTTTATTTTGATGAAATAGTTCTATACATGTCTCAACTGTGAAAATGAAGAACTGACAATGTCAGCATTTTGGATACCATGTCTCAAAAGAGTATAATGAAAAAACATTCACAGCCCAAATTTGGTGAATAACTACTTTAAGAGCCTCATTGAAATCAATGTATTTGGCCTGGCTCTAAGAACAGTTATGAACCAATTTATACGGATTTCAAAGGGGCTCATTAGTGTTACGCATTCCTGTAGCCATGCCTTGGGCAACCACGAAACACTTCATGTCAAATTTGGGTTGTGTGTATGTTTCATCATTTTTCATCATTACAAAATGTCAAACTTCAGTACTTGACAGGAAATTTCACTAACGTCCTTTTTCCATGGAAGGGATGCACGTTCAAGGCTTGACACGTTACACTAAACACAAAATGTTAAAAATGCTGCTCAACATGACTGCATGTTCATCTTAAATGCAAATACAAAGAAAATAATGATAAAAGTTCATTCGTTCTCAAAACGAGATGTCGCGATTCATGAAGATGCTTCCCCAACCTTCTTCAAGCTTAGATCGTCACACCAGTATGATTTCCATGCCATTTCAACAAGACATTAAAGATAGAGAGCTGGGGAGCGTTTCATCAACATTTTTGTCTGACAAGTTGTCAGATCTGACATCTTTTCTTGATTCTGATTGGCTGAGAGGCACTGTTACTATAGTAACTGTCGGATAAAATGGGACTTGTCGGATAAAACGTCTGACAAGTCCTTTCATGAAACGCTCCCCTGGACACTACTGTACATCTCTACACTTTGACATGAGAACCAATGAGTGTGTCATAGATGTTAACAACAAACATGTTTGTAAGCTGCTTTTGGTTGCGAGTTATAGCACCTCTGGCCAAGCAAAGATGTTGCCCCATATTCTGAAGTCCATTTAGGCCATGGTCTATACTATGTGCTCAAATTATAGGAAGCCAAAAATGTCAAATTTATGTTGACATTATTATTCCTATATATTTACTAAAATCTTTCCTAATCCTGTAATGGTGAAGAAAAAGTGTAAAAGGAATTAATCTAGTGAGTGATTCCAGTTTCAAATTAGCAGATACATTGAATCAATACTGTTAAAGATTATGTCACAACTGGCTATCCATAGTAAAACCACAACTTTAGAGCTGGGTCTATGGGGAGCCATGAAGTGAAACATATTTTTTAATGTCATTTTCTTGATAAAATCCCATAGAAATTGCCAATAGGTAAATGTATAGGCCATAAAATGGTTGGGTACAACACTTTTCATGAATTGTAACTTTTTTGAAATCTTAGAATGACCTTATAAAGTGTCGCAGGCTTCAACAAAAGAGATTAGCTTGATTCTTGTTTTAAAAAAACATATTGGCAAGAATTAATAATTTAGCAGCAACACACATTTCTTTCAGTTTTCTTTGTGGCAAAACTTACTTCACTTGACGAAACAAATCAATAGTTAAAAATAACTGAAAAGAATACTCTTGTATTAAGAAGCAAATCATTTTGATAAAACCTACTGTTAAACATGTTATTTTTGTTTTTTCACAGGTTTTGTAAAATCACCGTCCAATGTACACTGTTGACTTTAGCACATACTCCTGAACAGATCATATTTTTCATAATCATCTCAATTTTCCCCGCACCATCAAACACATTTTGTCTCAATAAGCAATTAAAAAAAAGAAATGAATGAAACATTGATATCTGTACTCTGTACAAAACAGGATTATAGGGAGTAAAAACAATCTGAAAACTTACAATATAAAGACGATGAAACGTTGACATTGGGAAAAATACAATTTTCATTTACATGTAAATATGTATATAAGATCTATATATTTATACATTATCAAGAAAAATCTGGAGGCATACAGGATCATGTAGTAAATACACTGTTGCCCATCACATAGTTTTTATTGTTGATATGAGCACATACCTCCCATTTGCTACAAATTTCGCTCTGTGACTTCATAGAAATTTTAAACATTGAAGAGCATTCGACGAGCACAACTCTTTTACAACATAAGTTGGGGGAATAGCACAGAATCTTTAAATTTGTCTTTAAACAAACTTTGAACAAAGATAAACTAATCACTGAAGTAGGTCCAGTGGAACCTCTTTAGATTTGAATTTCTCTGCAATTTTCTGTAATAATTTCCAACATATAGATCTTCAAAATTATGCTCCTGAAGAAAACTCAACTGCCAACTTATTTTTCTCCATCACAGAAAGATATATTTGGTCTTTACACCACATCATCGTAATAATTGTCATATACACCACATCATTGTAATAATTGTCCTGTAAAGTGCAAAATAATCATCAATATGTCACATGTTTACAGAATTGTTAGTGGAGATGTCAATTGCATTTGTATTGTGACAAACCAAAAACAATTATGATATTGAAACAAAGATCACAAGAATAATTTATGAAACTAGCTCCTAATTTGTTGTTTCTTGTATGAAATTTTAATACAAATATATATATAATTATATATACATGTACAGAAATGTTCACTGTATAGCTACATAGCTCGCTCAAAGTATAGGTGACATCAATGCCAACACGTTTAAATGACCAATATCAAATAATCTTCAACTCTTTTCTCTTTTAGATTTAGCACCAGTTCAAAAAGGATGGGCCTATCATGATTGTACTGAACCTATATCTTGAGCATTTTGCCCCACAACTTGCACTGTTCAGAGGGAGAGATTGATGAAGAAATATGAGCAAAATGATGAGATAATATCTGGAGCCCGTTGCAGAAAGAGTTGCAATCAATTGCAACTCTAAAAATCATGCGCAATTTGATTTTCGACCAATCAACAATGCACATTCGGGACTTGCGCATGATTTTTAGGGTTGCGATTGATTGCAACTATTTCTGCAACGGGCCCCAGAAACTAATTGAAATTATAACCAGCATTCAATTTGTAAAGAAAATCAAGACTATCAATAACAAAAAAGGGATAAAATGCAAAAAGAAAACAACCAAACTAATGTTAGTATGAAACAAGGCATAATCCATTCCACAAATTAAGAATTTTGGTGATTTGTTTTTCCCCAAGGATTCTTATTTATCTTGATCATCAAGTCTGAGCCTTGTACTAGAATAGAATTTTTTGGGGAAATGCATTTCATTATCTCTCTCTTCTCTCTTTATACTTGTAGAATCTCATAGGTATCCCATTTTGTCCTTTTTCTTTCTCTCGACCCAAGAACAGAGAATATCATTGAACCCTATTACAATGTACATGCAAAATCAGATCTAAAATATGCTGGATCCCATACTGATTGGAAAAAAAATCTGCATGTTCAATAACATACAATTGCAACAGAGATTTACAGCACAATCTACCAACTGGATGAAACAAGGTTGAATCTGTTATGGCATATTTTCATGTTATGATCGAACTGCTAGCAAAGATGAGTTCACAGGTCTGTTTGAAAGCTACGTCTTTGTCGGGACGGAAAATTCACCTTCTCTGGAGACTTCTCCTCTCCCGACGGACCCCTCGCCCTCCTAGCACCCTGCCGCTTCACTGGACCTGTAATTGCTGGTGGCTTGAACGGAGCGGCACCAAAAGGGTCGACGTCATCGAACCCAGCCGAAGCAGCGGGCGAGTCTGGACTTGTGAAAGGCTGTGCTCCAAAGTCATCAACCGCCCTTGTCACAGGAAGGGAGAACTGTTTGTGGGGTTGGGGTGGCGTGAGCTTCCGCCCGAATGAGTCCTCAAAACCAAGCTTGGTATCGACCGGCTTGGGCTGTCCGTCGTCTCCTAGTGCAAATGGACGTGAGCCAAATGCATCTAGACTGTCTTGTGATCCTCGTAGTCTGGGCTGGCTGCCTGGACTCGACTTGAGGGAGTTGGAGGCAGAACTGGAACTGCTACGACGGGAGGAACGAGAGCTGTTGCTTCCGCTACGACGTCTACGGCCTCCGGAAGAAGTCCTGCTTGAACGACGCACGCCTACAGCTGTGCTCACCACATGGGGTCGCTTGTGAGTGGCTGGACCTAATTTCGAATAAAAATATATTCGACATATAGTACATCATTGAAAAAAATGTTTAGATGATGAGCAAAAAATTATGAATAGGAGATGAAATTTTATTTGTTATGAATAGAAACGAAAACATTGATCCACTGCCAAAACACAAAATCTTGTCCCACTATGTCTGCTTCTTTCTTGTAATCTCACACAAACAACAAATGTCGAATCTAAAATAGGAGACATTAGTACAAAGGAGTCTGGACCAACTCTTTGAAATGTTTGAATCCAAGAGACAAAAAAATGTCTCGACATGCCTAAAAAGAACCAAAAAAATAAATTCTAGCCATCTCATAACCAATAGACTACATACACAATTCTGAATTGTAGCAGAGGGCTTATGCAACATATGTGATCAAATCTGAAATATTTTTACCTGATTTCTTTGCATCTTCTGAAGTGCTCATCTCCAAATCCGAGCCCTGAGATGTTACAGCATGAAAAGGAACAGCACCAAACATATCAGGCTCTTGCTTGGCCATCTTAGAAGACACCCCCTGAGCTCCTAGCTCAGTTGGTGAGATGGGCGGTGTTGGGTTCCCAAGTGTTGTTGTTTGTTCCCCGGATACATGCTGCGTCTTGGCGCGCCTCACCTCCGACCCAGTACCCTGGCGCTTCTTGGACGACACTGAGAAAGGTGCCTTTGAGAAGACATCCGAGCCGGTCGAGCCGACGGAGGACTTGCTGGTCTCCCGCTGCAGTCCGGTACGAGGATTAAAAGGGGCCTCTCCGAATGGATCCTCTTCCTGCATCGGGGGAGAAATAGGAGGGGTGAGAGCACACATTCCCACTGGCTCAGTGGCACGCTTCAGACTTCCAGTCTTTGCTTTGAATGGGGCTTGACTGAAGGGGTCATCATCAGTCATGTCAATGAGCTGTGCAACGGGCGGCTCAGATTTTTTTGGCACTTTACTAGAAGGCAGGTCCTCACGCAGATTCAGACTTGCTAACTCCGCATCCGATAGACCGTGGCCATCATCGCCCATCAAGGGCTGGGCACCAACTTCGTCAAAGTCCTGGTGATCAGAATCGTCATCAGATTCATCTTCCGAAGACTCTTCCTGATCAAGTAACCCCCTGTGAGCATGTTCCTCATCTTTCCGAATATCAATAGAATCACTATCAAAGGTATCATAGCTGAAATCTCTAAGGCTACTTGATAACCTTTCCCCTTCATGATCGCTACTCGACTCGCTTCCCCTCTGCTGCCTGACAGTTCCAAATGGCTTTGCCCCGAATTCATCCAGCTCTCGTATCGACCTATCCAAACTGAAGCCACCGGAAGATCCTGTACTGGTCAGTCTCTCTGACCTCCCGTCCTGCTTCCCCTCCCGAACAAAGTCATCCTCAAACCCCACTCTGATGCGAGGGGTGGATGCCGACTCTGGCTGTGGTTCGACAGCCATGGCTCCTAGAAGGTCTGCTTCTTGGGGGCTCATGTTCCGTTGCTGCTGGTATGTCTGCGAGGGCTGCGCAGCTTGATTGCCCCCGCTAAGACCAAAAGGCGTCGCCCCAAAGACATCCACCGTACCACCCGCTTTCCTTGGCTCCCCTGCTCCTCCTACAAGGGGCGGTGAGGACTCCATGACGTGCCCTTGAGCTTGGGTCTGCTGGCCAGCGGCACCACTGGCTATATGCTCCATCTCAGCTGCACCTCCAGAGTGAGGCCGTCCTGAGCATTGGAAATGAATGTTAATAGGATCATCAAAAAGATGTAAATGACAAATTGACTTATCCAAAAGGTTCATAATAAGTAGACTGAAAATGCAGCCTTTGCTGCCAGGCACAGAGTGCATCGTCAAAACTAAATTTTGGCAGAATGCACTGAATTCATCTACTACTCAGTTATATTTCCTTTGTTCTTTGTTAGTAATGTTGGTCTTTTGCTTATCGAATGTCTATATAGCTACATGTATCATACTCAATTTTTTTGGTATTTTTTCAAAGCATTTACATAAAGAAATTGTAAGGTGAAAGCAATAACAAGGCATTTCCGTTCTGTTTCCTCATCATAAATTTACAGAAACACCCATCCCCATCCCTAAAAATACACCATTTCAAGTCGAGATTACTTTTAATAATAGGCATTTATATAGCGCCATCTATCTAGAAATATTCTATTCCGAGGACTGTTGTTATTATTACCCCGGCTTTAGCTCGAGCTGCCTTTCAGTGCTCATGCATTCAAGGAATTAATCCTGCCGGGTACCCATTCACCTCACCTAGGTTGAGTGCAGCACAATGTGGATAAATTTCTTGCTAAAGGAAATCACGCCATGGCTGGGATTCGAACCCATGACCCTCTGTTTCAAAGTCAGAAGACTTATCCACCAAGCCACAATGCTCCACATTTGCAATCTATATTATAAGCATATGGTGTGGTTATCTTGATAAAATATTTGTAATTGCATTTTGTGATTGACATATCATATTTTTTATGTTATCATTTACAAAAGTGATCAATTTGTGACCTACCTTCACCAAGATTGAATGGGACAGCACCAAAGACATCGGTAGTGTGGGGAGGATTGGAGACTCCCTGCGTCTGTGGCTGAGTGGCATTGGTGGTGGTTTCTGAAAAAGAAGAAATACAAGATTCTCATGATTATCAATTAAAATTGTAAAATAATCTAGTTTAGTTTCTCAATTTGAACATTTTGCTTTAGTTCATCATCATCATCACCATCATCATCATCATCATCATCACCATCACCACCACCACCATCATCAATGAAATCATCATTATCATCGTTGTTATCACTGTCATCATTATCATCAACAATATCATCATCATCACCATCATCATCTCTGCCACTGCCACCACCATCATCACCATGCATGATCAAGAACCTCTACATCATCAACATTTAGAAGGAACAATGATTTACATTTGATGTTTCCATTACCAACGAACACAAAATTTTTATACAAACTATGCATTAACTAGTAGAGCACAAAGACAGTTTTCAATTTTCTTCATAAAGATGATTTCACTTAAAAAGATGTGGCTTTTTATTTTTTACCTGGACTGACTTTCCGAAGTTGATCAAATTCACTGTCTAGATCTTCATCATCTCCCGGGCCTGCTGCAAGCTGGGAGGCCAAGATGGCAGCCTGCGGACCAAACGGGTTGGTAGGACTTGCAAGGTCTTGGACAGGGCTCACATGGTCACCATCAACTAAAGAGGGCAGCAAATAAGAAAGAAATTAGTAAATATTATTCAAAACAATTTTTTTTATTGCATTACGCATTATATAAAGTTTCCAAGTGTATGAAATATTTATTCCCATTTGTGATTATTACGTCAAAGGTAAAATCCGGAAAAGTATGTATAATGTGAGATCTGTGTTTGAATTATGAAAATTGTTGAACTTTCTATAACTTTTTTGAATAATTTTGGGTTTTGTATCATATTCTACAAAACAAAATGTTAAATATCATTTATTTATATTACAATTCCTGTGATGATAAATAGAATTGAGAAAGGGAGGTAAAAAGAGAAGCAATATAATGAGTTCAATTCAACGATGCATAGGTGCAATGTATGTTATCTCTTGAACATGCTTTGGCATTTGTTTTGTAGATGATGAATAATAGTATCGTATCAATAGTATCAATTACCAGTGGCAGATTTAGCTTTTTGCGGGGGGGGGGAGGTCGACAAGTTGTGGTAATAACCGTGAGCTGCAACGTACTGATGATGCGTCCTATCCCCCCCCCCTAGATCCGCCAATGTTCTGCCTGCGTCACTCTCGTAAACAAGGAAGAAGCATAGGATTTTGATCCCACACTCCTTTTAAAATTATTTTTAGGGCGCCCAAAATGGTTTAAACTCCTAACCCCCCCTAAACGGCAACTGATTACATTTCTCATATAAGAAGGATCTGCTGGGGTGATTCCTAAAAGTGGAAATCAATCTTAGGAGCTATGGACAAATCACATTCCATAAAATTGATTTGACCTCAACTGCAATTGACTCCAGCTGAAAGTAACCCCCCCCCCATCCACACATGCATGAAACCTTCCCACAATGCATTGTCGTTTCCTCAAAACATACTATACTAGATTTTTCCAAAATTCAGGATAGAGGGAGGGGATGCAAAGAGTGATATCATGGCTTTTGGTGACAACGAAAAATGAAAATGAACCATTCTCAAACCAGAGGATATATGCGGTATGAGGGAATGAAAGTAAATAAGGTATAACTAAAAAACTGAACTCAAGAATTGGTTGCAAGATGACCTGTTCAATAAATCAGGATCAGCAAAATGCAGGCTAAGAATCGAAGTGAGGAGAATAGGCGAAGCACTATTCGGTCTAACCCCTTTTCATCTTCTGCCCATTCAATCTCAACCAACATGGTTTGATTCTACTTTGCTTTAAATCAGTTTGTTTAATAACCATTTGATCTAGTTGCCACTCCGTCATTGCAGTATTTCCTTTATTTTCAAGTTACAAGTTCATTTTGTTTTATACCCACTTACATGTATGACAATTAGTCTATCTAATATGAACAGAAAACCCAGTTTTCAATTTCCTTAAATGCCAATTCTGTGTTCTTTGGCATTCTCAACATTACATTCAGTAATCTTTTGGTAATATTTACAAAAATGTAAATGATTGTATCTATAATTTGTAAATATCAGAATTCTTAGAAAAACAAGTTTCCATGCAGGTAAAAGACATGCAAAACATTGCAAACTGGTTCGAGGGGCAGATGTTTCACTTATGCAGATCTATTTTATTGGATTCTGCTTTCTTTTCTGGCCTTTCACTGTATATATTTTTTTAAATTAAATATTTTGGCCTGTGAAAATATGTTATCCATGAAATTCTGCGAAATCAATGATTTTGTCTCAGTGTTACGTATCTCAGCAAGCTGGCTATGCCCATCAAGTCCCACAATGATGCCCTATTAAAGCCTCATAAGACAAACTGGTACTAGACCTTATAACTCAGAGATGCACTGGGACATTTAAGTTGGCAAAGTGGTGATGATACTGATAAATAGACAACAAAGTGCAATTAGCACAAGTGAGTACAAGGCTGCGTGGATATTAGACAGAAGTGATGGTTAGGCTGAACGGCAATTAGACCAAATTGATATAAACCAGATGAGTTTAGTATATTGGCATGAATTAGACAAACTGAGGAGCGTTTCACAATTAAGTTAGCGATTTTCACTGACAAACTTGCTTTCAGCCAATCTGTTGCAAGGATTTCAATAGCTTATAACAGCTGTCATAGACAATCACTAAGATAAATGTTTTATGAAAGGTTCCCTTGGCCAAGATGCACAAGGCTTGGTGATTGTTCTTATGAATGATGTTTTCGATCGATTGCATAGATTATTACCAACAATCAATCATAAAAATGAAAAATACAATCAATGCTAAGCTTTGTGTAAGAGGCCAGGGGCCCGTTTTATAGGAAAGTGTTCGCACTCTGGCTTGACGCCATCTCTATGGAAAACCCAGCTGGACTTAATTGTGTGTGAACGGACATATGCTACCCATATGCAAGGACAATGCATTGCTTTGTGTCCAATAAGCATATTGTCCAGCTAGGCTTTCCATAGAGATGGCGGCGTCAAGCTTGAGTTATGATTATTTTTGTGAAATGTGTCCCTAGGTACTGGAACAAGTGCCTATATATAAACCAAATCAAGATGCCCGTGTGGATTAGAGTTGAGGCGACATCTCTCCGCAAGGTGGATCAGAGGTTAGGGTTGGTCGAAGGATCATGCAGGCGGAATTGAAAAGTGTGTGATAATTACATTTGTTCTTCCCCTCCAAGACTGGCGGATTGATATCGTCCAGCCTACCTTCTACCAAGGTGCCAACGGCCCCAGCGGCCTGGGCTTGCTGGGCCAAGGCCTGGGCCTGAAGGAACTGCTGCTGTTGTAAAGCCGACTGTTGCTGTTGATACATTGCCTGTTGCTCGGGTGATATGAACTGTGGTGGCTGGGAATATGGAGGTGGCGAAGAGGCCTGGTACTGTTGTTGTTGTTGTGCAGCTAGTTGTTGCTGTTGCTGGTATGCTAGTTGCTGCTGTAGAAGAAGTAAGGATGTTGAATAAAAGGTTTATGCAAGTTTACCCAATGACTAAGATAGATAAATGGTTTATTAAACATAATAGGTATGTTCTGTACAAGGTTTAAGTTTATAATGAACATTCAAAAAAATATTATATTGAGTATTAGATAATTTGGAGACAACTATACAGTTTTGCCCCCAAAAAATTGTTATAAGGCACAGTTGATACAGATAGCAAACTATTTTTTTTTACTGGATTATGGAAGTTGACTTTAATTGCTTGGCATGACAGATACGCCGCAACTCCATACCTGTTGCTGTAATGCAGCTTGCTGTTCTAAAGCAGCCTGTTGACTAAGATATGCTGCTTGTTGCTGTTGCTGCTGCTGCTGTTGTTGTAACAAAGCCTGTTGCTGCTGTTGATAAGCGGCCTGTTGCTGTTGTTGCAAAGCTGCCTGCTGCTGTTGTTGAAGTGCTGCCTGTTGTTGCTGCTGTTGCTGCAAGGCAGCCTGTTGCTGCGCATACTGTGCCTGGATGCTTGCTTGTTGCTCGAAGCTAAGTTGCTGTGGTCTGGAAAAAGCACCGTGTTGCCCAAACCCCGGCTGCTGTGGAGTCGGTTGTGGCTGTTGAAAAGGCTGTTGGAAACCTTGTTGACCGGCAAAAGCAACTTGCTGTGGCTGCCCCTGCCCGAACCCAGCGACTTGCTGCTGCTGTGGTCCATAAGCAACTGGGGCTTGGGCATTGTTGTATGCCATCTGCTGCTGTTGTTGTTGTTGCTGTTGCTGCTGTTGTTGTTGGGCAAGAGCAAGGAGTCTTTGTTTGCTTTGTTGCTGGGCAAGTTGTTGTTCCTGTATCAGTTGCTGCTGATGTTGCTGTTGCTGTGCTGCTTGTTGTGCTTGAACTTGAGGGGGACTGATCCCTAAGAATGAAAAAGATAGAACACATACAGAAATTAATAACATTATTCTAAATCTTACCTGCTATGTCATAATAGCTCTGTCAATCCATGTACATACCAACACAAATGTACAAAGAGGAAAGCAATATTAAACTGAGATCATCCTCAGAATGTCTCAGAATATATGTGTGGATTTCATAAAACCATGTTTCAATTGGCCAACTTGAATGGTCAGTGATGAAAAACTTAATAAAAACAAACTTCATTATTATTATTTGTTTGAGATCTCTCCTGACTGGGGTTGTTCAGGTGGACCACTCCTCGAAGATTCCCCCCTATGCTAGTGGGTTTTTAAAATGCAAAGGTAGGACTCCCCTTTTCATCGTGCCTCAATTAAACTCTGAGGGACAGAGTGTTTTTGACATTACATAGAGTAGCCTAGGCTGAATCTATGGAATATGGGAGGGACACATTAACACAGGCTTCAGTCATCCACCCGGGGTGGACTCAAAACCATCCTCTTTGGTTTAACAGGCAGGCACTTCACCTACTGAGCCAACTCTCTGAAATTGTTCATGACTACAGAAGAACTTTAACATTATTTACAGACAGTCAGAAAAACATCAAGTCATTTCAATTCTTAATTTTAACACGCTCGAATGGTTCACTAATACAGAAGAACTACAACATTATTTACTGATAGTAAGGAGGATATGTCATTTTAATTCCTAATTAGAACCTTCATGAAGCAAATCAATCTCTTTTCTGGATTGATTGATTGATTGAGATTTAACGACTTTATCAAAGTGAACTACTTCACCAGGAAAAAAAATCCCTACTCTGTTTGAACAGAGAAGTAGTTTCTTTAAAGCGTAAATGATTTGACTCTCACTAACATAAAATATTGAATCTCTGACTCACTCTGTGCTGCTGCTGCCGCTGCTCCCGTTGGTGGCTGCCCATGCTTTGATGATCGTTGCCTGGTGATAGAGGATGGGGTCGGGAGCGAGATGCCCCCTGCGGCCGGGGCCATGCCCTGTTGAGATGCCTTTGGTCTCTGCCTGGGGGTGACGGACGTACTGACCTCCATGGGACCAGCTGGGGTTCTGTTAACAAGAAGATAATTATCCCATGAGAAAAGCATTCAAAAGGCCTTCGGAAAATGTGTTTTGATAGTGGATATAGAAATACATTCTATAGGATACTGAAGGTAGATAATATCATTAACATTTGATCTGGGTTTTTTTTCAACATACATGCATCCAAGAGCAGATATAATTGAGAAAGTTGATTTGTTGTAAAATTATTTCAACCTTCTTCAAACAATCTTATAAATATAGAATGCAAAGTTCCTGGAATTGTTGTCTGGTCCGGACTAACGACAACTGGGTATACCATCTGTTGATTTTTTAAATAAATATGTTCACATGAGTAATATCATTTCATTTCAATGCACGCTAGAATTCCTAAAATAAAAATTCTGTTATACTGCAAGCCTTGTGGTCAGAGTAAAGCTCAAATTAGCTTCAAATCGTAGATTGCTATGTCGCCACTACAATTTTCAATTGAATTCGCTTTTGCTCTTATAGCAAGGCTTTGCAAAAGAATGGGATTTCGAGTTAAAGGAGAATGAAATCTTTGGAACAAGATAGCTTGTGTGAAAACAGAAAAAGCAAAGAAACAGATCAACAAAAGTTTGAGAAAAATCAGACAAATAATGAGAAAGTTATGAGCATTTGAATATTGCAATCACTACTGCTATGGAGATCCTCACAATGGCAATGCGACAAAGATGTGTGATGTCACTTGTGAACAACTTTTCCCATTACTTTAGTATATATTGCACTTAAATTGCCTCTTTTATACCAACTGGCAGTAGATCATGTGATCTTTCTAGAGGAGGGCATGTAATACAGATTTTCAAAGAATACATCATGGATAAAGAGTTTGTATCACCATAAGAAAAAGCAAAAAGAGACATTTTGGGGGTATTTTATAGTCCATCAAAGGGAAAGTTGTTCACATGTGACATCACACATCCTTGTTGCATTGCCAATAGGAGGATCTCCATGGCATTAGTGATTGCACTATTCAACTGCTCATAACTTTCTCATTATTTGTCTGATTTTTCTCAAACTTTCTTCGTTCTTATTCTTTGATTTTTCTGTTTCGACACAAGATTTCATTCCCCTTTGAGTATACATAACTTATCAGAACATTGATTATTATTGGAATGTTTATACAAAATGCTTTTACATCTACACATCATGTTAAGTATTCAAAACACTTTTCAGAACATTGATTATTATTGCAATGTTCAATTCAAATGCTATTACATCTACAAATCATGCACATCATGGTGTGCACCAGAATATTAAAGGTATTGTTTAACTTTGTGAGCAGCCAATTGAAAAAATTATCGAACCAAGATGAAACATGTGTACAAGTGCATCTATTAGAACTAATAAACCCTGAAAACAACCATTATTGAGAATAAAAAACTAAAACTACAAGGCAAACCCCGATTTTGTAAATAGGCATTTTATAGACACCTAAATAGTACACATAAGTGTATGGGATGAAATTAAGATGGTGTTTCGGGTCACTTTATATTTCAATTTTTGAAGCACTAAATAATCATTTTCGAACGCAATTTTTTCTGGGCTTCATTTTTGGAACATATCACGGACACAGGTGACAAGTGTGACCTTCTAGCTCAGATTTTTTAAAAGTCAAACCAATGTTAACCAATCACTTTAAGACTGATTCGATACCTATTTTGGTTGTTTGTTTTATTCCTGGAATGTTGCTGTCTCTGCTCGCTTTCCGTCAGTGGGAGGGGAAGCTTGCTCCCATCAGGAACTGGCGATTTCTAAGAAAAACAAAGCCAAGAAAGGAAGTCAATTAAAATGGAAATTAATCCACTACACTGAAAGAGTAAGAACCCAGGAAGTGCAATGAATTGTTGTGAGTGATACAAGCCTTGTGCCCTTTGTGATGGAAGCACTGTTCACAAAAGGCCCTGGGTCATTCTGGGGAGTGTTTCATAAACAGTTTTGTCTGTGATTTTTACTGACTGACTAGCTGTCAGCCAATCAAATGCAAGGATTCCCAGTAGCTTGTAACAATAATCAGTGAATATCACTGACTACGTGTTTCATGAAAATGCTTCCAGGGTCTGATCATAACCCTTTTGTTTTCCTCTTTTATACAATAAAAAAAAAAAATAGCTCAAGTATGATACTGGTTTTTGTTTATTTAATCTATACAATCCATATTAAACTCTTATGGTCTGTATTATATCATTCATGTACATTACATGTTGTATTTACTCTGTAGTCAATATAGGCTGAATATTTTTCTATACTATTACGTCCGTCCGTCCATCTTCTTGTCAGAGTATAGAGAGTACTACTTTTCAGCAGCTTCAAGAAATGTGCAATAGCTCCTTGAGTGCACAGGGTTTTTTTTTTTTTGTAATCTAGTAAAAAAGATTCAGTGCAAAGTCCTCGATACCAGGTGAGCATTTCCTGAACAGACTTGTCGGACATTTTATCCGCAAGTTCAGTTCTATCGAAAGTTATCCATCGTAACAGTGCTTCTCAGCAAATCAAAATTAAAATCAAGAAAAGTTGTAAGATGAAAATGTTCCCCACGACCCTTGGAGGGAATCTACTGCATTAAAATTAGAATTAATGCTTTTCAGCAGTCGCATACAGTAGGGGAAGGCGGGGTAAGTTGAGCATAGGGGCAAGTTGAGCCACCAGCCCCAGGCCAATAATGAATGAGTCAGACATTGTGGTGGTGTCATGTATTGATGACCCATAGCATAACCCCTAACCCCACCATATTGTCTCCAACTTTGAAACAAAAAGTAGTTTTTTAGAGGGAAAAATATGAATTTCAGCCAAAAAAGTAAAAAAGAGTGTGAAATAGATAAGTGCTTAATAAACACACACGTCTTTAAATATAATAAAGACATGATAACAACATTATTAGTCCAGGTATGGATCTTCATTCTTGTCATAGTCTTTTATATGATGGATGCATAATAAATGTGTGGATACAAAATTATCGCAATAAGTTCGGACTGGGGTAAGTTGAGCCAAACAGCATGGGGCAAGTTGAGCCATGGTAAATCCTATGGTAATGTATCTTGAAAAACAAACAAACCATAAAAATCGATTGAAATGCAGGCTGAAAGGAGTAAATTTACATGACTGCTCTTTTCCTTTTACAGGATGTTAGTATTTATAGAGAATTAGCAAGTGAAAAGACTTTAAACAAAAAATTGACATGCTGGTTCTCCCCCCATACATTTTGTACATAGTTTTTGTGGCTCAACTTACCCCAGAAGGTGGCTCAAACTTACCCCATATATGGGGCAAGTTGAGCCATTTGACATCATTTTTTTCAAAGGTCACGATGACTTTCAGTGTTGTGATAGAAAGTTATATATAGGTGGAAAATATTTCAGAAGAATGAAATTTTAAGGCAAGGTACTTATTTCGACAAGATTATTAATCATATCAATTCTAACATGCAAAAAGCAAAAACTGTCACAACTTACCCCGCCTTCCCCTACCCATCATTAAGTCAGTCAAACAAAACCCACTCCAAATTGAACAATGGTATGCCATTGAAACAACGTAATAGATTTGGTCAGTCTGGAGTTGGTTTCGCCTGTGACTGTCGTATGACAGAGAGTACTCACATGTAGGTTTTGAATAGGTGTATCCAAGCTGGCAGCTTTGAATGCTACATAAGAAACCTGGAATATGTCTGGCCTTTTCTCAACATCCACTTCCAACATGAATCCTAAAAGTAGAAAATAAAAAAATAATCACTTATTAGCAATTAGTTGAATCATTGATTTGATATCTTTAGCTTTTTGCTACCCCCTCACATCCCATTCATTACCTTATGTATGTTGTTATTTTGTCAATATTACACAATTATGGAATCATTTCATTGATTTTATCTCAATGTACTGTATCTTGTTTTTTTCTTTTAGAGATGAGGATTTGAATTTGAATCGTTTCACCAGTATCTTTGATACATTATGCCGGGGGGGCCACTTACATTGACCAGTGGATACCATGCGCGATCCAAAAAACATGTAAAAAGGATGTCTTTTTCAAGATAGGGCACGTTACGTACGTAACGGAATAAGGGTGTCAAAAATGCTAAAATAATAAAGGGTATCTATTATCGCTAGGAAAGCTACGTGTTTAGGGTCAAATTTGCGAGGGTATAAAAAATTAAAAATGTTTTAAAAAGGATGTACTTTTTGCCCCAAGAGTCAACACTACGTGTTTAGAATACTGTTTGCGCCAGGTGTGGGAGGTATGGGGCTGTGTACTAAACCCAATGATGTAGGTAAAGGTAAAAAGACCGACGTTCATGACATATGAACATTTGAAATATCGCTGTCCATGTTTAGGGGTTCAATTTGGGGAATACTTGCCAATAATATTGCTTTGTTTCCAATACTTGTTGAGGGGAGGATTTCACCCACCAATACTTGTTAAGGGGTGCATTTTCAGAATATGGAAAATACGTGTTTAGGGTGCTTTTCGAGACTCAGTGGTCGCGCATGGTATCCACTCGTCAATGGAAGTACCCCACCCCCGGGACAATGCAATTGTACTCGTCAGCCTACAATAAGTGTTGTATCATGATAACAGTCTCTTTGATATCCGTAGCATACCTCCCCCCTCTCCCATCAAGTCTTGTTTATCGATCCGACCTGTGGTGATGTGTTCAACAATGCACACAAATGGGACTTTCATGTAAATGAAATTTAAAGTTAAAACTAACTATTTATGAAATAGCCTCCAAAGGCACCGTAACACACTAAGCATAGCACTATCATAGGGCTCATGTTAAAGACTGATTACAAGGGCCTGAAGTCAGGTTGAATGATGCTTAAATTGTGGGGAGCCAAAAATTCACAAATTCTGTTTATGTTGTATATTCCTCATGTTTATTTTTTTGTTTCCGGTTGCTTTCATAATGAAGAAAAATACTTCAAAATACATCAGTTATCATTCCAAGGCAATTACGAACAATTTGAGTGTCAAATGAGTCAATAAATTAGATGTGTACTGTTACGGATTTGTGTAGCGATTTGCTCTCTATAGTTAAACCACAGCTTTAAACCAGGGTTTAATTTACACCCGAGTTCAAAATACGGGCCATTGAATATATTATAACAAACTGTATGATCAATCACTTGGTACCAGTTCCATATCTTAAACCAAGTTTCCAAACCCAAAAACGCTAAAAACTTCTTACGTATAAGAGCATGTATCTCCCTTGAGTACTTGGAATTGTCTGGTATCGTGAAGTTTCCACTTTGTATTGCTAGGCTGCTCTCTCCAAATGGGAGAGTGAAGAAACACAACTTGTACAGCATACATCCTAATGCCTACAAGACATAAAACAAAGATACAATTCAAAATAAGTCAAGAAACATAACGTTTACAGCACATATATCCTAATGCCAGCAAGACAAGAAATGATTGAAGATAAAATAAGAAACCCAACTTGTACAGTATACACCCAAATGTCTACAAAATATGAAATGAAGATAAAATGATGGAAATCCAAAAAATAAGTAAAGAAATGCAATTTGTACAGCATATACCCAAATGCCTGCAAGACATAACATGCAAACAAAAATATGAAAATATGAAACAATAGCAATAATGGTATGCAACATTTGCATAGCACTAGGAATATTTTAAGCTTTGCATGTTATAAACCAAGTTTTAGCAAGGTTATCCCTATCAGGTGCTCAAACATTCAAGGAATTCCTTCAGATACCCTACACCTGGGTGGAGAGTGGCATATGTGGATAATCCACACAGGATGTGAATGCTATAGTGAGATTTGAACCAGGAACCTAAGGGGTTAAGAATCTGGAGACTTATCCACTGATCCACATAACCTTCACAAAATAAACCAAATTACACTATACTACAATTTTGCTTCCATATTGTATGGCAAAAACACAGCAATAGTTTGCTAGCGTTCAGACAGGATGAATCACCTAGCTATTCGGATAACATGCAGAACATTAGCTCTCAACTGTTAAAAATTACCCAATAATTTGCAGGTGTTTTCTTTCAGGATATCAAAAGTACAGTAATTTGCTTTCACAAAGCGAAAATACCATAAAAATATCTGTGTATTCTGAGAATTTGTTCAGACCTATATAGCAAGCTGGTTTTGGCATTGCTCTTCTAGCAGAGCTGCAAACCTGAACAAGAACATTTCAGTATTTTTTAAAGCTGAAAATCAGTATTTTGGCGAGGAAATCAGTATTTTCAAAGAAATACCATAGGACAACACATAAAACTGAAACTTGAGAAATCGGTATTTTGCAAGAAACTATCAGTATTCTTCTCATTTTTCAGTACTAAATACGGAAAATCATCACTACTTGGCAGCTCTGTTCTACGTATCGGTATCAGGGCCTTGTATCACAATTGATAACAGGGTTTGATTTAACAATTGATCATACACACTAATCAATACAATCAATAGTAGAAATCACCCCATGAACAATCGCGAGGCTTATACATGTAGCGTACTTTTTCTAATGGATGAATAAGCCTCATAATCAGCGTTACAAATGTAAAGGCGGGTTGAACTACTCATAAAATAAAGTTCTTTCAACCAGGTATTCTACTTACCCATATATCTGCTTTGGTTGTAATAGGTTTCTCTGAATACAAGTCAATCATTTCTGGAGAACGATAGGACACGGTAGTGTATCTGTGACACAACAAATAGTAAATGAAAGATAAAAGATGGTTAGAAAATTTCAGTACATAATTTCAGTTTTTCACATGTATGCATTTTGACAATGGCAGATCCAGATGGGCTCACCCCTCTATTTATAAATTTTAACCCTTCAAATTCCGGACCCGCCATTGATTACATGATTTAACATGAAGGTTACAATTGACATGTAAAATGAAGAGACACTTGGGAAGATATTTTTTTAATCGTATTCATACATCTACAGATTATCATAAATTCATAAAATCAAAATTTTGAAAATTCAAATGGTTATAAAAGCAGTGTGCAGTCAAATTTTCATTTTAGCAGAAATGTGTTTAATTAGACTCTGGAAGTTGTTAAGTTTGGCCAAGTTATCATTAAAAAAACACCATTATCATTAAAATGTTTTTGAGGCAATAAAATAGACTAATGGTACCCATTTTAATAAAAGCACTTTGTCTCAAAACATCATCTATCAGCAGCTTACAGTGCATGCTGCTTTGCAATATTTGCATAACATCCAGATATTCTTTCACAAGAAATATGTGGTTTAGTCTGGCTTTTCATGAAAAAACAATGGCAGAAGAGAAAGTGCATGTAATAGCACTTATTATAACACACTCTTGAGGTGGATATAGAAAATATTTACTGGTACACTACAATGCTTTAATAGGAAGTAACCCATCATGTGTGGTTGTAGCAAGGTCAATGGTAAGGAACAACAACTTTAATGAGTGTTGCGTTATGTGAATTCCGAATGCTAAGTAAAGCATTTTGCAAAGTAAGCCTAATCACATCTTTTTGACCATGTGGGACTGAGCATTCTCATTAAAGCATTAATAACCCATCAACGAACATGTACATGTAGGTGTACAGTGCTTCATTTTGAAACTTAAGAACAAATTTCTACATGTACATCAAATTGACACTATTTCTAGAGCAATATGTGAGGCCATTCCTGAATAAAATCAACTTGAGCTACAATAGAATTGGCAACAAAATGAAAAAAAAAAAATCACTATTTAAAATACAAATTGGCACTTTTTCATTGAAATCATTTTATCATTACTTTTGGCTCAGGTTCCATATACATGTATATTTTTTCACAGTATGAAAATGAACCGAAATTTAGTCATTGCTGCCAATTTGAAGAACAAAACAAAGTAATCTTGACCTTAATGAGAGCTGATTTTGCTAATTAAAGACGGTCCTCAAAGGAATAAATTATTAATAATGTAGTTTGTGGAGTTTTACATATGTAGACTGACACTTCTAACTTTGCAGTACTATGTATAACAAAATTGAGAATGAGCCAGAAAAGTTTGATGGTTCGGGCCAAGGATTTCCTCGTCCACTCCCTTCTTCCTTTGTCTCAGGTTGCATTCTTTTGACATTTTTGTATTATCTCCTGTATAAATCCATGGTCAAAACCTTGATTCATACAGGTTTCATCTCATGTTCTAAAATACTTCTGCTGCCTCCAAATACAGTACAACCGGGGCGTGACAAACCCGCTTGCCCGGGGCAAGTGAAAATGACGGGCGGGCAAGCATTTCTCAAAGTCAATTGCCCGATCAGGCAAGTGGTTGTTTTGAAAATAAAATAAAATGTCAGCGATAATTGCAACTATCTCTCATATATTGTCAAACCAGTCAAAAAACAGATGTAAAATCAGCGCCAAATACAGATAATTTATTGCCAGGTAAATCATTCGGAGTCACTGTGTCATCTCATCTTACGTTCCATGTGCGCATGTGCTACTATCTTGCCCAATTTGCCGATGCAACCCCCTCCAAAAAAAAAAAAAGAAATGCAAAAGTGGCTAAAATTTCACATCTTTATTCTTTAAATACATGAAATGTATTTAAAGTTTTTTTTCGCCTTTAACGCCCACAGGGCGCGACAAACCCGCTTGCCCGGGGCAAGTGAAAATGACGTGCGGGCAAGCACTTCTCAAAGTCAATTGCCCGATCGGGCAAGTGGTTGTTGCGTCTTTTTTCTGTACCGTACCTCGCTTCTCCATAAATCATCAAAAATCCACACTCAAAATCATGAATAAGCCTTAAAAAATAGCGAGTAGTGCAGTTTCAAATTCCGAAATTGCGTTATTTTTTCTGTACCACGTATTTCCATACATGGTACCAGGTATGAAAAAAATCAACGCAATGGCCGGGAAACAGTTGAATGTAGTATAGGGGTCCATTATGACTACCACCATGTGCAATTTCTAATGCACATTTTCCCCCTTCCGATATCACAATTCTGTGATAAAATAATTAGAATTACACAGGAAATAAATCACAGTCTAGTAACCGCGCATTGGTGAGTTGTCATTCGGCTTTGCTTTTCAAAACGGCCTATTAACATCCAAAATAACTTGCCATATTTGTTAATTATAACTTAAAATTCATTTGTTTCCCTTTTTGAGGGGATGAGGTAAATATCAGACAATAAATCATCAAACAAAGCTCCATCTATTTTACAAGGCCGGCGGGAGGCTCACACATGTGCGCATACTAGCTAGCCAGTCTGAGCTCTGTCTCTCTGCCAGAGCTCTGGGGGACAATTCGCTCAGTAAAGGCCTCAATGATGGTGATTTTCTGTTTCAGACAGAGTTTACATTTCGGGTATATTATTCAAAACTTCCAATAAAGTTTGATGATTTCTTCATTGTCATGTATATTTAAGTTATTAATGAATACATTCTCACTAATAAAATTTAGACTCCCCCATAGAGAAATGCAATTTTCGTAGAAGTCTGCGTTTTCAAAGAACTTCAGGAAAAGTTAGGGTATGTGGGCCTTTATTACATGGCCGATCGAGTACAGGTTATTGTACTGGAATAGGCGAAGTAGAAGTTAGATATTGAATTCATTTATATCGAAGTTCAACTTACAGTCACACCACACAAACACCCACACACACACACACACACACACACACCCAAGATTGTAAGCATAGTGAAAAAATTACTTAAAAATCATACAATGTTAGTAATAATTCATTAATAAGTGAACAGGTATTCCTCAAAATAGAAAAAAAAGTAGCATGTGAAAACATGTAGATAAAATTATTGACCGAGTGGAACATCATAAAATGATGAAGAAGAGACTTGATGGTTTCCAACTAATTTTTTTTTTTAAATCAAGGAAATATGGAAAATAAATGACCATTTCATGGATTTAAAGATGCAAAATGTGAAATTTTAGCCACTCCACTTTTGATGATAAAATAATTTTTTCTGAGTCAATAAAGAGCTGAACATTTTTCACTGGCTTTCTTACTTTTCCAACTACGGTAAATGAAAGCAATTTGAAGGAAATATGGTACGCAGGAAGCCATTTCATGGATTCAAAGATGCAAAATATGAAATTTTAGCAACTTTTGTTGAAGGGTTTTTTAAAACCTTAAATACCCATAAAATATCGATTTTTTTTCCAAAATTAACGTAAAGACTTAGGCCTACGTTGCTGAAAATATCCTTTTCAATGTGTGTTCTTTTATACTGGACATGATTCTCAATTGTTATTTTGTATACACTGTACCTTAAAAAAATAAGAGTAGTGCCGTCATAATGAAAAAATTATTTTAAAAATTGGGCAAGTAGTTTTTTCTATCGGGCAAGCAAATTTTTTCATCACTTGCCCAACAGGGCAAGTGACAAAAAAAAATTTTGTAGAGGCCTGGCCCATTTAGATCTACTAGTACTAAAGCAAAAAAAATTCTTCAAAATAAACGTAATGACTCAGGCATACTTTGATGAAAATAAATTTATAAACGTGTGTTCTTTACTGTACATGATTCTCAATTGTTTCTATTTTATATGACCTTCTAAAATAATAGTATGATCATAAAAAATAATGAAAGAAACTAATAATACAAATTGGGCAAGCAGTTTTTTCTATCAGGCAAGCAAATATTTTCATCACTTGCCCTGTTGGGCAAGTGAAGAATTTTGTTTTGTAGAGGTCTGTACAACTGCAGCCTATTATTGGCATTTCAGAGATACGCCTGTTCTAAGTACTGTTAACCCCACACAGCATTAAAAAAATCTTGCAAAAATGCTTGCTACAAGAAAGGAGCTCTTGCATGGTATGGATTGAATAAGTGTCGAGGCATCACAGTATCAGACGTGATGGTCCTGAAAAGGACAACCCAAACTTGATGTTTTCACAAGAAGGCCTAATAATGCTCTTGTCATCTTCATGAGAAAGAAGATAATACATGAACTGAATAACAATGTATGTTCATGTGCATACAAGTTGGCAGACTGTCATGTACATCAGGATGCTTTTAGCTAGGACCAATCCAGTGCCAGATAAAATATGAAAAAGCAAAGCTGTGAAGCAGAGTTTTACAATGAAATAATTTTTCTCAAGATTGATGTTGTGTGCCTTTGGCAGAATAATGCATGGAGAATTTCCATTGCGCAAACACTACATGACTTTGCATCATGTACCTTGAAATAAGATCAAATAGACCTGTATTATCCAGCAAATTTTAGTTATTTCTATTTTTCTATTTTTCAGAAAATTTGTGCCAGTCAGTGGATCAAATTTCAACCCAAGAGTCGGGCCGGTAATTTTTAACAGGGAATCATTTATTTTTGGATCTGCTTCAATATAGACAGCACACACAAAGAGTAAAACAATGATTTCAGGTCATTTAACCCATGCCATTAATAAATGACACCATATCTCTAAAAGAACTTCCTGGACTGCATTACCAGTGGTTACATACATGTAGGTCTAGACGTGGTCAAAATCTGTGGTTGGAATTTTATACAATGAGACGTTTTAAAACATGTGTTTTGGGAAGTATTTGTGTATCCCTTTTGATGGCAGAATGAGCATTTTTTAAACACTCATCATCAATGCATTTCTACCAAGTCCTGTGCTTATGTTTGTAACTGAGAACAATGACCCAAGAGAAAAGGTCAAGTTGATACTGGTCTGTGGCACTGCGGAAGTCACACAGTCACATCATTATTCATACTCATAACCAGGTCCCTCAGAAAGGACCTAAAGCCATCAGTCCCCTACTCACTACATACCTGTACATAGATGATTTTTTAACAGTCAGACCAATATCCACAAACTATTCAAACTACTTCTCATTGATACTGTGGACTGTAAGATCCAGAACACGTACGGCAGCACTGCCAAAGTTTCTCAGAAAAGACCTAAAGCCATCAGTCCTCCGCTTATTATATTTATTAATGATTTACTTACTTCTAAATCTCATCCTTAATGTCCTTGATACTATGGACCTTGGGATATAGAACATGTCCCATAGCACTGCTGTAGTCCCTCAGAAAGGACCTCAAGTTGTCCTCTGCTACTACATATGTTAATGACTTAACTGTCAAGACTGACATCTACAACTAAAATACTTACTTCTAAATCTCATCCTTAATGTCATTGATACTATGGACCTTAGGATCTAGAACATGTCCCATAGCACTGCTGTAGACCCTCAGAAAGGACCTTCAGTTATCAGTCCTCTGCTTACTACATATATTAATGATTTAATAACAGTCAAGACATCTACAACTGAACTACTTACTTTTCAATCTCATCTTTGATGTCATTGATACTGTGAAGCTTAGGATCCAGAACACGTCCCGTAGCACTGCCAAAGTCACAAAGCATGTAGTTACCACTCCGATGCAGCAGGATGTTTTCAACCTGGGTCAAACAATTTCAAAAGAAATAAAAAAGAATGTGGAAAAGGTTTATTTAACAATAAAAAGTGAGAAAAAAATGAATACCATATGATTAAGAGAGAGAAAATAATCAGGGAAGGAGGAGAATACAGTGGGTTTGGAGCAATAGAAAAGAGAGAGGGGAAGGCCCAAACTCTTACTTTTGACTATAAACACTAACCTTGAATACACAAAATAGTGATTGGATGTCAGAGGTCTTCAGCATTTTCACTGCATAGTAACCTTTTTTCAATAAAATCTAATGAGACTTTAAAATTTGATTCCTTTCTTATTATCAAACTTGATGACATTTATAGCGTTTAGGTTGGTTATTTTTCTCATCCTAAATTTTAAACCAAATTATTGTAGGGTGGACCTGACCTACATGTACATCAGTACAATACGCATGTACATGTAGATTTGTAAATTTTATGTCCCCGCTCTTCACATCACAGATAAAAAAAACATTTCCTTTTTCATCTTGATCATCATTATCAAGCCAAAATGGTGGCTACAATTCAATTTCCAAACATCAAATGTGATGTACATGTACAGTCTGTAATTTTGAGCTACAATGTAGTTCATTATGCAAATTTTCTCATAAAATCTTGTTTTAGTTTGCTGTGCAAACAGTGATCTTAGAGGCTTGATTTCCTTCTTCCTATAGATAGATTCTTTATCTTTTCCCCACAGAAAGACTAAAAATAGCACATTATGCACTGGATGTGCAATTCTGTATCGCATAATCATTCATACTATTTATTTTGAGACAAATTGGGAAGAATATCTACAATTACAGTTTGATCCACTTTAATTTGAATACTCTGGATGAAACCAATATTAGCTACAGTACATGTACATGTAACCACCAAATATCCAACTACAGCATGCTATACATAGTATAATAATGAAATTACACATCGTTGCTTAATTTAGAGCTTTCATGTAAAATGGGTAGTATACAAAATAAATCAATCTATTCCAGAGCTCATACAAGTATAAAAAGAAGTAAATTCTTTTGATGCCAAACATTGAAGAAATGACTTTATATTTGCCATGCAGGTGAGGTCAACAGGCTTTTTCTTAAATCAAGGCTTATTTTTGTGAATTAATACTCGGTGAATTACACAGCTAATAGACATGTGAAGTTGGACTTCGGATTTGGATTGGGGAAACGTATGAAACAACAATTTAATAACCAAGCTACACATGCTCCATAAAAGGTTACATTCTAAAGCCTAAGAAAGAACTCCCCGATTCTGGCAAATTGTAATAGAATCGAAAGATTGAGCAAACTAGTGAAACTGATTCAGAACTGTCTATAGCCAACATCAGAAAATACATGCATCCTACATATAGGCTGACACACATTTGATTTTGCACTTGCCATACTGTACATGTTGCCCCAAATGAGCCAATTCCTTAAAATCCATTTTGGAAGACAAAGTTTTTCCTCAAAAGTACTGTAATGTACAGCTGCCACAAAATTTTAAAGAATTTCCTTCTATTTATACTTAACAGCCCCTCACCCCCCCAAAAAAAAAACCAATGCATGAAAATAACTGAATAAATAAATAAAATATGAAATAACTAAATAAATTGATAAATAAATAAATAAAATAAATAAATAAATAAATGATAAATTAATAAATGAATGAATAAATAAATAAATAAGAAATAAAAAATATTTAACTCAAAATGTTACATGATTTGCATCTTCAATTACAAATAATCTACACACAATTCATCGGATCAGGAATAGTAGGACAATTCTTAAACTCTGGCTGATGGAGATGGGGCTACTATGTCTTCATCAAGGCAAGTTTCAGAGCGTGTTATAAATAGCCCAAAATGGCAAACAAAGATGTGAAGGAGAAGGAAGTGTACCCTGGGAGAAAGTCCCAACAAGAAGGAAACCAGAGGGGGGGGGCAGTAACACAAATCTTTAGCAATCAATGTAGAACATTTTTCTATGATTGATTGCATTGACTACAATACATGTACAATTAATCACAAAAATCAAGTGTAGGCCTACTATTAATCGCTATTCCTTTGTGTTACAGAACCCTGGCCAGCTCAACAAACCTCTTGGAACATTAACAGGGATTTGCATGTAAACAAAGATGAATAGTTTCATTTAGTGCTTTTCTTCGGTGATCTTGATCATTAATCAGCCTTTTGATCTGTAGTCTGATGGCCTTTTAATGGCCTGTGCAGATGTGACCTACTCATAGTGTAGGCCATGATCTATATCATAAAAAAGGCGATGAGTTTTTTTCACAATAGCGCAGCTCAAAAACAAATCATCCAAGAATCTATCAAAAGCTAGCTTTATCTTGTACATGTATGTACATGTGTATGGATCTACTGAATATTTCTTAAAATCTCAAATAGAGTGTAATTTCTTGGATTAATGTACATGTACATGTATGTAAAGATAATTTTGTGCTAGGTTGTAGAGAGAAATTCATTATTGGCTATTATATCTAAAGAAATTATCGCCTTGTTTAAAATCTAATTACCATGATATTCTGTTTTATTTCAGTATAAAACACATTTTCCATAAGTCCTGGACAATGGGTGCAATGGGCTAATTGCTATTGATCTTGATGGTTTTTATTGGACAAATCCATTGTGATTACAAGGGAGTGTAGGTTAGTGGATGATTCCATTTTTATTACAGGGTGTGTGTAAGCCTGTAATCTAGGCGGAGGTTCTAGCATAGTTTGTCTATGCCTTTAAGAGTCTGATAATGTAACAAGAATCGTCAGTTATACATCTGATGCGGAAGACGACATGTACATGTACGCACGGTCGCGTCACACTCCAGTTTTGCTTTTATTTGTTGTTCTCTTTTAATCGAGGAATCAGTTATCACACACGTTAGTCAGTTGTTCTTAAGGACCAGTAAAAGTAATCTCAAAGGAATGATCGGAAGCACTACAGGATTCACCTACTTCTTCCGTACAATGATGACTATGATAAATGTCCAGTGGCAGTTTTTCATAACAGAAAACCCACACCGAATAACGGTCGATATAAGAAAACAACTAACACAAGACACGGGTGCATCTAAATGTACAATGTATAAACAGTGACTACTACACAGCCACAGTGCGTAGTCTTCCGCATCAGATGTCTTTCTTACGTTTAAGTAAAACAGTAAAGATTAAACTGCAGACTCTGCCTAGGTTTAATAATATGGGACATTACAAATTTATGTTTCTAAAAGCACTGCATAACATTATTCTTGCTTAAGCACAGCTATCCTGATCGGACACTGGAGCATTCAAAGCATTCCTACTGAGCTCATTTACTACACCTGGGTGGAGAGTGGTAAATATAGATAAACGCCTTGCCAAAGGACGCTCAAGTGCTGCGGTGGGATTTGAACCCCAAACCTTGTGGTTCTAAGTGCAGAGAATTATCCACTGAGCCTCAACACCTCTTATTTTACATGATCATTGGGGGCATGTGGGTTGGTGAACTGATCCATTGTGATTACAGGGGTGAGCAGGTTAATGGACCTATCCACTGTGATTACAAGGGGTGCATAGATTAATGGACCAATCCACTGTGATTACAAGGGGTGCATACTGTGGACAATGGACCAATCAATTGTGATTACAAAGGGTGCATAGGTTAATGGACCGATCCATTGCGATTACAAGGGGTGTTTCTTCTCACCTTGAGGTCTCTGTGGATGATGGGTGTCTGACAATGATGAAGCCTTGAGACAGCCTCGCAGACATTGCAGAATATTCTCAGGACTTCTTGCTCTGTGAACCCTATCGAAAGCCTCTCGTTCATCTGCTGGACAACATGGCCGTCTGTATGATCAGAAAATATTACATGTAGATCACCTTTTATTTGATATCCATTCATTTCCAACATGCCTAAAAAAATTTCTAACATGCATAATATGAACATGTACATGTTAAGTGAAATCATACGGAAAAAGCATCATCTTTATAACCATACAATATGTAATAAGCTTGGATTGACTGATGCTTATAAAATTGATAACACAATACAGAGGTCTTTCAAAGTTTATTTTATAATATACGTGTATAACACACACATGTGGGTTGGCTCAGTTGGTAGGGCATTCGTCTCACAACCGGGAGGTCGGGGTTCAAACCTCGGCCGCGTCAGACCAAAAGACGTTAAAAGATGGGAGTTGCTGCTACCCTGTTTGGCGTACAACGATTAAAGGGATACAGCCTTGTCGATCGATCTGGCACTGCACAGTGGCTGCCGGGCCCATGATCAATTGGGCAAAGCAAATTTTCTGAGTGTTCTAATTCCATGTCTATTTCGAACAATGAAATATGGATTTTCATCATCATTTATTGTATGAACACATTTGAATGTGGAATGGATTCAGAAAGGTGCATTTTAAAAAACCATTAGAGTGACCACAGAAAATGACACAAACACTTGTAAACATCATCTTAGAAAACCCCGCAAACCAAAGCTGGACAACGGTCGAGTGAACGCATCCCAAGACAGCACCATCCCCCTCCCAACCATCTCTGCTGTCCATCCTCACGCATGCATTAACATTTCCCTGGGAAGGCCAAGCAGGATAATTTGCTTCCACTGTGGCTTATATTTTCAAGAACACCCAGGCAATGAACTTGCCAAGGTGGTTTGGATGCTCTCAAAATGTGTCAATGCTAGTCTTTAATACCAGATTCTAAGATTTCATGAATATTTGATAAGCACATGTAGGCCCAAGGATGTGGATGGATGTTTCAAGGGTGGGTGGGAGGTGGAGGTGGGGGGCCGGGGTATCAAAATTTTCCAATGGAAGGAGGGAATATAGGTTTACTTTGGGCTGACACTTCAATTTGTGCATTTCATACATTTAATTTCAATACATACATGTAATTGTACCATAATTCATGTACAAGTACATGTAAAGTCAGGTCTAAAACCATTCTGGGCCCATAGGCGACATCTGCTTCTACACGTACATGTACATGTATATATGAATAGAATTGAATACAAATGACAGTCAGATGGGATCATACATGTATATGAAATGTACATGTCGATTCACAAAGTAGAAGTCAGAATGAGAAAGAAATTCATCACCATGTAGATCAGTATTTGCACGTTACTCATGTCATCACTCACAGCTTCTCATGTTGATCTCTGTCAGTGATTAAATACAACTCCCATATCATATTCATATTCGGTGTTCGTAAATGATATGATACTACACATATTCAGGCAAAAATCATACATAAATGTAGGTAGTATCAGATATCAATACTACATGTATATTAATCATGATTCTAAATAAAGATACACATATAAGGGTACAGTTTTGTCCTTGCTCCATGCATATATGTGTAGCTCGTAAGGAATACTGAAATAATGGCAAAACCTTGATCATTTTTGACATATGACCAAATTTTGATTGAATGATTTGAGTCTTTTCGAGTTCTTGTGATAACTTCTAATAAAACAAAGCTTGTTGAGCAATCATTTTGCAGTCCTGCAGCCTGCAGGAATGAACTACATTATGCACAATAAAGAACACACTGTTCTTTTTCAAATTAAAAAAAATAAGTGACCACCCCCTCCAGGAAAGGGATTTATACTGTGGGCCTACATATTCAGTGTAACATTATGTACATGTAGGACTATTGCTGCATGCCTGCATCAAATATATAAATGCATGTTTGGATAAAAACCTTTCACATGAAATCCCTTGCTACATGTAGCCTACAGCACAATGTCCTACCAAGTAGCCTACAGTAGTAGTAGGGAGTTCCTGCACCAAGTAACAAATTCTTGACCCTCAGGAATATGATATTGATTGTTGTTTGTTTCATAACCCAGCTGGTCACAAGAGGGTGTATTCAAACGATTTTTTAAAGCTACTATCGCAAACATGAGTTTAAAATTTGTATGAACACACATTCAAATTGCAATTCATTGAGGTCAACTCACATGCAGTTCAAGTGATTATCAATCAATGCTGGTTCTTCCTCATTTCAAGAAAGGCCAATCTCTAAAAAAGATACCGCTCAGTTTGACCACGGAAGTAAAAAAAAAAAAGGTCAACTCAAGAACAGTTAAAGGGGAATGAAACCTTTGGAACAAATAGGCTTGTGTAGAAACAGAAAAATCAAAGAATAAGAATCAAGAAAGTTTGAGAAAAATCGGACAAATAATGAGAAAGTTATGAGCATTTGAATATTGCAATCACTAATGCTATGGAGATCCTCCCAGTGGCAATGCGACAAGGATGTGCGATGTCACTGATGAACAACTTTCCCTTTGGTGGACTATAAAATACCCTCAAAATGTCTCTTTTTGCTTTTTCTTATGATGATACAAACTCTTTATCCATGATGTATTCTTAAAAAAATATGTATTACATGCCCTCATGTAGAAAGAACACATGATCTATGGATAGATGTGATAAAAGAGGCAATTAAAGTGAAATATATACTAAAGTAATGGGGAGAGTTGTTCACAAGTGACATCACACATCTTTGTCGCATTGCCAATTTGCTATCTCCATAGCATTAGTGATCGCAATATTCAAATGCTCATAACTTTCTCATTATTTGTCCGATTTTTCTCAAACTTTTATTGATCTGTTTCTTTGATTTTTCTGTTTTCACACAAGCTATCTTGTTCCAATGGTTTCATTCTCCTTTAACTACAAGAGAACATAAAATGCTAGTTCTTCATTTCAAGATGTGCACTCACACATTACTGTTCAGTTTGACCTAGGAAGTATAAGTCTGAAGGGAATATTCACCAACTATAACTCTACAGAAATGTTTGCAAACAATTTATCAGCACTTTTTGAAAGATGTTTTTCTATATATAAGGCCAAGTAAAAAAAGAAAGTAGTTGATCGTCCTCGCGCGCATCTATTTTGGCCGCCGCATGGAAATTTTTGATATTTACTATTTTCACAAATTGGCTAAAAAAAAAAAAAAAAAAAAAATCGGGATGTTCCCTTTTCATTGGAGCATCAATTTTCTTGATATTTACTATTTTTATGGCTGCTGAATAGCGAAAAAATCACAAAATTGGCGAGCGATTTGCTCTCATGTGGTTTGGGATCTCTCTCGCAACTTCAAAAACAATTGCAAAGTCCGATATCGCCGTAACTGCAGGAAAGAAAAAAATTCTGATTTGGTTTTCTATTGGAATTTTGAAGATACCATCATAAATTAGCAAGAAAATAAAGTTTGCAAACTCGGGGAAGATCACGGATTTCTTCATATTTAGTGCATTTTCGGGGACCCCGCTTCCTGAATCTGAACTAATCTGTCGCCTGCTTTGGAAATATGGCGCAGAAAAATCAATTTTAATGACGTAAATTTGTATTTCGGCGGGTTTTTTGGTGAGTGATAGCACCTGTACTTCGATGTGTGTAACGGTGATTGACTGTGCTTGTTGTGACTCTGTTGGGTAATGCATGACTTGTGTGCTGGGATGATGTTATTGACTGTGCTGGCGCAACATGTGAATTTGTGAAATCAATTGAGTTTTCTAACGTCAGCAGGCAGTGCATTGAATATTCAAAAAAAATAATTTCAAGTGGGTTATTCTTTATGAAGATTGAAAATCATTAATGGGATTCCTAGAAGTGCCAATTCTGTTCAAATTTGATAAACTTTATTCTTCCTTGAGCTATTCAATTTGATGGAAAATTGTAAAAATTATAGTTAGTAAATATATCTAACACAGTTACAAACATGAAATAATAAACATTATGTGAACAATTAACAATTAATTCAATCATCATTTAACATATGATATCAATTAAAACCATCATCATCCTCTCCATCGCCTTCATCTTTACCATTTCACCATCATCTTCATCCCTATCATCTCCATCTTCATTGCTCAAATTACATTACTGCTGTTTTTTATGAAATGTACTGTATATCGATTCTGCTGTATTAATGTATTATATGAATCAATGAGTTTTAACCTGGGGTTGTCATTTTTTCAAGCAATCTGCTTATGATGACAATCCTTCTCCTGCAAATTGTAAAGTGTTAACTAATTTGGTATGACATCATTTTTGTTTGTAATGATAATTTTAGTACACTTAGTTATGATTCATGCGAAAAAAAATTCTCAATATACTATGTTTGTTATGTTATGGAAAATGTATTATATACGAATGATGTAATTGCAGAAGTAAACAATAAAATCAAATCAAAATCAAATCAAAATCAAATCAAATCAAATAAAAAAATGAATAAAAATTGAACAGTATTAAACGACATGTTAATGAATATACAAGCAGCTGGAAAACTGTGATGCGAAACCATGCCCAGAGCTAAAAAAGAGATTGGCTCTGGAAAACTAAAACATGGCTCCATGGTAATAAAAATGACCCCACCCCCATGCATTTTTTACCTTTACGATATATATATATATATTAATATAGAATAATGTTTAAATCATTCACTTGACATGAACGTTTTGTTTTACAATACAGTACCGGTATACATCAGTATAAATACATTGATCGATTTTTATTGCATAATACATTTTCCATAGATTTCCAATCAATTGTATGCATATATATTTATGCATATATATATATTATATATATACATTTCTACTCATTCATTATTAATATTAAGCATGCATTGATCACATATTTCGAGCTTGACATGGCCTGACAACCATTTGAATAAAAAATAGCAAAAAAAAATAGTAAATAGTAAGGACCTCCCTCATCACTAATGTCAAAAACGGGCCGAGAAAATGCCTCCTTGTTTTTAAAAAAAATAGTAAGATAGCAAATAGTAAGGACCTCCCTCATCACCGCTCCCAAAAAACCCGGATGATCAACTACTTTCTTTTTTTTACTTGGCCTTAACAACAATCAACAAATTCTTTGAACATGAACACAACCTTGTTTGAACTGAACCAGAAACATTTTTGGAAACCAACAGTCTCTGGATTAAATAAAATGGCTGCTTGAACACAACAAACCTTGGAAAAGCTTGGAATGATGTAGCCTAGGTTATTCCCCAAAATCATTTTGCTATGAATTCAGCTGATGAAGCAAAACTTTTTTTTCATGGCAATACAGGATTACAGGCATCCCTTCATAAAACTTGTTATTGCACCTTGAGTTGACCTCTATACCACAAAGGGGCAATCTGATAATGGAGTCAGGGAATTCGTAGGTATATACAGGTAGAGTATTAACAGACTGGTAAACATGATGATTTCTAACTAGAAATCCTGGGTAATTCCATGATGGTGTACATGTATGTATTAAACAACCATGGTAGTTGACACAACATTTGCTCCAGCGACAATTGCTCCAGGCTTTAGTTCGTCAAAGATATAGGGTTAGGGGTAGGATCGCAATTACGGTTTTATTTTAGGTTTACAGGTAGGGTTAGGTTTAAATACATGTAGGATGGGGTATAAATCCAGGGTTAAAGTTGGTGTTCCTTTCGTGTATAGAATTTACAGCAGCGCAATTGTTGCCGTTTCAAATGCCATGGTTAACCCGATGGCAAGCCTGTGTCTTATTCACACTGGAGTGATCTAATTTTACAGCTTGGCATGGCACAATTTCCATCTTTTTATGCTTTTAATAGTAGAGAGCTGTGCAATGTTATATTGTACTGGCACAAGTACATGCTCCTTTTTGCTCTTTTATCTACATTGTACAGGTATTTCTTCCTTCTGTACCGTTTCTTCCTTTTTCAGGTCCCTTGCCCCCCCCCCCCACCCCCTCTCCCATAGCACCACCACTGTAATGTACATGTGCATGTAATATGAAGAAAGTTCAAACTGTACACTGGTTTGCATACATGTACATACAGGGAGGGGTAGATGCACATGAGGTGAAAATGTGTAATGTGCTGTATAAATGTAGTGGATTTCGTCTTCTCCTACTAATCATCTGAAAGTGCACCATGACCTCCTGAGAGTTAACTTAAAGGCAAGCCCTACATGTAGTTCCTGTTGGGAAGATTTTCAGACTCCTAAAACTTAAAGATGATATGTACTTTATAAAGGTTAAAGAAACTAAAAAAAAAAACAATTATTTCTTGGGAAAGTCTTTAAAATCAAGGTTGTCAGCATATCATCAAATATCTAGATTTGAAACATTAATGTAAACTATCTTTGTGAAATCATGAAATCTTTATCTCAAACTGATAATTCTGATGATCACTATTAAAAACACAGAAAAGCATATGTGGGACAGTGTATTAATAGTGCTTGGTAAAATACCTGACATTTGATGTAATTCTATGCCTTCTTCCAGAGCGATTCAGCACATATTGAATCACTTGGGTGATAATTTTATTGAATTGTCTTCAAAATCATTTTGAGATCGTTACCATGACTGGTATTTATAAGCACTGGTTTTGAATTTGGATAATCAAGGAGATTGTCTCAAAGTGATGGTAAAAAGTTGCTAAAGACACACCTAAGAACTGCTTTTTGCTGAAAAGCAAAGGAATCAATAAAATTATATAATAAGATATGTTTCAATATAGATTTCTTTTTTTCAATTAAAAATGATAGCCTCTGGAAACAGCAGGCAGGACTAATTTGTCAAAATTTTAAACCAACAAAATTTATATCCCTTGTACACTGCATAATATCAAATACTGTATAGCAGAGTCCTCATTCTTGTATGGGTTGAATGTGTTGACCTTCATGTGGAGGAAAAATAGCCCCCCCCCCTCGAAAAAACTTCTTTTTTCATATAATAATCTAATGTTCATCTCTTTATGTAAACATGAACATGTACAGCATAAACATATTGGAGAGATAATCACACATGAATCCTAAAGTTTATGAAAGTTGTATGTATATTGGTACTAAGTAACACACAAAGTCTGGCCTGAAAGAAGAGACTACGTGATGGTGCAAGCTGAATAAACCGACGAAAATCAATGAAGGCAAAACTCAACATCATGCCCCACCTAATCGCTTCTGCATTAGGTATTTCCATGGATCCTACTAGAAAAGGGCAGAAGAGTTGAATGTGTTAATCATAACAAATAATGGCCAGTAATAAATTTGTTACCTAGTGGACGAGTTCAAATTTGAGGTGCTAATACCTGTGTTTCCTAAAAAAAGATTCATAAGTTAAGAAGATAACATGGGCTTTAGTTTTGCCTCAACATACATACTGTACGGTGTATGCAATAGATTGCTCTTTTCGAAGCATTGAGTTTGGATTCAAGACTATTTACAAATGCAAAGGGCAACAAACTTTTCTCATGTTGTTCTGTAGGTGCATATGCATAATGCGTTACGGGGAGAGAAAGACCTGGTGAAATGAATTAGGTTGTAAGCAATTGTAACCTATATCTCTTGGAAAGATTTGGTTGCAGTTGCTACATGTATGACTGTACCTGTAGGCTCCATGTACACTGTATGTGTCATGTATGATCAGTATCTATAGACTGACCTAATTCTGAAGAAATATATAATTTTCCTCTTTTGTTACCCTTGTAAATTATAGGTCAAAGTTTCAGTTTTTTCCAAACTAATATCAATACAAATTAGGTCAATTAAAATATTTATTTAAATTGTTGAAATAGTAAACCACATGCATGGATCTAGGATTTCTTTCTGACTTCGCTACATGCCCCCCCCCCAAAAAAAAATGATATTACAAAAGTAATAGGCCTCATTATAAGAAAAATTAATGATGATAAAAAAGAATATAAAAAACACAAAACAATATGAAAAATAAAACCTTCCAAAAAGGATGAACTTTCTCAACCTGCAAAAAAAAGGTAAAAAAGGGAGACATACTAGCATAGAAAGGAGTCACTCTTGACTATGTTCAAAATTTAATTTGTTAAAACAATACACCCCCAAATAAAAAAAATATGAGGGGCACACTCTTTTTTTTCCAAATTAAAACATTCTGTCAGAGTGGACTCCCCCCTTTAATCTCCCACAGCAGGTAATAGCAACAAAAAAATTGGCTTACCTCTACAATACTCCATCAAAATGAGGACTTCATAGACTCCACTGTTGCTGCGCGTGATGCTGGAATCTACATAGGGCACAATGTTCTTGTGACCCGACAGCGTCGACTAGATGAAGAAAGAGAGAGACAGCCGGAGAGAAAAATAGAGATGGAAAGAGAAAGACACCAGGAGATATATATACATACATACAGAGAATGAGAGTGACAGGAAGATATATATAGAGAGAGAAAGATAGAGAGAGACGAAAACAGAGAGAAGGATGGGGAGGGAAGAAAAACAGTTCAAGTTTCATGAAAAGACATTTCCCAAGATACCCAGGCTCAAGCTGTCCTTTTTGCCTGGAAGCACATTCTAGCAGATTTGCGAAACATTAATAGACAACCCATTCACACTACAAGAAATTTGTGAGAAATTTATATTAAGACTGATATCTAGGGGAGTTTTGATGTACATGTGTGACTTTATTGAGCAAAGATACATCTAACGAAAATAAAGTGTGATTCTTTTCAACCCCCCCCCTTCTTTCATGATGGCAGGTTTAATAGTGGATTTTTTTTCTCTCTTGATTCAAGAGTTTTCGCTCAGCATATAATAAAACATTCAAGTAGTTTTGTTACGATAGCTTCTCCTTGAAATAAACATATGGGTACAATAATAATTTTTGTAACCATATCAAGACTTGAGAATCTGATTTACAACTTTCAAACTGAAAAAAGCAGGATACAACAAATTGTTGTTAGAGTTTTCATAAGTTTACAAGAAAATTTTGGATGAAAAAATATTCTACCACAATACACACAGTGTACATGTATAGGGAGGGACTTTTTAAAAAGCCATGTTTGAAGAGTGTGGAACAGTGGATCTTTCATACGAAATGTGCGTGCCGTATTGCAAGATTTATATTTCATTCTAGAAATATTTCATACAAACTTTATTCGAATAAAAAAATATATCACCTTCATTATTTGGGCTCGATGTACTGTCTGATTGCATATGGTGTAAATTTCACCATTCTACTGCATGGAATTCTAGGGGGCAAACTGCATTTTGTGGTAAAATTGATTTAGGATTGATTGTTCTATGATAATCAAATTAGTGCAACTTGGCCCCAAGAATATGCACTTTAATGCATTTGATTATTATACGAGAGCAAAGAAAGAGAGAAATATAGATTTTTTTCGTTGTAGAGGTAATATTATTGGTGTTTTTCATTTAATTATGATTACGATATGTTTCACAGGTTGAAGATGAGGAATTGCCTATGTTTTATACATCATAGGTAGAAAAATCAGAAAAAATTGACACTTCACATTTGTAACAATATAAATAGTAAAAGCGTGAAACTGACTATTTCACCACATGTGATATGATATAAGCTTTATACAGATATCATATTCATGACAATTTCTTAAAGTTCACATCCAATTCATTCAAATATTCAGTGTTGATATGCTTGTTATTTTGTATTTCTTCAGTGTTTATTTTTGAAAGATTGCAAGAAGGAAGAGAGGCCAACTTCTTCTTTCTTACCATGATTTTGATTTCTCTCTTGCAGACGACCAAATCCTGCTCGTTGTTGACAAACATCCTCTTGAGAGCGTAGTGTACTCCATTGCGACCTTTGACCAGGAAGACCAGGGCAAACCCACCTGCAGAATCGATAAAAAAAATGGACAAAAATATAAACTATGTAGTACATACACATGTATGTGCCAACTTTTAGAAATGAAATATTGTAACAAGATAAAAAATCTTAGATGGAGCAATTATACAGTATCAAAAGTATACGACTCATACTTTATAATCTGACCTTTGCCTTCATTTTGCCATTAAATTTGAAAGAAAACAAGCTGTGCACCTCTGGCAGTCTCACCTGCATCACTGGATTCAATATACATGTAGCAGCAGTGCTGACTTTGAAAACTAATATAAAATAAATATTCACAAAAATCACCATTTATATAATGATACAATAGTACTATGTTCATTGACAATTAATGACATTTGACCTTGATCATGCGACCTAAGACTTGTCAGTGATACTTGATTACCCCTATATCAAAATTTTATTTAAAATATATCTATAAAATTTTTAAGTTATGCAAGCAATCTAATAATTACCTCCAAAATGGCCAAAGTTCAATGACCTTAAATGGCCTTTGACTTTGGTCATGTGACCTGAAACTCACACAGGATGTTCAGCGATACTTGATTACTCTTATGTCCAAGTTTTATGAACTAGACCAATAAACTTTCAGTTATGATGGTAATTCAACAAATACCCCCAACTTGGCCAAAGTTCATTGACCTTAAATGACCTTTGACCTTAATCACGTGACCTGAAACTTGCACAGGATGTTCAGTGATACTTAATTACTCTCATGTCCAAACTTCATGAATCAGATCCATAAACTTTTAAAGTTATGATGGTAATTCAACCGATACCCCCACGGCCCCAACTTGGCCAAAGTTCATCAACCCTAAAATGACCTTTGACCTTGGTCATGTGACTTGAAACTCCAGCAGGATAGTTTAACCTTATGTCCAAGTTTCATGAACTACAATGTAGGTCCATAAATTTTTAATGACATTTCAAAAATTGACATGATGACATTTCAAAAATTTAACCTTAGGTTAAGATTTTGATGTTGATTCCCCCAACATGGTCTAAATTAAATGACCATAAATGAACTTTGACCTTGGTCATGTGACATGAAACTAGGGCAAGATGTTCAGTAATACTTGATTAACCTTATTTCCAAGTTTCATGGGTCCTTAAACTTTATAAGTTATGATGCCATTTCAAAAACTTAACCTTCAGTTAAGATTTAGTGTTGACGCCACCGCCATCAGAAAAGCGGCGCCTATAGACTCACTCTGGTATGCAGGTGAAACAAAAATCTTACTAAATCTGTTAAAATCTTTACTGATTGGCTGACCTGGGCCCCGTCTTTAATACACAGAGTTGCGAATGATCTGATCAGACACAACTACGGAAAGCCAGCGATGTCAACATCTAAAACTACACGTTTATTCAAAATATTTTCTAGAAATGATGTATATTCATACATTCACTGTTTTCTTGACAATTCAGTATAAATTTCCTACAGAAATATTACAGTGTGTATGACAATTGATGGATTCCCATATACACTGTACATGTAACTGAGATCAGATCAATTGTAACTATTTGTAAGATTAGGCCCAGTGCTCTGTACACACAAAAGCAAACATGTTCCGTACACATGGTGGTACTAATATAATTCATATAATTATATGGCTATAAAAAGAAAACATGAATGCTTATATACATGTACCTACATGCAGCAATCAGAGGACCAAAGGCTTTTGTCCTGTCCGAGGGACCTGGTAATGATGGCATCGCCGGGGGGGGGGACTTGAATTATAATTTGAGTGTGCCTCACAAAACCTCAAAATGCAGTCTTAGAAAATGTTGGTATTGGGAACTATAATCTATTACTCAGAAAAAAACAGGGTCTAGGGAACTTCATATTCATGTGTAGACTTCCAGGAAGACAGTATGATTCAAAATGCATCTTTTATTTTTGGCAGCTTCTTTTTTAATACAACTTACTGTCTAAATCTACAATATTCAATTATCTCAATTGTAATGAATGGGGATATTCCAGTGCTCTTTTTAATAGATTTGAGAGCTCTTTTTAATAGATTCAAGAGCTCTTTTTAAAGGGGAAGTTCACCCTGAAGAAAACTTTGTTGTAAAAATAGCAAAAAAAATAGTAAAAAATATTGGTGAAGGTTTGAGGAAAATCCGTTAAAGAGTAAGAAAGTTATTAGAGTTCAAAATTTGTGATTTGTGACGTCATAAACGAGCAGCTGCCCCATGTGTTATGTAATATAAAATGTACGATTTTCAAATTTTGTATGGTTCCTGATGACTTAATTTTGTTTTCTTTTCATGATCGGGTGTGAAATGATTTGTCTATTGATATACAAAAGTTACAGTGAAAACCATTTTCAATTTTCTGAGAAAATGACATTTCATTGATTTTTTACCATTCGCTATGTAGAAATGCTGCTCGCATATGACGTCACAAATCAAATAATTGAAATTCTAATAACTTTTTAATTATTTGATGAATTTTTCTCAAACCTTCGGCAATATTTTTTATTATTTTTTCTGCTATTTTTACAATAAACTTTTTGTCAGGGTGAACTTCCCCTTTAATAGATTGAGAGCTCTTTTTATTATACCCCTTTCATAAACCCAATTATGCGGCTAATAGCAGCATAATTTGGTAGTAAAATCGAAGGAGGACCAGAGTTATTTGCTTTATTTTGATGCTGCAATTATCCGCATAATAGAGGCATCGGGACCAGATTTTGACTTTATGAACACATTTCCAAATAATGCGGATAATTGCCATGGTGCGGCCACAAGGTCACCCTTTTCCAACACAACCACATCGGAGGGGGCGTGTGCAGTTGTCATGACGATTATCCGCCTTTTTCAGGACGGGCGCTCGTAAAAATAGTGCAGATTATTTTCGGAGTTTGTGAACACATTTTTTATTGAATTGTCCACATTACTCTTAGGCGGCTAATTGGAGGATGGGTTTATGAAAGGGGTATAAGTTTCCAGGGCTCTTTTTATTATGTTAGGGGCTATATCGCTCTGAGCCTGTTTTATTTTTTCCCCGTAGTCTGTCTTTAGACGTTTCTGATGAAGGCAAATAGACGAAAGCTAAAATGCTTTTCCAGCGCTATCCTTCTGTTTCATCTCCGTCATATGAATTAATTTTGTGTTTTCAGTTTGCAGGGAAAGTTTTTCTCTAAGATTGGAAGCAGGCATTATGTGTCACGCAAGTATACATACTTGACCTACATGTAGATAATGTGTACATTAACACTGAACTACTTTAATGCATACTGTATTCAATGTCCCAGGTATACAAACAATACATTGTACATTCCTTTTGTTTTGCCTCTGTCACAAAAACATATTGTTTTCACAGTTTGCAGGGGAAGTTTACTTCAGAAGTGGAAAGCAGGCACTACACGTACAGTAGAACATGTATGCCATGTACGTGAATGTATGACCCCCCCCCTCTTCAAGTTTGGCCTGTCTACTGTGCATTCCAAGTTCTTTACCGCGCCACATTGTAAGCTGTCCCAGTCCAATAACAATACATTGTACATTACATTCCCAGGGTGGTGACTCATAACCGTATGTCACACACACAGGGTGTTTTCCTGAACCAGATATCTTCAGTCACTTTATTAAGATGACCTTCAGACATTGATCAGTATGTCCATGTGATCTTGCAATAATTTTGTAGATAGTGTGCAGATATTGGATTTACATAGGCCTATATATTATGCAACCAGCTTGCAATATTGCCCACGGAAGCCTAATTCAAAGACCTACATGTAAATTTATATTGCATCCATTATAGACATGTACATTTGTAAGCCTACATCATATAGGGTAGATACAGGTACATCATGTAGTAATGTTTGTAGGGTTTGAATTATAAAGCCTAAATCGAAGGCTATCGAAGGCTGTGGCCGCGGATACCCATTGACTATCCTTGGAGATTTCTTGTGCCTTTTTTTATCCCCCCCCCCCATTGAATTTTTATTACTGAAATTTGCCTCTTGGTAAAGTGATACTGCCCTAAAAATATTGAACTTCCAAGGAAGCCTGCGTTTATTGTATTTTTTATTCATTTTTCATAACCTATGACTATTCATTATTTTGATTAATTGCTTTTAATACAATCATCTATCTATCTATCTACATCTATCTACAAGTTTTGCATAAAAAGCTGAACAGTTCAATATTCAGGTAAAAAAAATTGAATTTCATTTGTTTCTCAGTTACGCCCTCGTAAAGAGGGCTGTGTTTGTGAACACTACTATTCAGAGGTCAGAACACTCAATTTCCTCATTTCTTTCAAATCAATTTGGCATGAAACTAATAATTATAATAATAGAACAATGAATGCAATTGCACTACATGTTCAAATATGTAGGACTCCAATAAAGCAACTTCTGAAAGTAAACGGAGCCTCAAAACTGAATACATGCCACCGTTTCCAATGTTAATCCTTTTAAAAGACTGAAGAAAATCTTTTAAGTGCCACTCTTCATGCTACTGTAAATGTAGTATGCATCTGTTGCCCTGAGCAGAAAGGTGCAATATTTCTACTATTCAATGCCTTGGTCAGTGAATAGTAAATTTAGTTAGAATATTCTGACATTGATCTTGTCCAGTGCAAAATTATGCAGACAGATGTCTCCCCCTTGGCCACAAGTAAAGTATCTACAGGGGTAGCATGCAAATCCTAAGCCATCAATACAGAAGAAAGGTTCTGTGGAAAGCGATTCAGAATGCATCGTCAGTAATCCATCTTTTTCTGGATTTAGATGACAGATAAAGCTTGCATTTTTAGAGTTCAGACAATTTTAGAGCTCACACACATAGTACAATTTAATTAGTAAAAAAATAGGCTACTTGTATCACTATGATTTTTGATCTATCCTATTATAAGGCTCAGGATTTTCCTGAACAAATATGATAATTGGTGTCTTTGTTCTAAATTTATGAGAAAGAACCATGTGCCTGCCTAATATACAATGTACATGTATGTTGCCATTTTCATTGAATTGTTGGATAAAGTTAAAATATAAATGTTTTATTTCAAAACATATATTTGGATTGGTGCTTTAGATTCATACCCCCCCCCTCCATTTATTTTTATCAGACTTGCATCTACTGTATACATGAAATGGGGAAGTGTTAAAGGGGAATCCAACCCAAATAAAAACTTGTTTTTATAAGGAAAAGAAAAATCAGACAAGATGATAGGTGAAAGTTTGAACAATATTGGACAAACAAAAAGAAAGATATGAATTTTTAAAAGTTGTAAATATTGGTAATCACTATACCCATGGAGACTTCAAATTGGCCGCATATGGGATGTCATAGTGATGTAAGGCAAGGACTACTCTTCCATGTACTCCAATACATATTATGGCTAAAATGTCATTTTTCCCAAAAGTTTTATTTCAAATTAAATTTTTCTTTCATGAGGACATAAAACAATATACTACATGGGTTATATTTAGATTACTGCCCCAGGGGAATGGGTACTTAGGAGAAAACCACAAATCCCTGATAATAAAGTACATGGCCTATGGGAAAGTTGTCCTTGCCTCTTGTCATAATTTACTTACCCAGTTGCCAATTTGAAATCTACATAGTATTAGTGATCTCAATTTTAAAGCAGCTATAACTTTCTTATTGCTTGTCCAATTTCTTTCAAACTTTCACCATTCTGTTTAATTTATTTTTCTCCTTCCCAACACAACATTTTATGGCCAAGGCTGGATTCCCCTTTAATAATCATTAATGAATTAGTGAATTCATGAAGCTTAAAAAACTTGAGTGCATCTTAGTTTGGTCATTTTAACGGAGATGATACTGCAAATTGCATTTTTATACAATATATTACATGGTGATGGCGTTTTCTATTTAAAAAATGCAACTTAAAAAAAAAAACTGCTCTGTAGCTACATGTGCATGTCCACTGCTTACAAAGAGATCACCTGAAAAGGCTTTAAGGCGCAACAATCCGGCTTGCCGAAGGCAAGTGAAAGTGATGGGGGAGGGGCATTCTTCAAACATTTTTTTTTTCATTAAAATCTCAGATTTTTGCTAAAGAATATTAAAAAGAAAATTCAGGTGAAGAGTGGTCCTTCCAAACAAGCATTAAACAAAAACAGAAGAAACAAACATGGTTTTGAAGAGAGGCTTTATTTTTTTTAAGTATCAAGTACTCAAACTTAATTTACATTCTACGTTCACTCAAAATGACCATGAATGTATACAGTTTTATTAATTTGTCAGTATGTCAATAGAATCTGTAGCCTCCATGCATGTACATGTATAATCATAAAAGTTCATCATCACTGTAGAAAATTTACTTCCCTACTATTGAATATCCACTGCTGCCAGAAATTTCAAGGTACCTTTTCTAATTTGTTGAGAAATTTACACGTAGATTATTTCTCGATACATTTTGCAGCCTGTTTGAGAACACATAAAACAGCACATTGACCTCATAAAATTTGCATTTATGAAATAAACATGGTATATCATTAATCTTTGAATATACAGTACATGCAGGGATATGCAACAACATATCCCTGATACAAGTATATATAAAGATTACGTTAAGGGTGCTCGTCATCATTTGTTTTGTGGGCCAATTAATCCTTTTAATCGCCTCGATTTTTCAAGCAAGAAGTTTGCCTCCAAAGATTCTGCCTGGAACAATTAACTTCTCTTGCCAAATGTTCCATTCTTCTACGTATTGTCGAAGCCAGGTGCTACAGATCTGAATCACTTTTCTTCTTGTTTTATTCATCATGTATTAAAAAGTGCTTGAAGAATGGCTGTACATGTATAAATAGATTTTGTGTTTTATAATACGGTACATGTGCAAGCAAACACATTGAATAAATGTCCCAATATATGCTTTCTTCAGATTCAGTACTTCCAAAATGTGTGAATAAAGGAAATTGATTTAAATTTGACCCAATTTTGGCAAATTGCTGGCTCATATTTACATGTATATCAACACTGCTATGGAGTAGCATTTCTACATCATTCTCATGAAATTTTAATTTGTACCTGAGGAAGAAAATCAAGAAAAACAACCTACTATAGGTGGTTTCAGACCGCCTCGAAGTTCGTCAATTCCAGGTATTCTCTGATCGGGAAATTTACCCCGATCAGAAAATACCAGGTATTTTGGTAATGTGAAAGCAAACTACGCGTAATTTCCCTGAAAGAAAATACCCGCTAAATAGTAGGTACTTGGCGAAATTACGAGAACTTTCGCGGGGATTTTTCCAAGGTCGCAGGTATTTTGGCGATGTGAAAGCAAATTACGGGAACTTTTAGCCCAGCGTGTCGTTGGGCGCGGGAGCTGTGGGTGGCTGCTGGGCTAGTGATTTTGAATCTCGCGCCTTGCCTGTTTATCAGACCATACTGCGCATGCTCGTAACTTCAGGAACTTATCCCGAAGGGTATGGTTCAGGGCGGTGTGAATGCAGGAATAAAGTAATGGGTATTTTTAGCCTAATAAAGTTCTCGTAATTTAACGGGGATTCTTGTGATCGAGGCGGTTTGAAACCACCTAATCATGGAAATTACTGTATTTCTTGAGGCAGTCCCACTGTCAGGTACAGTGAATGATAAGCCCCATTTCTTGCTACCGGTAATTAATGAAACTGAACGACAAAGGGTGTGTTCACAATCACCAGAATCGTTCAAACTTAAATTCAATCACAATGTACTCTGGGATAGCTTTACCTGTCAATAGCATTCGATAGATTTGTTATCAATAGGTAGCTTTAAACCGCCTCCATCACAAGCATCCCTATTACAGTGTATAACTTTTTCAGGCTAAAAAACACCTGTTAATTATTTCTGTATTCACACCGCCCTGAGACATACATGTACATGTTCGCTTCGGGATAAGTTCCTGAAGATATGAGCATGCGCAGTATGGTCTGATAAGCAAGCAAGGTGCGAGATTCAAATTTGTTAGCTCAGCAGCCACCCACACCCAACTACCAGGCTAAAAGTTCCTGTAATTTGCTTTCACACTGCCAAACTACATGCGACCTTGAAAAAATCCCAGCAAAGGGTCTTGAAATTTTGACAAGTACTTTTAATACTTTAGCGGATATTTCCTTTCGGGGAGATTACACGTAATTTACTTTCTGATATTTTCTGATTGGCGTAAATTTCTTGATCAGAAAATACCTGGAACTGACGAACTTTGAGGCCGTCTGAAACCACCTAATGTTGATTCTCTATTTTTCAAGCCCAGCCACTGTGCAGTACTTGACCCAGGAAGTCCAATTGAAAGAATGTGTTTGGGCTCTACTTGTACAAATTTGTATGCAAGTGCAAAGTAAATTTTAATAATAAATCGGATCATTTCTAAAGGTAATTTACAACTCATATGTATGTAATTTGTTTTTTATTATACAGCAAAGAAAAAAGCTTTAGTTTTTAGAGTTTTGGCATATTGCATAGTAGCAGGGCAACCTTCTTTTGCCAAGAATTTAGAAAAGGATTCTCTAGATATATGTTCTCTAAATAATGTTCTCTCTATATATGTGGAGCATTGTGGCCCAGTGGATTAGTCTTCTGACTTTGAAACAGAGGGTTGTGGGTTCAAATCTCAGCCATAGTGTAATTTCCTTCAGCAAGAAATTTACCCATTGTGCTGCACTCAACCCAGGTGACTGAGGTGAATGGGTAACTGGCAGGATTACATAAGTAAGTTCCTTGAATGCATGAGCGCTGAAAGGCAGTTCGAGCTAAAGCCAGGGTAATAATAACAACGCACCTTGGAATAGAATATTTCTAGATGGCGCTACATAATTGCCATTATTATCATAACAGGAATAAGACTGGTTACACTATGAGGTTACATACTTGTACAGTAAGCCTACACTGTACATGCATCACCAATGCCATAACATGCAGCTTTTTATAATCTGCCTTACATGTACATTTTTAATTGAGATACTCCCAAGTAACAATATGAGGCTGTTCTCACTACGTTCCTAAAACTAGTTTACTGGAAACTAGTTTAACGTGTAGTGAGAACGGTCAAAGCGGTCTTGGAAGCGATCTTCCAAACCAGTTTGGAAAACCACCTCGCGATGTAGTTTTCAAGATCGCTTTGCCTCGTTAAAGTGGTTTTAGCGTGAGGACACAATGGTTCTTCGGGAAGCTATCTTCGCACATTTTGAGCGCGCTACTCCACACGACAGGTGTAGAATGCCTATGCTGCGGTTTCGAATTTCGCGCGAAACGTGTCACCCCACAGAGCGTTTCCATAGCAACAAGAGCGCATTACGTGAAGTGATTTTGAAAACCACTTTCGTGTGATCAAGTGAGAACGCTAGCAAAGCGATCTTCCAAAGTGGTTTCCTGAATCGGTTTCCAGTATTCTAGTTTTAGAAAGCATAATGAGAACGGCCTCTATGAGATCTTTATTGCTTCAAGCTATTTTTACCAATGACCTTTTTAGCATAAATTTCTTGTTTGTCAAATTTGTTGAATGCGAACATCCTTGCAAAAGTTACTGTTAATTTTAAAACTACCTACATGTACATAATTTATACATACATGTACATGAATGACCTGCTAGCTTACAGCCAGGACAATTTTCTAACAGCACCACTTTCACATTGGAAAAATAAGAGGTATTAAAAGAAATATGAAGTAAAAAAATATATACCGGTAAAACTTGTAAAAACATTTTTAAAAATCATTAAAAAATACACTTTTCCTGATCAGGCATTAGGGTGGTGTAAAACGGACAAAACATTGCATCATAAATACAGAACTAGACAAAGGCTCTTTATCCCTATGAATTATGGGAATGTATTATTCATTACTGAAATGAAGAGCCAAATCTTGGAGCAATTCAGGTAATAGAGGTTGTCTTGAGCACCACTTGATATTTTGATCCAGGTCGCATTACAACAGCATGAATTTCTATTTTTCTAATTCATGTACATGTAGTCTACTGTAAATGTACAATGTACATATGTAGGCCTAATGTGGCATTTTGTGAAATGAGAGTGAAAAATCAATAAAAATCATGAAAGCAAGAAGGGTCTAAGCCCCCTCCCCCCCCCCAAAAAAAAGGGAAAAAATGAACAGCTACACATTTTTAACATTCCCCAGAATCAGCATACATGCACATGACATGTACACTACCAGTCACAATTCTTTGACTACCTGTTTCACCGAAGAACAATAGATTCGGTCAACTGAATCTATTGTTCTCTGGCGAAAAATTGTGACTGGTACTGTACATGTACATGTAGCCTACATGTACATGTTTGCACAGTGTATTGTACTCTAATTAAGTGACATTGCACATGACTACAGTATGTACATGTATGCAGCTCACATGAAGAAATCTGTGTACTGTACGAGTACATGGGATATAAGCTATTAAACACTAATGTGCAAAATTTAAATATTCTGATGGCTATTAATATGTATATAAAACAATATGCAAACAATAATGTTTGCACTTTGCACATAGCAATAATCTTAAAGGTTGAAACTGCATTAAAGCCTTCAGTGTATACATGCATGCTGTTTTCATAATCATATACATGTACAAACATAAAAGCTGTTCACCAAATAATGTACAGTACAAGCATAAGGCAGGATACAGTTTATGTACAAAGTTGGATATACTGTAGACCTGCATGGGCTTTGGATTGCTTTAGTTTGTCAACAATGTATACAAATAATTTAATGCCGGTATACATAAACTGTGATTTATATTGAACACACTACCATGTATCAAGCCAGCATCAGCAAAGGACAGAAAAAAATAATGGGAAAATGCTTCTAGTCATTCATCGCTCAAAACTTGAAAGAAAACAAAAATCAGGTTTGATGTACCACACAATAATATGTTTCATTACTTTCACAATTTTCTTTCTGAGAAAAAAAAATTGCAAATTGTATGGTAGAATGCTCTACTTTGATGGGAAAGCAATAAATATCACTTCCGTTATAAAAGTCCGTCCATCTCCAAAACAGAGGGGGTAAAAAAAAACATACTACACTGTGAAAAAACCCTGATTTTACAGAAAAAAAAAGATTTTGCAGATTTCAAGCAATAACAGAATCATTCTGTAAATTCATAAAACAGAAATTTTTCTGCAATTTAACAGAACAGGTCTGTTTAACAAGGGGGAAAGGGTGTTTTGTTTAAAGAAAATTTGTAAGGTTCCTACAACAAATACCAATTTCCTGTAATTTTACATGATATATAATGTAAGATTATGCAATCTGGTAAGATTACAGGTGTCCTCAAGACTCTGCTGCAGGAACTTCTTTTATTTTAAGGATAAATTTTCTAACAATGTATTTACACAGAAACTGATAAAGGAAATACAGGCCTTTATAAATGCACAGTGCACAATTGACTTGGGTACATGTATGTACAGCGTACATAGTACATTTTTTACTTTGCAATTGTTCCTTGTACATGTATGCATTTCTTGGAATGTTAAAAAATCAATCTGAAAAAGTGAAAATATAAATTTACAGGTGTACAGTACATGTATGTGCACTATCCTGTGCACTGTGTTGATAATTTTACATACAAATACACCTGTAACTACATGTAATCAAACCTGTAGAAATGCCTTGAAAAGTTGTTTAAAAAGTATATATATAAAAAAAATTGTCATGAAGCATTTATCAAGAATTTGTGGAATTTACAAAACTACGAATTGTTTATGCTTTCCAACAATTTCATTCAATAGCACAAAAAAAAGCATTTTCATGGCCCAATGCATTTACTCCACTACTGTACTATTCAACATAGTGAATTATTCAATGAAACTCTGTGTACTTTTAAGAATGAATGGGCGAGTTCAGCAAAACATATCACCTGATACATTGTAACATGGTCACCTGATCGTGGTTGTCGTCCAGTAATAGCTATTTCTGAACTGTGGGGATCCGATGGGGGGGGGGGGGGATTGGGCTGACAGAATATCAACAGCCTCACTGAATGTTTCAGTTTTGTGGTTTATGATACATTTTGATTTTATTACTATGCTTAGGCTTTCTGTTTTTCAATCCCTTATATAACTTTAAGGGGAAAATTTTCACTTGATCAAATAAAAAAATGTAAAACCACAGCCATAATTTGATTTAAATTGTAACACTTTTTTTCCTTCAATTTCCCTACAAATATAAAGCCCATCCTGCATAAAAATAGCAACTGCTTGAAAGCTTTTGCTTGAGTTATTAAGTTGAAGCAAACACTTGTGTCATATACCTGTATATAATTCCACTCAGAGTCACTTTCTAATCCTGCAATCATCCTGTCTGTGGGGAATCTATACAGGTAGGATTATGGTATGCCAATGCAGTACACAACACACACTTTTAAAAAAATCATTAAAATAACAAGTATCCAAAAATACTAATTTCCATACATTTGCAAGTTATTTTTCAGTAGTAACATGGGGATTGTATTCACCAGAGCACTCAAAAACCTGAATTTTGGGCATAATTTTTCGTATACATGCCCTATATTGGTCAAAAGTAATATGGCAAGAAAATGTTAATTTTTTCAATCTCTTATTTTTAATTCAGAAAAAATAATTGAAAGAATCAAATTTATTAAAGAGCCAAGTTATATTATGATTAGCATTTATAACAGAACCTGACAGTGTCAAACAATCAAGCATTGGATCCATAGAAAAAGAGAAAATAAGCCAAATATTGCCAACCTTCTTTTGCCACACATGGAGTACTATCAGAGAATACTGTTATATCAAAACCTTGTTCATTGAATCAGTGCTCAGAATGAGCATTCAGTAGTGATAATTGAATGCATTGTAACAACTTCCTACATGTACGACTCAAACTGCAAGCAAGTTCGCACATATCTCCAGACTCCTGCTAAAGATCTAGAGCCAGTGCAGAACCCTATGTGTAAACCCACCTTAATAAAATTAATGCAAACTTGAAGATAAATGTATGTACCTGTACAAGCATATATGTTTGCATATAATACATGTACATGTAGCTTCAGTCTAGCCTTGAGGACTCCATGATGATAATTTATAATATTTTGACATATACTTCTTCATCATGGAGCCTTGAACCGCCTCCAATACATGTTAAAGAGAAATTTATAAAAAGATAAAAATCATGTAAATGTTTTTTATTCATTTTTACACCTTCATACGCCTAATGCGTATGAATGTTTCAAACGTTGGTTAATGAAAAGGCAAAAAATTGAAGGTTTCTTACCAAACTGATCTCATGTAGATCCCTCGATCCGCTTGTCAACAAAGCAAATACAACAGGTCTGACCCTTGAACCACTTCGTTATGACGAACCTTCGATTATCGAAGTTACATAATGCCGTTTTGAAGAACAATTTATAGATAAAAATCATTATTTAACAAATTCCAAACTTAAGATGTGACTATGAATAATTATTATCATAATAATTATTTATTTTCAGAAAAAGCTCTAAATTACCTAAAATTGGATTGCTACAATTAGCTAATTTTTTGTTGTTGCTAAAATGGGCATTTGGCCTGATTATGTAATTATTTATAATCAAGTTTTAACTACTATTATTTGTTATATAATATATTTAATCTATAAATTGTTCTTCAAAACGGCATTTTGTAACATCGCTTTTTTAATATCGAAGCTACGACATAACCAAGCGGTTCAAGGGTCAAGCCTATTGTATCATGCAGTGTTTACGAATGGATCTACACGAGATCAGTCTGGTAAGAAACCCCTCATTTTTCATATTTATACGAAAAATCTGTTCACAGCTTCATTAGGCATAAGAAGGTGTATAGATACATAAACTACAACAAATTTATATGTGATTTGTAGGTTTATGGATTTTCTAGGGAAATCCATCCATGTTTACATCTGTTGCTTAGGCATGCATGGGGGGGGGTTCAAGGGGAGGGGATGGGGAGGGTTTCAAGGCTTTGGGGCTCCAAATCTCAATTAAGTAAACTTAACATAGATTCCATTTTCATTGCCGGTAATCCTGTTCCTCTCTCTGATTCATGCCGCAATCTTGGTGTCATTTTGATTCCCAAATGTCAATGTCAAATCAGGTCACAAGTATTTGTAAATCTGTCCACTATCAATTGCGCAACATTGGTTTCATTCGAAAATACTTAACTCGTTCTGCAACAGAGAAACTTGTGCACTCACTCATTTCCTCGAGTCTTGATTTTGGTAATAGTCTTCTTTTTAATACACCTAACTCCAAAATTACCCGACTTCAAAAACTTCAGAATTCAGCAGCTCGCATTGTTTCTCTGTCAAATAAACACGATCACATCACTCCTGTTCTTAAAGACCTCCATTGGTTGCCAATAAACGATCGCATAGTTTTAAAAATTCTACTTTTGGTTCTTCATATCATCAATGGATCCGCACCCGATCACAACAAGTTTCTTATACACCACTATCAACCTGCACGCACACTGCGATAATCCCAATCTAGTCTCTTGCATATTCCACTATCTAAAAAATCCTGGGGCGATCAAGCCTTTGCTCATGCCAGACCAGCCCTGTGGAATTCACTACCACAGGAGCTGAAGAACTCAAACTCTGCAACATCCTTTAAGGGAAACCTAAAATTGCTTTTGTTCACCAGCAGGTAACGTACTAGGTTTGAAGTCAGTCATTTTTTCTCATTTTTCAATTTGCCCTTTTTTGGTACTTCTCTTAGTTCTCTTTACTTTTATATCTTACTCCCTTCAAAGCGCCTTGAGCATTTAATCAAAATGGAAAAGACGCTATATAAATCATATGTATTATTATTATCATTAAAAAGTATATATGTCAAAATATCAAAAAATATCATTACGAAGTCCTCAAGGCTAGTAGGTTATCCCTAAAAATCTAGTCTAACTTTGTTAATTTTTTTTTAATTCGAACTAGATCTATTCACGTCTCATAGATTTTCAAATATTCCATGAAAGAATTTGATAGTACATTCGCCTCGGGCTCGGGTGAGTCTAAGAACTACCGTACATTTGCACTACTACTAGTACTAGTATAATGGTTTATAAAATAGCTCTGTATTTTTAAGCATCGTGATTGGCCAATACGCATCACATGACATCCAACTTTTTTGGTGCACGACAGTGCAAAAGGTGCCCAACAAAAATTGATATTGCACGCTCGAGCAAACCAGTGCAGTAGAAGCCCCAGGAGAAGTCCAACAAAACTGTACTGACTACTGTACTAACTTTTTAAAAATTTGTTTCTGTGTTGCTATTTTATAATACAAATAATGAACTCGCTGTGTCGTGCGTAAAAGTAAATGCAGAGAAAGCTCTGTTCCTTCAAATGATGCACACTGGGCACTCGCCGCAAGCAGCTCGTGCACAGTGCGGCATCTATCTAAAGAAACCTCGCGTGCTCTGCATTTCCACTAACGCACTCGGCTGCATGCATTGCATGTTGTGTGTCCGGACAGGTTGTAAGTCCGGACGATCAATTTTAGAAAGTCATTTGGAAAAATATACATGCAAAGTTTCATCAATTTTAGTCCAAAACGTTCAGAAATATTAGAGAACAAAATAGAAGATGATTACAACAATTGAGTTCATAGATCTCTAATCTGTTTAGTAACAGTTTTACTTTAAAGTCTTTAGGCCCCTACAAATACAATACATGGTTTAATCATGATATTTTAAGTGTAGGCCAGCCCTAGGCTAATCCAAAAAAAAATGACAAAAAAGAAGGCTTCAGTCCGGACACCCGATGCCCCATCATTGCCCATTGCATCAACAAAACTCATCATTAATCAATCATTCACATTCTTCGACTTAGCCTTAGCTTAGGCCTAACTGTTACTTTTAGTTCGAGACACAACTTCACAAGCATTGCAGATTGTCAAGATTGTGCGGTCAGAAGCGAATAGGACTAGATGTTACACCCCGAATACACACCTTCAGCAATCACGTCCTCGACGGAAACTTGCAATCGCCCAACAGTGTAAGAACGACCGAGCAGCGACGAGAATTTCTTCTGCTTCTTCATGGCTGATCTCTATCCAGCTTTCACCTTCTGTATTCAAATAATCTCTATAAAATACATCTACACGTCGGCATCATCTGATCAGCTACCATCTAGTGATCTCCTAAAAGTCTACGCCTTTGTGTGATTGATGACGAGAAAAGATCCACGTTTGATTGAGCTCTCTCGATCCAATTTTGGTTCGCCGATCCGCGATTGAATCCGGCCGTCGAAATATTTCTCGCTACTGAGTCGTCTAGATCTAGTACGCGTACGTGCGAAGTACCATTGAAAACGCAATATCATGTTCGACCCTTTCTTATTGACCACTCGTGTCAAATCGTGTACTAGTATTTTGTATGAGAGACCTTATATTTTTGGAAAAACTGTTTAAATTTCGTTTATTAATATGAACGAGAATTTTTTCGCTATTTCTAGGTGCTCTACAGTCAAATTTTACAAGATAAGGGGTTGAGACAAATTCCAACACTACTAGTAGGCGGCTCGTACTAGGCCTATACTCAATAGCCAGCCCCCGCCCCCCCCCCCCCATGAAGATATCCCTGCCCAGCTTTTTTTAACAACCTTGACAAAAAGTTCAGTGCTCACTAAAAGCAGGAATATTAGCTTTTTTTTATATCAAAATATCTCTTTCATATTCATAAAAAAATGTATAAACATATGATCTTTTCGTTAGTAACCCAAACCATAAATCTATGTGTTGGATTCACTGACTTCAACGTCGCACTGTTCGACAATTTCAATAGCTCCCTCTCGATCCCCAATCAGAAAAAATTACAATCAACTAAGCATAACGCTGAAAATTTCATCAAAATCGGCAAGAAAGTTACAAGTTTAAGTTTCACTTATTTATTATGACATTTTAAAATATGCACAACGGAGTGACATGCAATATTATTGAGACAGCCGATGATGCCGCTCACTCACTATTTCTTTTGTTTTTTATTGTTTGAATTATACAATATTTCATATTTTTACAGATTTGAAAATAAGGACCAACTTTACTGGACCATATACCATTGAACAATTCTAATTCCACATTTTCATGGAGGAATTATTTGATGTTTCACTTGACAATGAGGAGGAAATGATAATATTTCATTTAATAAGATACAAAAGAAATAGTGAGTGGATGACGTCATCAGTCTCCTCATTTGCATACCGACCAGGATGTGCATATAACTGTTGTGTGAAATTATTTTACATCCGATTGAAATGTAAGTGTTATGCTTGTAGCAAAAATTTCGACATTTTTTATCAAAAAATCCAAGTTTTGATAGATTTTGACATGATATTCGGATTTGGGAAAATAATATTATATTTCATTATTATCCCTTTCTTTTTCTCTTTTCATTTTTGGTCTTGATTTTTTTTTTTTTTGGGGGGGGGTGATGGCAATATTCATGAAGCTTACCCTTATTACTCTACGTATTTTTTAATCCCTCATCACAGTAAAACCGTAATTTAAAATCTTATACAACTCTGTTTACTCTATCAACATGTTGTTTAAAAGACAAGTCCACCCCAACAAAAATTTGATTTGAATAAAAAGGGAAAAATTCAACAAGCATAACACTGAAAATTTCATCAAAATCGGATGTAAGATAAGAAAGTTATGACATTTTAAAGTTTCGCTTCATTTCACAAAACAGTCAGTGATATGCACATCTCGGTCGGTATGCAAATGAGGGAACTAATGACATCACTCACTCACTATTTCTTTTGTATTTTATTATATGAAATATGAAATATTTTGATTTTCTCGTCATTGTCATGTGAAATGAAGTTTCATTCCTCCCTGAACACGTGGAATTCCATTATTTTAACATTTTGTACTTCAGGCAAGGATGTCCTAATCATTAAATTCGTAAAAATTGAAATATTGTATAATTCAAAATATAAAAAACAAAAGAAATAGTGAGTGAGTGACGTCATCAACTCTCTCATTTGGATGTAACAGGCTCGTTCATATAACTATTTTGTTGAAAATAAGCGAAATTTTGAAATGTCATAACTTTCTTATTTTACATCCGATTTTGATGAAATTTTCAGCAGTGTGCTTGTCTGATTTTTCTCTATTGATTCAAATCAACATTTTTCTGAGGTGGACTTGACCTTTAACAATTTAAACAACCATGATTAATCTGTTGAAAATGAAGTATTAAAAAACTTGTTTAAATTTTTTTTTGCACAAGCACAATGGTGATTTGACGATGCTATGCATATCCGGTGGGTGTTTCATAAAGCTGTTTGTAAGAGATACGAATAACTTTACGCACGACTGGTGATCCTTTCTTTGCTAATGATATCCCTGCAATTGATTTATGACCTAAGAACACGTTCCAGTCGTGCGTAAAGTTGTGCGTAACTTCACGAATAGCTGTATGAAACACCCACCCGGTGTTAAAAAGCTTTAATGTAGGACCTATCTGGGCTCGACACGAATAACCGTCTCTTCCCGGGATTTATTTATTTATATGATAGGCTATATTATAGATATATGCCTATATATTTATTTGGTTTCCCCGTCAGGAAAATAACACGATAGCTATACTGCTCATTTAAGAAGAAGGAGGAGGAGAAGAAGAAGAAAAAGAATTAGGAGAAGAAGAAGAAGAAGAAGATGATGATGATGAATATGAAGAAGAAGAAGAAAGAGAAGAAAAGGGGGAGGAGAAGGGGGAGACTGGAAGGAGGGATAGAGCGAGGGAAGAGGAAGGTAGTGAAAGACAGATGGAGGATCGAGAGCTGAAAAAGAGAGGGAGAAATAATTAAAGGGGAAGAGAGAGAGAAATGAATTTCTGGCGTCGTCACTGGTCTTGCACTTAAAACATCGAGGCATATAGAAAGAGGCATTTTGATGAATTCCTAACTTATTTTGCATTACTTATGTCTTACGATTGTTATATTATCATTAATAAATTCTTTATATCTATTATGTAAACATATCTTTTGCATGTATTTATTTTGTTTTTTTGAATGCATGCAGAATTAAAAACAAAAATTCAAACTTAAGTCATTGCGATGAATTCATGGGTGTCGATCGGTATTCTTGGTTGGGGGATGATTGACACAAATGTTCTTGTGGATGGGGATCTTTCAATATTACTCTCACTAAATCACAAGTTAGGACATTTGGGAGTGGTTGATATGCATTGTGTTCTTGGAAATTCCTTCATTGTTGTAGTGTACTGTACTTATATAATTTTTTTGAAAATTCAATTTGTGTTACAAGTAAGCCTATATTCTAAACTCATATACGAAAGAAAAAAATGACCAAAATTGTCTGGACCAAAAAATACACAGTAAAAATGCTGTTTAAAAATTTTGTACAACGCTGTTTACTATATGAACCTTACATTAATTGTTTAAACAGTTTAAACAAGTGTTTGAATCTTATACAACAAAGTTTAATTTTCAATATCTAATCTTCAATAAATTAGACATGATTGTTTAAACTGTTAAACAACTACTGTAAGGTTCATATACTAAACAGCGTTGTATAAAATCTTAAACAGCGTTTTTACTGTGTAGTGATCTGTTTATTGAGCATGATGTATACACAGGGGCGTCGATCCATTTTTCAGATGGGGGGGGGGGCAAAATCATGAATCAACGTTCCAAAGGCGCTCGATCACACAAAACAAACAAACTCACCCACACTGGCCACACACACCTCTACACCCCCCCCCCCCACACACACATAGGCCTGTACCTGTTTAGGTTTGTTTGTAGTAACTCATGAGGAGGAAAGATACATGTATCTCACTAGAGAGCGAGCTGAAATTTATTTATATTCTGACCTGAAAGCGTGATATTCTAAGCATTTTTTGTACCAATGATTAAGATGGGCATCTAGAAGAACGATAGATTTGAGCGCAAAGCGCGAGCTGAAAATTTTGATATTTCGATCTGAAAAAAAAAGTTTAATGGACACTTTTGATAAAGAACAAGATATATATCCAACATAAAATAATTGCAAATCGAAGCGGGGGTTCTTTGAGGTTTAGAACTGAAAACGGGACATTCTTTTCACCTATTTGATCATGAAAAGTATGGGTATTTGGTACAGAAATGATGCGAGCGCGAAGCGCGAGCTGAAATTTTTTATATTCCAATCTGAAAAGCAAACATCTTGAGCACGATTTTAAATCAAAATCGAGCTGGTATCTTAATCTCGCTTGCTGATTTCAGTGTAGCATTACAATCTTATTTCATTTTTTAGTTGCACATGCGGAATTATTGGTGGGAGGGACGATATGTTTGCCCCCCAATATTTTCATTGGTGGGGCGATCGCCCCCCCCCCCCCTGCCAACCCCCCCCCCACAGGATCGACGCCTCTGTGTATACAACATCTCTCTTAAATCTAACCCGACTGGCAATATCTTTTTTTCTTCTTTAAGCATGATGATAAAATGCAGATTCGGACCAATTAAAGACTAGCACAAATTTACAAACTGTGTGGCTTCTCGTGCGCCATCTGGCTTACCGTCATTCCTCAGACGATTTATCTTGCAACCCTTTTACTCCCGTATATTTTTCCACCCTTTTGAATTAATTGATTTATTAAAATTAATTTATTCACCACTGGTGGGATGGAACACCCTATCAACAAAAGTTGTTTTTCGTTGGGGTCCTTTTATGTCATGTGTTAAAAAATATCATATACATAAACATTTCACTCTTTTTCATCTTGAACCTCCACCCATCTGTTTAATAGTCCTGAAAAGGAATGTTTATATTTAATAACAATATACACAAATTGCGAGGGAAACAAACTGATTGATGGCAAACTATAATCATCATGATCAAACTTTTCATTTTTTGTCATCATTATTATAATTTTCTACCCTAAATTATTGGGGGGGGGGGATGATAATACAGGCCATCCCCCACTTGAAATATTGGGGGGATATATCCCCCATCCCCCCGTGATCGACACCCAGGGATGAATTCATTCATAATTTAATGGTAAAGTGTTTCACATCTTCATTAGATTTCCGTCTCTTTCTGGACAGAAATGCATTGAAATATGACCGGAATATTTACTGTATTATTCCCTTTCTCCATATTTATTTTTGTGCACCCACACTTCGAAACACTAAAAAATGCATGCGCTGACAATATATGCCGATAGCATTCCCTCTTTAATGTATAATAAAAAAAAACAATTTTGATATGCTTTGCTCAGGCATACCGGTAGGTGCCATGACCGTGTATATCGAACTTTAATTCAAATTGTGTATAGTACTCGGCCATGATACCTCTACCAGACTCACTTATTAAAAAATATTCTATTTTTTATTATTTTTAAAGTAAACACATGCACACATCAATACTAATGACTGTAGCTGCATTTCCATTATATTTAAGAATGAAACGGCATAGTTTATTAAACATATGTTAAACACCAGCAGACCTTGCATTGCCAAAGGCATACGTTCCTCAAAAAGGGATCTAACCCGACATTGTTGCGTGTCTGTAGTCAAGCACCTTAGACCACTCGACCGGTCCCGGCACCTCATATTTAATATTTTGATCAGTTCTCGTCTATATACAGAATAATGAAGTTACGTTAGAAAATAGAGAAAAGTGGCATCATTGCAACCATGACCTATATATGTGTGTGAACCACAGGGAACCAATTGACAAGCAAAAAAAAAAGGTTTCAACCAAAAATAATGACATTTCGTCCACGAAAAAAATTGACAAGCAAAACTAATAATAATAGTAATAAAATAAGACAATAGATCCACCAGTGTTCAGCAATAACAAAGCAATGTAAGACAACTGACATATTCTGAAGTTGGGTTTAACTTAGACCATGCATATTGGAAGCCTAATGAAATGATGAATTGAACCTATACTGTTAGAGATTTATGTTGCTTTCGTAGTTACACCGCAGCGTTAGACCAGAGTTTAAATCAACCCGACTTCAGAATACGGACCAAATACCACATTTTAGACGTATCGTTTATTTTTGTAGTATATTCAAAGCAAACAACCAATTTATAAATGACCCACGGTGAAATGTGAAAATTTACAAGTCGAGGATACAGAAATATTTACAATACAGAAAGAAATATAGAGAGATGTATTTCATATTGGCAAGGAAATCAATGAAGTCAACCATGTCCTTCAGTCTTTGATAGAATGTAGAATTAATCATTGAAGCAGATCAAGAGGTGTGGTTCATGAGGGTTCAAACGAACCCCATCGAAGTCTTCCGAAATTCAGTCTAGATTTGCCAATCTCCACCAGTAGTCCGGCAGCCAAACCCTGATTTGGGGGGTAAGGTTGCATTGGAATGTCATAGTTTTTTTTTTTGACTGATTTTGACTGGTGAGACCTTCTATTTGAAGAATCTGCATGCTGGAGCTCTGTCAGCATTGAGCAATTTGAGATATACGCGAAAATCCAAAATGGCCGCCGGCATGCAGCCATCTTGGATTTTCTGTTTACTCACTTTTAAAGTGAGTAAACAGAAAATCCAAGATGATGTTTAAAAACTTGGGAGTTAAAGGTTTTAGGGGGCGGAGAATTCAAATCTGAAATTATTTTGAGGAAAAAACCATGCATTGATGTCAAAATATACAGATAGCGGCCATTTTTCAAGATGGCCGCCATATAACATGCATTTATTTCCTGTATTGTTTATTTCCTGTATAGGATACCTAGAATTTTCAAAACATGGAAGATACTGGTTTTAGGGGATGGAGAGTCCAAATCTGAGGTTTATTTTGGGATATAACCATGCTTCGATGTCGAAATATACAAATAGTGGCCATTTTCCAAGATGGCCGCCATATTACATGAATTATATTGTTTATTTCTTGTATAGGGTACCTAGAATTTTCAAAACATGGAATATACTGGTTTTAGGGGATGGAGAGTCCAAATCTGAGGTTATTTTGGGGATATAATCATGCTTCGATGTCGAAATATACAAATACCGTCCATTTTCCAAGATGGCCGCCATATACGTACATGCATTATATTGTTTATTTCCTGCATAGGGTTCCTATAGAATTTTGAAAACATGGAATATACTGGTTTTAGGGGATGGAGAGTCCAAATCTAAGGTTTGTTTGGGGATATGACCATGCTTTGATGTCGAAACATACTTGTAAATATTCCTCATCGCCATTCTGGGAAAGATTTTTTTTTACTTAACTGCTCCCGATGTGTAATTATGATTCAGCCACAAAATTACTAGCAGGGTCCCGACCTTTGCAGGCCCTGGTGGAAACTTGGCTCAACATTCTCCTTTTCCCACTTTAATATCCAATTCAGCTAAAGAAGCGCTAAGGTTCTGTCAGGAGGCCCCATTTTGAGATCTGTTGACCATCAGCCTTTTGACATTGCACCACTCTTTTCCATGGCATGCCAACCTCATAATTCCTTGACAGGATAACACTCTGTAGGTCTCATCTTGATGCAGGTGTCACCTTAAGTTGTCTGTCTTTGCTATGGCCATTCAGCAGCGGGGTAAATATCCCAGGACTTCAGATTTTCCACCGGCTGAGAGACATCATGTTAGGGGCTGTGTGGTGATTGCTTGCTCTGTCTGTGCTCATTACATAGTTCCTCAATTAACAAAGAAGTTCGAGAGGTAAAGATATCTTGCCTACATAAAGGAATCAGTTGAGTGCTAGATATGGTAAGCCGTTGTGTTTAGGTTACTGTCTGGAAAAGAGCTACAGGAGAACGCTTCATGCTCTTCATAGTGCAATACAGCCTGATGGTACCAAATAATTGACTAGATAATACAGTTTGGGCGTTTTTCATTATTGATGTTGAAAGTCCTAAGAAATAATTCAGGGCTGCAGTCGATAGGAATCATTGTTGCTGACATGATGATGCCATACGTGAACTGAGTAAACTAGAGCTTTCAATTGGCTCATTGCTTGTGGCCAAATCAGTGGTCCCGTAAATGGAGATTAATATTCAAACATGATTTTTCCTTTTTTATATTCTCAAATGAAGACAATCAGTTTTTTCAAGCATTTTCTTTCAGCATACAATTCTAATCCTGTTTCGACAACAGTGTCAGTGCAATGCATATGTAATATTTAACTGTATTAGTTGCAGTGATATGCAAAATAAACAAGCATTTGAAACTAAATTTATTTTACAGCAAATTTGGCAATGTGGTAATCACTTCAGGAGGATTAAAAGATTGTTTTGTCAAGGTCAAGCCATTACTTCAGAAGAGGATAAACAGCCCACCCCTTCCCATATACTTTAGGTTACTCTAAGGAGTAATTATATTATATTGCATCATCCCAGTGATATATGTAAAAACCATACAACCATCAAAATAGTCATTCAAGAGATATAATTTGGAAATGATTCAGATGATATGCCTCATCATACACATACATGTAGCGATAACAACTAAGATATCCTACTTTTTGGACTTAATCTTGATATTTCAATTACTGCCTCATTCAATTGAAGTCTAAATATTGTTCATTATCCCAATCCTTCCACCTTGTCCAAAAAGAAAAAAGAAAATGACTGATAAATAAGGTATCTGCTTGTATATAATTACGGTAGGCCTACTGTAATACTTGTTCTATGGTGGCCTTCTTCTTCATTTATTTGTATATTTTGACATCAAAATAACTACAGATTTTTACTCTCTGTCCCCTAAAACCATTATATTCTATGAAAATTCTAGGTTCGTAAGTAAAATGGCCGCTATATATATTTTGAGAGCAAAACATGATCACATTCCTTAAACACCATATAATCTTCATATTCCAAGGCTTGAAAATTGCACGTATGCTAAAGTTAGTGAACAATATAATGCATGTTCTATGGCAGCCATCTTGGAAAATGGCCGCTATTTGTATGTTTCGACACCAAAGCATGGTCATATCCCCAAACAAACCTCAGATTTGGACTCTCCATCCCCTAAAACCAGTATATTCCATGTTTTGAAAATTCTAGGTACCCTAGCTATACAAGAAATAAACGATATAATGCATGTCATATGGCGGCCATCTTGGAAAATGGCCGCAACTTGTATATTTCGACATCGAGGCATGGTTATATCCTCAAATAAACCTCAGATTTGGACTCTCCATCCCCTACAACCAGTATTTTACATGTTTTGAAAATTCTAAGTACCCTATGCAGGAAATAAACAATATAATGCATGTAATATGGCGGCCATCTTGGACAATGGCCGCTATCTGTATATTTTGACATCAATGCATGGTTTTTCCCCCAAATAATTTCAGATTTGGATTCTCCGCCCACTAAAACCTGTAAATCCCAAGTTTCTAAACTTCTGGGTATGCTAAAGTGAGTAAACAGAAAATCCAAGATGGCTGCCGGCGGCCATTTTGGATTTTCGCGTATATCTCAAATTGCTCAATGCTGACAGAGCTCCAGCATGTAGATTCTTCAAATAGAAGGTCTCACCAGTCAAAATCAGTTTAAAAAAAAACTATGACATTCCAATGCAACCTTACCCCCCTTGGCTGTCGGACTACAAGGAGGAGATACCTGTAGAGATAATAGACCTATTCAAGTGTAATGTGGCATCCAAAAATTGCCTTGCCCTACTAATCGTGAAAGATTAATTTATAGTGCAAATATGACAATAAGCCGACATTTTAAAGTGCATGCACTCCAAACGAAGTGATATTATAATAGGCCTATATTCATTTGTTGGCTGATAATGAAAGGTTCAAGAAAATTTCAAAACTTCTTACCACAATATTAGTGTGCAGTTAGAAGTGCAGCGGTATTATACCAGTAGTATAATACCGCTGATATTCACACCACACAATACAAAACAATATTAAGCAAAATCCTCCATTTGGGAAGGGGTATATTTGCCATTCATTTTTTTTCCAATTAATCCCAGCATGCATCCGTGCACTTTCTACGTTCTTTCCTAAAATTTCTACCTTGACCTGAAACAGATTATTATACGCAGTCAGTTCTTTTGTAGCGCATACATTGTCCCTACACACTTAAGTAAAGCATTAAAAACAAAATAAGTAAGAAATGAAAACAGAAAGTAAATGAAAAATGTAGAGCAGAGTTCAATTTGCTGTTACAATTGAAATCGCATTTCCCTCTTTTATTAAAACGATTTTAGATAATGATTGTGAACTTCCCATTACAAAAATATTAACTTTTTTTTGTGGGGGGGGGTTCATACAATTTTTTTATGAATACAACCATAACGACTTTCCCGATTTTATCATATTCTGTGAATAATGATAAATGTGAATATGTGCTATTTGATAAGGAGGGGGGGGGGGGCAAGACATCATACGATTTCTTCCCATTTTAATGAAAGGGTTATATCAACACCATGGGCAGAGAATTATCTTTTGTGGGTTTTTTTTTTGGGGGGGCAACGATACATCCCCTAAAAAAGACAATCCTCTGTGCTGGCGCATGCACATGATCAACACGACTTATAGGCCTAACTCTCTTTTTTTTCTCTTTCAATTTTACATTGGCTTAAGGCGACCGCACACCTTACGATTGGTCTGCGACTCGATTTCAGAATTTGAAGCCAATATATATTGAGAATTGGAATATCTTACTGTTTAACCCTTTGCTTGTTCTAAATCATCGTACGAATACTTATATTCAAATCTGTGACTATGCATCCTTAGAATAAAAGCAAAGTTAAAATCTAGTTGTAATGACGTCATAGCAGTCGTACGATTGGCTACGATTTGAAACTAATTTGGCCCTTGCTCCAAAATAAAGGCTTGCAATCTTTCAAAATGGTTATATTAGTATTCTTTCAATTAATTTCAACCTCAAATATAATGACTATGTTCCATTCACATTTTCAGAAAATGAGCAAAATGCAATTTGTTCAGAATTCGGGTCGCGAACAGTCGTAAGGTGTGCGGTGGCCTTTAGTCGACTTCCGATCCTCCCTTTAGTAACACCCTGTTACAATAACATGCAATTAAAAACCTTGCGAACTTCATGTTTGAATATGTTGCTTTAAGCAGATCCATCGTTAGTCGTGTCGGTATTGACAATGGGATCATCGAACATCGCTTTACTCTGAACCTTTCCCCCGACAATCAAGTCCCTGACAGCGCTGCGGAACTCCTGGTAACGGATGCTGTAGATGATGGGATTGATGCTGGAATTGAGAGCAGCTAGAACCAAGAAGCATTTGGAAATCGGAGATTCCAACTCTGTTTGACTACGGAACACTGTTGTAATCAAAAACAAAACTTTAGTGGGTGTCCAACAAACAATGTACGCGATGATAACGATGAACATCATCTTGATGACAGCTCTGCTGGCGGCAAGGTGGTGTGATTTAGAACCTTCAAAACGCTTCGACTGGGCTTTGAGCTTGATGGCGATTAAGGTTTGGGTAACGGCCATGATGATGGTTGGTATGAACGACTGAACCATTGTTACATAGAAAGAAAAGGCCACATCAACCTCGTATGGTATTTCCAAAAATTCACATCGACGGTTTACTTTGTCGACGTCAACCCTGAAGGTACCCGGAATGCATATCAACATAGACAAGATCCATAAAAAGACAACCACCTCAGATACTCGTCGTCTGGTCAAGATCCTGTTAAAGTAGATCGGATGAGTGACCGCGATGTAGCGTTCAACAGAGATAGCAGTCAGCACGAACCCTGACATGAAGGTCCAAATCCACAAGCACATTGGAAGCCAGACCAGTTTGCAGTAGACCTGTCCGTACAAAGATACGGGAACTGTTTTGGCGGACTGGACGGGTAGCAACGCAATTGAAGTAAACAGATCTGCCACAGCAAGTGCGCCTATGAGGGTGTCCGTAGATCGGCTATTAGCTCGCCGTTGAAAGAGAACAATGATTACCAAGAGGTTTCCGATGATGCCGACCAGACCAACGAAAAGCTCTCCAAAAGTAACCCATGTCCAAGATATTGGGTACCAAGACCATGGGCCAACCTTGGTTGTATCATCGACAGTGTATTCGAAGCTTACTGTCGTAATGTCCCATCTATCGTCAAGCTCTTCATGCAGCGTGTCATTCGGACTTTTCAAGGAATCACTGTTGTCCTCTTCCAACGCGAACCCTTGATCAGTTGCATCAAGAATATCAGTAGAGCTCACACTTGTTCCCCAAGTGTTCTCAGTTGTCGCTGAGGATGCCAGAGACAAGGCTTCCAGACTCATTGCTATGGAGATATAAAGATACATCTCCACTAACCTCGTGAGATACATGATCCTTAAGACACGTGTACAAAGAACCTGTGAGAAAAGGATTGTAGTCGTGTGTTAAAGTAAGTACTATCAGCTAGTTCTGAGATAAATATGCAGATATGTAGATAGATATGTAATAAAAAGAATATGATCACTTTGTATGACCAAGCTCAGTTAATGATTTATTTATTTGAAAAGAGTGCAATATCGAGGGGATGAGAGCAACGGTGTAAATGAATAAAAGATACGAAGAGAATGGTATATTAATACGATGTTATTCAGTTTTCTGCATTCTTTTTTTTTTCGTTCTTCATTTCTTACTTCATTTCTTCTTTCTTTATTCTTTATCTCTCTATCTTTACCCTTTATCTTAATTCCCTCATGCTTTTTCAGCTTTTCCAATTGAGAAGAGTTATAAAAATAAGAACATATATGGATAGTTTGGCCTACATGCACGTGGTAATCTAAACCTTTTTCAAGTCATTTTGGGAAATTACAGATCTAGGAAATACATTATAATAAATGTTTCCCTAGTACGTTTCTCAAGAATTTGGCGCTTCGCGCTCATTATTGCTTTTATCCCTATTTTGGGAGGTGCGTGGACAAAAAGGACTCAAATCCCTTAATTTCTGGTGTCTGCTCTGCCCAAAGTTTGTATTAAAAAAAGAAGCTTCCAGGAAATGCCACTGAATTAAAAAAAAATGGATTCTATTTTTCCAGATAGAATATTTTTTTAAGCTGTGGAACAATTTATGCACACACTATATATTTCAAAATGATACCATTTTAATCATCAATTTCAAAGCTTATTTGAGGGAGAACAAAGAAATTGAAATGCAGACAGTTTGTTATTATCCTTAACCATGTTAACTCTAAGTACATGACATAAATAATCTATTTGTTACCTTGTCCATATAAAGCGCTGGATGATACATACAAATATTATCTCGTAATTAATGCATGGTCTGTACTGTGTGTCCTACTTGAAATTTGTTAAAAATGTATTACATGCAACCCAGAAGTCCAATAAAAGCATAAATTTACAAATTTTCTCCTTATTTTCCCCCCAAAGTGTGGTGAAATTTGAACCTTCTATAAATCCCATAATGTAGGCCTATTTAACTCATTGCGTTTTAAACGGCGTTGTCTGTATTCAAATGCAAGTCTAACACTTAGATTATGTCCCAGTGTCGTTTGTTTAATTTTGTAGGAACATGCAAATGTGTAATGGACAAAATAAATTACAGGTTTCTATGTGGAAAATAATAATGCACGGGCGAAAAACTAATTGCATGAGTACCGTATTACTCGATCGCTACACTTGGAAGTATTACTCAAACGCTACTTACCCTTATGTTGTAAAATGAGCAGTTGTTGTCAACAGTCAAAATATTTGAAGGTGGAGAGGTTAAATATATCATCAATAAATTTGAGGTGATATTCTTGGTCTCAGAAGTCTCCGTTTCTCGATATGATTCCACTTTTATCCGCTTGGGCACCGAAGGTTTGCACCAACAGAAGACTGACCACCGACGATATCAGATGAATCCTTGAATTTGATTGGGTGAGAAGTACTGTTGCTGTGGTAACTATAACTTTTTAACTTCGCAACATGACGGCGACGATAGCAGTAGAATTACCATGATGAAAGGGTATTTGGAAGAAAACAAATCTTCAGATTGAGTATACTTTTTGTTTTGTTCAAATCTGTGGATTTGTCTTTCTTTCGATTGGCTAATCATAATGAATCACGCATGCGCACGACAAATGCGTCCAGTTTTATCAGTGCCGTGCATAGAGTATGGTGCCGTGTTAAATTGAGAAAGTGCATGAATTATTTCACCAGATACTTTTTATCATCGTTTTAGTGTTTGAAAATACTAGGTGTTTTGTTTTTATTTGAATGATAACGCCACACCTGTATTACGATATTCAAAACAAATACAAAAAGGGGAAATATCAATGAATGTTCATATTTACTGGGCATGTGAGAGGGGATGGGGTCATTTAAAGATTTCTCTGTGTTAGTTCATTGTTTGGATTCACTTTCATGAAAGGGAAAGCCCTTCTTGACCATGACACTTTTAACGTCAATGCAGTGATCGATATTGTTGTTCACTATTTGTCTTCCTATAATTTCCTATTCTCCAGAAGAAAATAGGCTACAGAGAAAAAAAAATCTATAAAAAGGCGGAAATTATTTTTTTCAATGTTTTCTCTCATTTTTTCGCGTAATGCTTCTATTGAGAAGTCAAATGTATTAAGGATTCTACTGACCTTATACGCCCCCCCCTCTATTTCTCTTTCGTGAACATATAGGGCCTACATAAAAACAAGCTCCATCATACAATCACACAGTTCATTCTATGCCTGTTAGGAATCAAAGTATTTCTTTATTTAAAAAAAGGATAATAACGATAACTCTTATTTTCCAAGGGTAGCCATTGCAACTACAAGCTGATTTTCAAGCGGGCCCTGCACAAGATAATATGTTATGACAACCCTCAAAAATCGAAAGTCTTGGATCAGTTAGCTTGTGTGAAACAGAAAATCAAAGAATAAGATCAATGAAAGTACTAGAAATATTGAAAAATTAATAAGAAGGTTATGAACGTTTGAATGTCCAGATTTCATACTACGCAGATAACTTTGGCAGTGCGACCAAAATATATATGCAATGTCACACATAAAGGAAGAGGCTATGTCAGTGTATTGTAATGGAGGGAGGGGCGGATGGCATGGGAACTTTCTCGTCTTTATTTTCCCTTCAGTGTCCCCTTCCCGGCTACATTGCCCATGAATAGAGAGTATTTACTTCGCTGATCAGGGACAATTAATGAAGGATTCTTTATTCTAGAAAATCCTTTTTTTTGTATATCTCATTTTATCTAGACGTACTATTGCTTTTAATTCACTTAAGATATTTTATTTGTTATTGTGCGACCTTCTTTCATAAAATCAGTCTCACACTGACTACTCGCTTCTGAGATAACGCTTCATTTCCCTTATTTCATTTGCAGTGATCATTATTTTATGCAGATAGTTACATTTAGCGATGAAGGCGATCATCCATATAACTTATGTTTAATGTTAGATCAAGATTAATGATGGTGGAGAAATGGGGTTGTGATAAAGGATGTCATTGCATCTATAATCAGCGGCGTAACAGGGGTCAATGGCCAGGGGGGGTGTGGCAAGAGCCAAAAATTTCCCGGTCATATCATGCACAGGTGTAAGAAGGCGACGATTTTGAGAGGGCCAGATATTGCGTATCGGGCAGAATTTATCTTTAAAAAAATAAGTTGCGAGCAAGCAAAATTTTTGTCATTTTTAATACAAAAATCCAATTTCGTGATAGATTTTGACATGATATTTTCCATTCATTTTTGTGGTCAGTACTCCACTGTGAATAGGATTATTTGCGGCAGTAGCGTGCGTGATAGAGTAAAAAAAAGATGGGCGCATGTGCTAAAAAGCTGCTTAATATAAGTCCCGAGCGAGCGAAGCGAGCGAGAAAAAAAATCACCTTTCATGAGAATCTAACTTTGAGATATTTTTTGACATTATATTCAGTAAATAAAATCATATCCTACACATTACCTTTTCTTTTGCTTTTCTTTCCTCCTTTTTTTTTCTTTGTTGTAGAATTTTTGGGGACCATGGCCCAACCCTTCCATATTCATATACGGCATTGCTATGCGGTCGGGGTCCGGGGCAGAGCCCTCGGAACTTCTTGATATCACAGCCATTTAGACCTCGCCGATTGCCGCTATTTTTTAATAAAATCGCGGGTATAATATAGCTTTTACACAAAACATTTATTCAACTCAGTTGAACCAAATATTTTGAGGAGGCAAAACATAGCAATGTGGGAAAATTGGTAAAAAGTCGCAAAAAATTGCCTAATGAAATTAAATTTTGTGATAGATTTTCCATTTTATTTAATTCTTTTTCCTTTCCTTTTCCTTTTCCTCCTTTCCTTTTCCCCTTTCTTTCCCCTTTCCCTTTCTTTCTCCCTCCCTTTTCCTTTTTCCCGTTTTTTTTATTTTCCCGGTGAAATCCGCCAGGGGGCAGCTTGCCCCCCCACCTGTTATGCCACTGTCTATAATAATAATAATAATATTCCGCATTTATATAGCGCTTGATACATCGGAACGACGTCTCTAAGCGCTTTACAGACATATAGAAGGTGAATGATCAATCCTCTTTTTATTAAAAAAAATACAGTCAGTAGTAGCCTTCTAAATTGCCTCGTTATCAAATTACACTGACATCATGTACCCTCTGTAGTAAATAGTCGGGGGCCGCGAAACGGTTTTGAAAGTGGGGGGGGGGGGGCTGACCATGCAAAAAATCACAATCAGATGGTAATTTTTACGTTTTTGTACACGGTTTTGGAAAGTGCGGGGACTGAAGCCCCCAGCCCCCCCCCCCCGTTCCGCGACCCCTGGTAGTTTCGAATTCTGTATAGCAGCCTATGGGAGCTAGCTAATTATAACTTAGGGACTCGTCTCGTCTCCCCCGAGTAACAGAACAAAAATATCAGGAATTCGCTGTACATGTCATCAACAATAATATCATCATGATCACCACCATCATCAAATATGAATACCCATGATTTCGAAAGGACAAATTAAACACAATCATGCAAGCGTGGGTGGGGGGGGTCTGGGTCGTGGGGTCATATGTGCCCCTTGTTTGTCCAAAAATGAAGATTGTGGCATATGCCGAAGGGGCAATGGGTTGCAGCTAATTTGCTTGTGGGAGGGGATGGGGTGGGAGTCACTGCCATTGGAAAGGAATTTAAAAAAAAGAGAAAATATGAGGTGTTTTCGCAGGTAGGTGCTGAACAAAGACTTTAAAGATGGGGAAAAGACCCCCCCTCACATTAATTGGTCTATAAAATGCACAAATCTGAGACATCTGCACCAAAATCCACGTTCAGGATGTGCAAATCTGGACATATCGGGAGACATCTGCATAAAAATCTGGGTTTAAAAGTGTCCAATAGCCGGCCTGCCCTTGAATCCATGGAGAGAGTTTCATGAAAGGACTTGTCGGACGTTTTATCCGACAAGTTCTGTTTTATCCGACAGTTACCATAGGAACAGTGCTTATCAGCCAATCAAAATCACGAAAAGTCGTCAGATCTGACAACTTGTCGGACGAAAATGTTGATGAAACGCCCCCCTGATTAAGGTGCTTTTGTTTTCAGGACGATCAGGCTCACGGATGCTGTCCCCTCTTCAAGGGTCGGACCCCCCCCCTCCCTCCGGGACAGTAAGCTTTGGCGTTGTCATGGTAATATGAGTCAAAGTTTACTTTGGCTTTTTTTTTATTTAGTTTATTTTTCATGGGGGCGGGGGCCTTCATGCTCTTTTTTTTTATTTAGGGTTAGCTTCCATCAGTCTTTCTTTTTTATTATAACTTTCATTCAATTTCATTAATCATATGAGATACGATATTTTGGGGGTGAATTTCCATATCAACTGGCTGAATTGTATATGTGTATATGAACGCCATATTCCCATTAAAAATAGGCCTACATGCTGTGACTTTCAAGGGGAGGGGGCACACTTGTGTCAGAACGCCATATATTTACACTAAAAATTTTGATTATGGCTCTCACGGGCCGGATGTGGGGAGGTGCCCCCCCCCCCGATCCTCCACTGGCACCACTCATTCGTTGACCAAAACCAACTGGGGCCTGTTTCATGATGAGGTGAGCGATACACGTCCAAGGACCATTCTTTCGAGATAGCAAAATTAATTGGCGACAAATCAGCGCTTTCGTTTTCACGAAGGCAATTCTTATTTGTCTTCCAAGTCCGCGACATTGTTTGATATCGATAGTATCGGAAAAATATTTAGGCTTAAGGAATGACGAATTTTCATAAAATCACATATATTTCAATAATGGCGATCAAATAAGTTTTCATTTCTAGAATGGATGTATGGAGCAGCCTTTACTATGTTAAAGGAGAAACATCAGCTTCTCCGGGCTGAAGATCAATAAATAGAGTAAAATTCACAAAATGCTGAAAATTTGATCAAAATCGGATAACAAATAACGAAATTATTGAATTTTTGAGATTTGCATCATTCCAGTGAAACATTTCTGGGCCTGTCTTCATCATTAATATTCATTATGTGGGCTGATGATGTCATATCCGCACTTGTTCTTTTGTATTTCATTATATTTTAGGTTGGTTCAAGAATTAAAGCAATTGGATTGACAACTGATTAAGTGCATTAGTTATTTTTTCTGCAACCAATATGTCATCATAATGGAGACACATAATTTACACATTTATGAAAAATGAAACGATTATGATTTCATGTAATAACATGAGAAAATTAAAGTGGGTCAGCCCACCTAATGAATATTCATGAAGACATGCCTAGAACTGTTTCACCAGAATGATGCAAATCTTTAAAATTCAAGAACTTCGTTATTTGTTATCCGGTTTTGATGATATATATAACTGATATAAAATGGATATTTTCATTCCTTATCTAGAACACATGCCCTCTTAAGGACACCAGAGACGGCTTGGAAAAATTTTAATTGAATAAGTAATTTCAACATTATATTATTTCAGTACTATAAATTTTATTGAATGATAACTGCAAATTATGCTTTAAATGTTATTTGTTGAGGTAAAAATAGTGTTTGAAATGAGTAGAAAAAAAAATCGATGTGTCTGACTGGCTGCACCAAAGCGAATTTCGTCAGGTAATTTTGTTGCCGCGATGGCACCTCAGAACACCAATCCAACATTTTCAGTGACTAAAAGCTCTCACACCGGCCCCCGATTTATATTAAAAACAAAACAACAACAAGGCTTTAGTTATTACCAACTAAAAAAAAACAAAGTGGGGGAAGTGCCAGGCAAGCTGATGATAAATACTTGCTTAAATTTGAAGTATTGTTGCTTATACTCAAATGCATTTGGATGGAAAGCCTATAAATGAGAATTAATGAGCAAACACAACCGCATCATAGAGGGGAAAAATTCAGATAAAAGCTAGCACACAATAAATTTATAATTCCGAATGTTTTCCAAATAGGCCTATATATTATAAGATATTATCATTACATACCTATTCGTTTGGAATGTTTGACATTTTTATAATATCTCTCCAACGTTCACAAGAAAGCAAAGAAAAATAAACGATTTAATCGTGTTTAGTAAATTTTGTATTATTATTATTATTTTTTTTTGCTGAAGGCGTTATTAATTGTCTTTACCACACATACCGTAGTATTTTCTATTCGTTTTCATAACCTTTAACTATGCTGGTCAGAGAGATTAAAACCCATTTCGATATTACAAGTTTGGTTAAAAATCTTAGGGTTGGAGAAAAAATAAAGGGTAACATCATTGAAGAGACAACAAACACTCGCGAGATCGATACAGGTGCCAGTCATGTAACTCTCTATGGTGCCAGTTTGGTTAGTCTGCAGGCACAGACCCTGATGGAACTTTGATCAACAAGTGTGCCTCCACGCAAAGACTAGCACATAAAAAAACATAGAAAAAACTTGCTGTTCTGAGCGAGAGGGTCTTCAGTACATACACACAAGGCAGGAGTAGGATGCATTGGCGGCGGAAGCCAAAAATTTTCGGAGGGGACAACCAAAAAATTTTTGACAAGCAAAAAAAAAAAAAAAAGGTTCTCAACCCAAAAATTTTAGGGGGGACGTAGGAAAATAAATTGACAAGCAACCGTCCCCCCTCTCCTCAAATTTAGGGGGGGGACACGTCCCCCCCCCCCCGCTCCCGGCCCCGCTTCCGCCGCCTATGGCAGGATGCACATTTTTAGACCCTTAACTCGAGTGAAGGTTTTGCCCAGCAGACTAGGTCTAGGAGCCAGTCGACAGTCGCGTGCCAGAAGCACTGATCTCTCAGTGGCCAGAAGTCGATGTGGAAATAAAACTTACAATGTAGGCTTGTTACTTTTGTCAGGTTTTGATTAGGCCTACAAAGAAAAAAAAAACATGAAATTTAAATATCTAGCTACATTTATTCTATATTGAATAATAATTAGTTAATGAATTACATTCATAAAAAAATGTTTATAATTAAAGAAAATTAATAAAAATAATAAACAGTGAAAGAGGCTCTCTTCAATGCCATGGCGGAAAACAAAGAAAGGTTTGTAAATGATTTGTCTTATTTTGTTACATTTCTCTGCTACTATGTGAATATTGTTTTTGAAATACCAATTAAGAGTAATTCAGTAAACGATTTCGGATGACAAATTTTCAATAATTTTATACTAGATGCATAATAATAGCTGACAAAAGAATGTGTCAACATTTTCTCAGTCCGACCTGTGTTAAAATTTGTTTGTTCTATCCCGAGTGCTTGGAAATCGGTGTTTGTTTGCGGGACGGCTGAGCTGTGATTGTGTGAATCAATTCAGGTCTTGACACTAACCCTTTTTCTACTGGGCCAACCTGCCCATGTCGCACCAGTAGTCAGTAGATAACCATTTTTTCAATTTTTTACGGGTATGAAGTCTGGAGGCGGAGTGGTCAGTGGACCGCAGCCGCGACCGAACCCAAAAATGCCAAGACAAAACTTAAATTCAAAGACAGAGTAGATTTAAACTTACTCTGGTCCTCAAAATACCAAATAAAGAAAAACATAAAAAACTTAAGTAGGTCTACTTGAATTGAAGTCTTTATTTTTGCTTGTCTCCCCCCCCCATCCAAAAAAAACCCAAAACAGCAGTACACACACACAACAGTCAACATAATTCATGTCTTTATGAGAGCCATTTCTCAATTTTAGAGAAACATTTTTAAGATGCCAGAGCCTTTCTAAAAGAGGAGAAAATATGTGTATTACTAGTATTAGGTTGATATATTTTAACATACCTTGTTATGGGCGTAATGTTTTAAAATTTTACTGGTAATGTTGGACCTGTAAATCTGGCTTTTTCTGAAAATTTAATGGCCCAACATCGATTTCTACCGGTCTGGGACTGTTGGACCGGTGCCAGTGTCGCGCACTGTATTATTTATTATGTGGATGGACTTATCTTCAAGTTTTTCTTGAGAAGTGTGGTTATAAAAATGTTGAGACTTTACTCTCTGCATCTTGCTCAGTAATAAAGCTTTAATGTTCTTATGTTTCAGTTTGCATCTTTTTCTTTGTTTTAAGTATTAGTGATTCGGTGCCAGATGCGCCACTTGCATCGCCAGGGCAGCAACCTCAGTCTGAGCAAAAAATGGAAAAGCCGGATGGTTCTAAAGAACCTGCAGCTGCTTCGAAAGAACCTACACCCGCTGTAGCAGAGAGAGAGAGTGAAGCAATGGAGACGGAGACAGAAGTCAAGGAAGATGCTGAGGAGAAACCTCCTGAAGAAACTCCCAAGAAAGATGAGAAGGAGGAGCAAGGGGCTGTACCGTCTGACCAGCCAAAGGAACCGAGTGAGGGAGAAGGGTCAGCAGTAACAGCACCGCCCGAAGCACCACCAGAACCGCAAGCACCACAAGTAACTGAAGGAGATGGGAATGCAGAGGCAGATGCTCCTGAAGAACCAATGGAGGTCACGGAGAGTGAGGCTGTGGAGGTCCAGGTGAGTTTCATAGAGTGAGGGAAAATTAGGGGTTGTTACCCAAGAGCTGAGTTGTTTGAGGGGAATAATGCATCATCACCTGTGCATGTTTGTGCTTGACCATGACTGTATGCCCCACCTAATTCTTAGTAAAACATCCCCAAGAATAAGGTGGTGATTTTTGTATCAATATTGAATTTGATGGAGCAGTCATTCATCTCTCCTCTACCTCTTTCCCCTCTTTCTTTTTCTGCATTTCCTTTTTCTTTCTCATCTTTCCTTGTCTCAACATCCATCTCTTTTTCTCCCAATCTTCATCGTTCTCTTTTCCGCAGTCACCACCGCCTTCCTCCTCCTCTTCCCCTTTTCTCTCTAAAAGTTTCCCTTCTCTCAGCTCCTCCTCATCATTCCCCTACTTTTCTCTCATTATAGCAATTACTATTATTAACAGTGTTATTATTTTCACTATTGTTTTCTTTTCTTTATCATCTTTCCTTTTCTCCATCTCCTATTTTTCCTCCTCATCCTCATTCCCTTCTCCCCATCACTTACCCTTCTTTCTTCTTCCTCCCTTTTTCCTTTCTTATTTCCCCCTATCTCTTCTTCCTTCATATTTTGCTTCTCATTTCCTTATTTTTTATCATTATAATAATTACTATTATTGACAGTGTTATTATTTTCATTATCATTATTGTGAAGGAGACAGTGGAGACAAGTGTCCTGGAAACAACAACAACAGTGACAGCAGCTGAGGTTGAGCCATTGCCTGTGCAGGAGGAACCGTCTGTGGTTGAGGATGTTATGATGGAGGTGGAGAACAAGGAGAACATCTCGGATAATGTTACAGTCTCCTCCCAGGACAGCGGGGATAAGACGGACACCGAAAAGATGGAGCCCTCTGGAGACTGCTATTGGTAAGTATTCAATTTATATGAGTGCGATCCTTCCAAATATTACACGAGGGTGCAAGTTGAAAGAATCTATTCAACGATGCAAAGTGGAGGTGACTAGATTGCTCCAACTTGTGTAATATTCGAATGGTCACACAAATGAGCATTGAATATTTGTTATACACCACATGATTTGTAGATCTAGTCTCACTAGACCAAATGACCAAATAGATCAAACGTTAGGCCTATGGAGGAATAGGACTAGATCTAGTAGAAGTATAGATCTACTCTGGCCTAACTTTAATTGGTACGCATGGTCATTGAGTTTGGGATCTATTGCTTTGCTGGCTCTCTTGGCATCTGTAGGCGTCTATTACACGTCTGTATCATGCATTGGCGTGGTACAGCTGATTCCTCTGAATGTCATGTGATGCACATTCATCCAATCAACTGTGGAGAATCTGTGTGTGTTGCATAATACATTCTAACCTCCACAGCCACCTGTACCGAAAGATCAACTGTCTATAAAGACCACTCATTTGGTTTCCCTTGAATAGAATTTCCAATGAGTCTCCAGTGCTGTATCTGGGGCCCGTTTCATAAAGCTGTTCGTAAGTTACGAATGACTTTACGCATGACTGGTGACCCTTTCTTCTGCTATATGATATATCCCTATGTAGCTGACTTATGTATAAGAACATGTTCCAGTTCGTAAAGTTGTGCGTAACTTTACGAACAGCTTTATGAAACACCACCCTGGTGGTCTCCGGAGACAATCCATAATGTTTTGGAAATTTAAAGTATCTGAAGAGAAAGTATTTATGAAAATTAATAGGCCATTATCAATACATGAAAAGTTGGTGAATTGACATTTACACAATTATTCATGCATTGATGCAGGCCTACAAAAGGTTGTTATTTAACTGTTCAGCTAGTGTATATTTATAATAGACTTTGTACACAGACCACCCAGTTCCAGTAGCCAATGGGTTAACTTATTTTTTCCAATTGTATTTCTTCATCCTCAGTGGCGAAGGGAGAAGTTATGAAGACGTTGAACTCCAGTGTAACCAATGTTTTAAATGGTTTCACAAGGCTTGCATCAAGACTGTCAGTGTTGCGTAAGTATCTCATATCTTTCATTTTTGCAATTCTATTATTTTCATTGTAGTAACTTATTATTTCTTTGTAATGACTATTATCTTGTTTTTCTTTTAAGAGATTAACTGATTTTCATAATTCCATCTTTTTTGAAGACCAACTGACTCTCTTGGTTTATTACATAGAACCTGTCAACTGTCCCTTTTTCATCAGTTTACTTTCATAGGTAATAAGGAATAAAGCTTTCAGATATAAAGTAGACTGACTGAATTTCTCTATTTTCTGAAGGTCAAATCATTTTTTTTAATCATTACAAAGAACTTTGCTTGGCGACTTGTTGGTTTTGAGCTTGGTCCTCATATTTTATTTTGATAATTATTTTTTAACTCTTGACTTGCCAAATGAATTGCAGCTTTATGAGATTATGCGTAATACTACGTGCTACTTAGTTTAACATCAGCATGGTTACGAGTTTGAAAATTGGATTGAGTTTGAATGACGTATTTGTGACTTTTCAATTATTTGCAGGAACACTGTTCCCTTTATGACTACCTACACATTCTGTTGCAAGAATTGCAATGTCAGCAAACTGGAAACTTTCAGCAGAAAAGTTGCAAGTAAGTACAACAAAAGCCAGTCAATTTAAAAACATGATAATAAGCTGATCCATATTCAAGATCACATTAGACACCAAACAATATAGTCATCCTGGGTTTTTTTTTTACGGTGAATGGTTGGGATTTATTGTCAAAGACTGGTTGACCATTAAAACAAAGAAATTCATTGTCAATTGAGAGAGACGATGAATGCCAACCTTTTTTTTGGCCTATATTTCGTTATCTACATCAATAAATCACAACTTTGGTATGATACTATGTTTCTAAACATTTAGTTTACCAAGTATAGCTATGAAAATAATAGTACTGAGCAGGATTTTCAATTTTCTTGCTTGAATTTATTGGCCCATAATGTCATTTTTTGTTTATTTGTGGCTCTATATATCTCCACTGCTGAATTGCAGGGAAGTAAAGTAGAAATTACAAACAGAAGTCTTATGCACAATGCGGCATCTATCTAAAGAAAACTTGTTTGTGTTGCATTTCCACTTGTATAACTTTCTTCGCAATGTATATTAATATCACATCATGCAACCTTGATGTATAACTGTATATTTTGCTTTCTTATAATTGCATTCTGCAGTCCAAGCATTCAAAAGAAACTGATCTGATAGTGATAGTGCTGCATTATAAAGCAAATAGTGTTTAAAAGTAGAACATGGAAATAGAACAGTAAAACCTTTTTTTAAACACTCGCGCTTATGTGTTGCTATATCATAAAACAAATAAAGCACATGCTCTGCTCTGTGTATAAGTAAAACCAGTGTGAGCTTGGTTTCGTCAGATGGTGCAAAATGGGTTCTTGCCTAGTAAAAGCTCATGCACATGCAGCACCTATCTAAAGAATCTCATATGCACTGCATTTCTACTCATGCACTTAGTACTGTGCATTATTTGTATCATAAATTTTTAAAAAATTCTGCAACCCTGATGTATCACTGTAATTTCACATTCTTAATTATTCCATTCTTAGACTTCAAGGAGCTTTGCCAGTGTGCCCTTGCCAATCTCCAGGCCAAGCACAAGTCACTGGACCCTCCCAAGACCATGTTCTCGAAGGAAACTGATCTGATTCCGTTCATCGATACCCACTGGGAACAACTCACACCCATGCCCCGACGAACCACCATCACCTGGCACGGCACAATCGTCAAAGCTATGGTAACATTCTCTGAAATTGATTTACCGGTAGATAGTTTGAATAAAATTTGATCCAATGTGTACTTAATGTTCTTTAAGGTCACAGACAAGATTTATTAATATAGGGTGATATGGTAGCATAAAAAAGACGGAAGAACAGGAAATGGTATATTTTTCCCCTTGAATTTTTACTCCTTATTGAAGAGTATATAAAAGCAGTAAAGTCTTTATTTACATTTGTAGCCTGTTGTGATTCTATCAATGATTCCATAAATGTTATACATTATGATATTGCTTATTAATCCATTCCCTACTGGAACCGGATGGTCCCTATACAAAGCCTATTGGAGTTCAAGAATTCTATTGTCAACAGGTTAACCCATTGCCTACTGTAAGCAGATGCCCCCTGTACTGTGTGCAAAGCCTATGGGAATTACAGAATTTAGTAGTCAACAGGTTAACCCATTTCCTACTGGAACCAGATGGTCACATGTAAAGCCTTTGAGTGTTAAAGAATTCAGGTGGCAAAGGGTTAACACATTGCTTCGTGGAACCAGGTGGCCCCTTTGTAAAGCCTATAGGGTTCAACAGGTTAACTGTGATTTGTGATGGATCCAATGATGGGGGTAATAATTACACTGTACATGTACTTGTAAAGCACTTAGAAACACAAAGTATGAAGGTTTATTATCAATTGGGCTAATGCCTATTCGTCCAATTACCAACTCGTCTACTATCATTTGGTCTACCATCAGTTAGTCCACTATCCACATGGTCTATTTGCTATTTCGTCTAATAACCAGTTGGTCCAAAAGCCAATTAGTCCATATACTGTTTGGTCTTAATGAAAAAATTAGATGGATATTATACCAAATGGTCTTGAGACGAAATAGTCATAGACGAACTGGTGATTAGACAAAGTGATGATTGGACCAAATTGTTATTAGACGAAATGTTGATGGAATGGCATTAGACTAAATGAAGTTAGACCATGTGATGAGTGGATGAGTTGGCAATAGAAGAATTGGCAATTTACCAGTATGAAGCGCTATATAACTGCTATTATTATTATTTCTTTCTACGTGTTCCATGACAGATGAAAGACGATGATGTCTTTATCTGCAAGGAGAAGCCGGACAACCCTGCCGCTTCTGACGCAGAGTATCCCATCTTTGGACTGCTTGAACAGGTCAGAGTTCATTTCTGTCTATTGCGAATATGAGAGAACGATTCTGATTGGTTACTGTTCAGTGTTTTGAACGAAATCAGCATGCAACAATGATTTTGATAGACCAATGCCTTATACCGTTTATTGATTGATTGATTGCTAACTTTTGTGATACAGAACCCAGAATCTTCATTGTGAATTATTTTTTCCAGACAGTGGTGATGTTGCACGAAATTTGCAATCAATTGCAAAGTCTATTTAAGCAGCGTAATTTAAGTACACTTGAAAATTAAGCTACCTTGTATATTTGTAGCTTTCTTGTATATTTTCTCCACCTTGAGTATAAGTTTCTGAACTGAATTGGAAATTTTACTTAAATTTACTTGAGTTTGACATGAACGTGAATTCGACATGTACCTGAATTTCAATTTGGCAAGTTTTGTAATTCTGTATCTAATTTAAAAAGAGGAAAACATGACATTTTATGATTTTTTTTAGATATAAGCTACATATGGACTAAAGTAATTGTGGAATGTCCGAAGGTGTGCATAGGAAGGGAGGATAGCATTTCATTTGTGAATATCTTGGGAGTTTTTTTAATATTTCTTTTTTTATTATATTTTTTTATAATTTTAAGAAGAATTTTGAAAGATAGGTTATACTCTAAAATATAAGTTAGGAACTAGGTCCAATTCAAATAGTTGCACTTTTGTAGGGAACTTCAACTCTTTGATCTATGTTTTAAAGATGTCCGTATATAAAAGGAGGATAGCATATATCATTTTATATGTGAATCTATTGGAGTTTCCAGTAAATTCTTATTTTGATTTCATTTTTTTCTAGGATCTTTCAAAGATAACGCCTTACTCAGAATCCAAGTTAGGATCCAGTCTTAAAGTGGAATCACAGAAACTCAGCTCATCTCTTTCTAGTTCTCTCAATGGTGAGTAGTAGAATATTTGAATGTGAATTTACTTTTTAGCACCCAATCTGTGCATTTGAATTTATTTTAGTTATTGGGATGAAATTGCTTTATGAATTTGATGGGTTAAAATTTTGTCTCTATTTTTCTATGATTATTTGATTCTAATGACATTATATTCTTTGATTTATGATGATGATGCTTATGAATATTTACACTATATGAATGTGGTAAAGTCATTTGTTTATCTTTGTACTTAAAAAAATCATTATCCAGAGGTTTAACAGGCACACAAAGTCGAGTCTGGATCACCAAACTCTCAAACTGTATCATGTCATTTAATGAGCAATGACATAGTTACCGTGATGCGATTGTTTTACTTACCAATCGTTGTAAATGATGAACAGTCTCTTTGGAATGATATGTTCAAACAAACTAGTCTTTTTCCGGTATTGCAACTTTTTTTATGAATCAAATAAACCGACCCAGGCTTGGACTATATTCAATGTCCAGTAGCCTTTAGGCCCTTGCTAGGGTAGGAGGACTAATGACCAATAAATGGCAAGATTTCTTTTCTACTAATTCACTCATGCCACAAGAAGTTGAAGGAATATTTCTTGTTGTCTTGAATTGTTTTTCAGGTAGTTCCAATCTTGTGTCTTCTCAGAGGATAAGCAGGAGTGCGAAGAGGAAAGGGTTCGACAGCAACCAGGGAGTGACATCGAGTAAAAGGACAAGAAGGTTGGTCTGTTTGGCATTGAAGCATGCACCTGTAATCCAAGCTACCTAGGGGGGGGGACGGATAGATGCAGATGTTTGAGGATTGGGCCCAGGGCTCCGTAACACAAAGAATAGCAATCAATCGATAAATGAACTGACCAACCATGATCAACATTACACGCGCATTTGGCGCAGAATACTGACCAGGAACCAATCAGATGTGTTGTCTCATATTTGCTATTCATCGCTAATCTTTGTGTTACGGAGCCCAGGTTATGTCTTTTGGATGGTGATGTTAAAGGTTGTCACTAGGCGTAAATAATAATAATAATAGGCATTTATATAGAGCCATCTATCTAGAAATATTCTATTCCGAGGCACGATGTTATTAATATTATTACCCTGTCTTTAGCTCGAGCTGCCTTTCAGCGCTCAGGCATCAAGGAATTAATCCTTGAAATAATCATATCTGATTGATAAAATAATCATATTTGATTAATACAAATCTAAGAAAAATTACTCAGATACATGTAGTTCTCGATTGTGACATGCAGTAGCGTTCTCACGAAGTTAAAACATGTCTGAGAAATAAACTGATCCGTGTGTTTATGATTATTGCCGTATCACCAACATCATCATTGTCTTCATCATCATCATCATCACCACCACCACCATCATCATCATAACCATCACAAGTCTAATGGGCCCTAATCCAAACTTATTTCTCCATTTCCAGTGAAGTGCCTGCCTCTCAAAAGCTGCCAGCCCACGGTTACCCGTTGGAGCACCCGTTCAACAAGGATGGCTACCGGTATGTCCTGACGGAGCCCGACCCTCATGCCCCTAGCAGTGCCTTCGAGGAAGATCAGTGGATAGGCAAACCCATCCCAGCCCATCTTTACCGTATGGCTCTCAGCAAGGATGTTCTCTTGGCTCTTCACGACAGGGGTAAACAGAGGTCCCACCTAATGTTGTAACCCGCAAGTGAAAACCCGAACCGTACCGTCCCGTATAATCCAATAATTTGCAAGCGGGACCCGCTGACCCGTCGGGTTTTAACCCGCAAGTCAATTTATCTTTGAAAAATGAAAAACATTATTTCTGCAATCCCCACACTATACAGGCTCAAATCAGGAAAATATATGTCTACTACTACCTAGCCTAGAGTGAATTTACTTACAATTTGCAAATTCGCCTTTTATTCCGGAGAGAAAATGTTTTTTGGGTGACTTTGTACCACGAAATGGGTCCGCTCTGATCTCGAAATTGAAAGCATTACGCAATTAACGCCTCGGATCGGAGCTAGCGAGCCGCAGCTCAGCGCGCTAGCTAGCCCAGGCTGCCCAGCAAGGATCGGCAGACGGCAATGTTGTTTTTCAGTCCAGGTCGGTCGACACTGCGACTCACAACAATCATAATTACAATATTCAATTCTATGGGACCTCGTCTATAAAGTAATCAAAATTGCAATAAATACCTGGATAATGATACAGTCAATTTTTTCTTCTCGTTTATCTCTATATTATTTCCTTCTGTTTTTGTATTTCATTCGATAATATGGCCGCTAAAACTCGATGTTTAGTTTCCCGTCGCCGGCCTGCGTTATGAAATTTGGCCCGCGTTTGAAAATCAAATTCTGAAAATAAACTATTTGGATATCTAGATTCAAAACTGATTTAAAACATTAATATAAGCTTTTCAGTAACACAATTACTTGTATATCTTGTAAATACCTGTAAATCTTTTCTTTCTTTTTTTTTGTGAATGGAATGACGCTGCATGCTCAACCATACTTCGAGGGATGTTCGTGCAGGCTCCACTCAACAACCGTAGAAGTGGTGGAGCCTGCACGAACATCGCTCGAGGTAAGGTTGAGCTACCTCAATAAATCCCAAAGTCTAGTAACCTCGCGTTGGTGAGTTATTATACGGCCTAGTAACATCCAAAATAACTTATCTTATTTGCTAATTATAACTTAAAAATCATTTGTTTTATTTTTCCAGAGAATGAGGTAAATATCAGAAAAAAAATCATCAAAGCTCAATCTGTTACAAGGCCGACGGGAGGCTCACCCACGTACGCATTGGCGCTTGTGCTAGCTAGTCTGAGCTCTGTCTCTCTGCCAGAGCTCTGGGGGACAATTCGCTCTGCATGTAAAGGCCTCAATGATGGTGATTTTCTGCTTCAGACAGAGTTTATATTTCGGGTATATTTTTCAAAACTGCCAATGAAGTTTGATGATTTCTTCATTGTCATGTATATTTAAGTTATTAATGAGTTCATTCTCACCAAATTTAGACTCCCCCATAGAGAAAGACGATTTTCGTGGAGATCTGCGTTTTCAAAGAACTTCAGGAAAAGTAAGGGTATGTGGGCCTTTATTACATGGCCAAGTACTGGAATTAGATGGAGTAAAAATTAGATATTAAATTCATTTATATCAAGTTCAACTCACAGTCTCACCCACACAAACACACCCACATCCAAGATTCTAAGCATGAAAAAAACTTTAAAAATCATACAATGTTAAACAACAAGTAATAATTTAATAAGTGAACAGGTATTCCTCAAAATACAAAAACGTAGCATTTGAAAAGAGCTCCTGAAATATTACCAAAAAAATGAAAATGGAGCCCCCGAAAAAAATGATAAATTTTTCCCTGGCTTCAAGTTCCACAGAATAAAGTGCGTTAAAAGGTTACAAAAGGTCAAACTTTCATCTTCTGAAAAATAATGAATAATGAAATCGGTTCCTCATTATGAGCTGGAAAAAATGGGACGGGAAACTCAACATCGAGTTTCATTGGCCCATGCGGTTGCTTTTGACTGCGCTGCATGCACAGGCGCTGGCCTTTGAAAGAGCAACTCGATGTATTTATCATATTGAACTGTCTCAGACTCAGTCCTGTTCACTATTCACAAGACAAAAATACGCCAGCATTTTTTAAAAGGAAATATCTACGTCTCTAAAAGAATCTGCCACGTAAGAAGCACATGATCTTAACTCAATTTTCACTGTGAATGTTTTTATTATGCGTCGTTTATTCTCCCTTTTTTTCGCATGACGGTCTGCGGGTTTGAGATTGAACTCGGCCCGGCCCGCAACCCGCGATCGGAGGCATACCGGCAGGTTAACCCGTACCGCAACGGGTGCGGGTTACAACATTAGTCACACCTCTTCCCTTTTATTGCAGTATTGTTTACCATTTATGTATGAAAATACTGCAGGTTTCATATCATTCTGGCATATTACTAATCGCTGACTGCTCAAGTCATCATTATGCAGTGAGGTATAGTTTATCACAACTGTGATCTACATGTTTACATGCATCACTCACAAGACAAACATGATACAGAGATTGGCCATATTTATGCAAACAGTGATATATCAAATAAATTTTTATACGTAAAATTCTTCTTCATGAATGAAATTTTTCTGTTTGTTTCTGTTTATGGTAACTCCCGTAGGAACTCGGCTGGACAGCATTTTGCTGGTAAACACCAAGCTGGTATATAACCAATTACCTATGAAACATTTTACGTCTAGGTTAGTCAGTCATAATGTCTGACGTTATAGATGACAGATATCACTCTCGGGCCTTTTTATCAAAGTGGAGACAATGGCAGAGTTGGGATTCGAACTCACAACCTTGCAATTATGATCGTGAGTCCAATGCTCTAACCACTGCAAATGTGCTTTACATCTGACCTGGACGTGCACTGTGAAGGCTCCTTATTATTTTTCAAACGTATCCTTATTGTTGCCCTCCTTTTCTTGTTTTGATACCAATATACAATTTGATAATGTGTTAATTGTCAAGAATAAACTAATTTGAATTGCATGGCACAAGTGCACCAAGTAGGAATTGCGAGACCCCCACTCTACTGACTTATCCCAATACCAACTGAACTGTCATGTTTATACAAACATACCATGACACTCATTAGTACCCTTTTCAACTATGGATGTTCCGGAGTGTGAATAGTTTGAGCTTGTTCGGGGAATGAGTTATATATCCCTTCCTCCTGTATCATCACTTCAAATGAGAATATAGAAAAAAAAGTTCATAAATGATGAAAAATTCCATCTAACTTTTCGGGTGTGCTTATCACCTGGCAGGAAGCCCCGGGCAAGGTGCACCTGATGAGATGCTCACAATGGCTTGAACTACTATACATAATAATAATAGGTCCATTTATATAGCGCAGCTACTATGTGCATATACTCTACTGCGCTTTGATAATTGGTATCATATTATTACCCCGGCTGTAGCTGAGCCGCCATATTAATAGGCGCTAAAGCGTTCAAGGAAAAATCCTACCGGGTACCCATTCACCTCACCTGGGTCGAGTGCAGCACAATGTGGATAAATTTCTTGCTGAAGGAAATTACGCCATGGCTGGGATTCGAACCCACGACCCTCTGTTTCAAAGTCCGAAGACTTGGCAGTCCACGCATCTTGAGCTGGGTGGGTGTGCATATGGGGGGGTCGGAAAAACAAATTGTTCACTTTGTCCTTAAGGGAAAAATGGAATATGTGTGACTTCAGCAAACAAAATGAACTATATCATAGAAAACATTTTTCATATTAAAAACTATTTATTTTCTCCTTGTGTAGACTCTTAATGCAACAAACTTGAGACAAGAGATATAATATTAAGAAATATATCTAGTTGCCCAGCCAGGATTTTAAAGTTTTTATTTTATTTCAATCCTTTCTCAGCTCCACAATTGAAGATTTCCGAGGATCGTCTCACGGTCACCGGGGACAGAGGATACTGCATGGTGAGATCAACCCATGGTATCAAGAGAGGGTCATGGTACTTTGAGGTCACGGTGGATCAGATGCCTGAGGGTAGTGCTACAAGATTAGGGTGGTCTCAACCATTAGGTAAGTGGATGTGATCTTCATGTGAAAGACCTTATCCTTTATCGTAAGATTACATTTCATAGTTAGGGTGAGGCATGGTATTATGAGAGGGTCATTGTAACTCGAGGTCACAGCAGATATGATGCAGGAGGGTAGTGCTTACAAGATGAGGATGGTCTCAACCATGAGGCAAGCAGGTCTGATGATTTTAATGTGAAAGACTCTATCTTTACTGTAAGAGTTAGAATTGGCTTGAATGTACCCAGGCCCCAGAGCCACCAGGGCTCATTTATAACTGGGCACTATACATATGTACATGAATGATGATATTCTTGATGTGCTTCCGTGCAGTGTACAAATTATGAATCAAAACCATGTTATTAATTATGATACATTGCATCAGTAGATATAAATTACAAGGTACATTACAAGAAATCAGATTCATCTGATATATATGATTATTATTTTGAAACAGATGGTAGGTTTTTAGGACAAATTTTAATGAATGGAATGGACATTACATGTACCTTTTGAAATTTATTCTTATCGTTTAGGTAACTTGCAAGCTCCACTTGGCTACGACAAATTCTCGTACTCGTGGAGGAGTAGGAAGGGGACAAAGTTTCACGAGAGCCGAGGCAAGCACTACAGCGATGGTTACGGAGAGGGCGATACATTAGGCTTCTTTATTCAGCTACCAGAGAAAACAGAGAAAGATGAAATCATTCCTCCAACCTACAAAGACAGGGTAAGTTGATTAGAACAGCATCGTGGTCTAATGGTTCTAAATCTTGCCTGTTTATCAGCGAATTGTAGGTTTGAATATCTCAGCAATGACATTATTTTACTTCATTAAAAAATTCAGATGTGGTAAATTGGTATTGGCAGGAACATTTTTCCTTGATATTCTGGTGCATACAGTACAGCATATACATCAAGGTGAATAAACACTTTTAAGTATAATAATGCATGATGCCTTGGCAAATCAGAGCCACTTTATATTATGATCATATTGCTATTAAAGTATTAAATATTTCTATTTTGGGCACAGAAATTTGTCATTTCAACCTGTGTGTTCCTATTTCAGTGAAAACTAACTTTTCTGTAGCATTGAATATGAAATTAAAGAATGTTCAAATTTCTGGAAATTTCTTAGTAATTTGTTCCTCTTTCTTGACTGCCAGGGCTGGCAGCTATGGTTTCTTGAAGGTGGAAGTATCAAGCTTAAGCATAAGTTGATTCTGTTTTTCATTTTGCTTATCTTTGTTTTTGTTCAGGCCCTGATTAAATTTAAGAGTCATCTGTATTTTGAGGAGAAAGACCAGACATCCGAGGCGGAGAAAGCTCTCGTACCTACGACAGGCACAAAGGTAGGAATAGTAATGATAATAATCATAACATTTACTTCCCAGGATAGCTACTTAATAATTAAAATATTGTCTATTATTGAAGCATGAATGGAATGATTTATCTGAGTATTCAGTAGACCCTGCATGAGTCGACCTTCCACCAGTGTGTTGGCGCAGTTGGTAGAGTGTCCGTCTCACAACTGGGAGGTCGGGGGTTCAAACCCCGGCCGCATCAGACCAAAAGACGTTAAAAGATGGGAGTTACTGCTACCCTGTTTATTAAAGGGATAGAGTCTCGTCGATGTGGCGATGCACAGTGGCTGCCGGGCCCACGATCAATTGGGCAAAACAAATTTTCGGAGTATTTTCATTTCTGATGTCTATTTCGAACAATTAAAAATATATAATATGGATTTTCGTAAGTTGAATAACCATGCTACTCAAAGATTGATTTCAGACCAGGGACCAGTAACACAAAGGTTAGTGATTAATCACTAATTTGAAAGAAATATTCTGATTGGTTCCTAGTCAGTCTACTGAGCAAATATGCATGCAACGGTGATCTTATTTGGCCATTTCATTGAGGGATTAATATTGCTATTATTTTCTTACAGGGCCCAGAATATAATAATAATAAACAGTTCTGGTATAGCGCATATCACAATTATGAATAATGTCTCTATGCACTTCCAAAGGACTTGGATATTATTACCCCAGCTGTAGCTTGGCTGCAGTAAATACTGTGATTACAGCGCACATGCATTTCAAGGAATAAATTCCTGGCAGGTACCCATTCAACTAACCTGGGTTGAGTGCAGCACAATGTGGATAAATTTCTTGCTGAAGGAAATTATGCCATGGCTGGGATTCGAACCCACAACCCCCTGTTTCAAAGTCCGGAGACTAATCCACTGGGCCACAACGCTCCACATATATGCAATATGCAAATTGTGCTAATATTTCCAAGTCAAAATTCGCCAGGCCCCGTTTTACAAAGAGTTGCGATTGATCCAATCAATCTCAATTATATGGAAATCCATCAATGTCATAATTTTTTCTTTTGGAAATTTGCTCAATGTCCTTTGATAACTAAGAGAAGCTCATTGAATTGTCAAAAAAACGGTGAATGTATGAATATACGTAATTTCTAGAAAATGTTTTGAACAAACATATATTTCGATGTTGACATTGCTGGCTTTCCATATTTGTGATTGATTGGATCAATCGCAACTCTTTGTAAGACGGGCCCTTGATTTCTGTGGTCCCAAAGGATTCGATTTTGGCAGTGTCACCTGTATGTGAATGAACAGGTGAAATCATTTTCAATTTTCTGATAAAAGTGCATTTTGGTGATTTTGTATCCCATGACATTTTGGGGGAGCAGCACGCATGTGATGTCACAGGATTAATTCAAAATTACGCTTAATTGCAGGTTGACACAACATTTGCTCCTGCGACATTTGCTCTGGTGGGTGTTTCATAAAGCTGTTCGTAAAGTTACAAACGACTTTACGCATGACTGGAACATGTTCCTAGGTCATAATTCAATTACAGAGGGATATCACATAGCACAAGAAAGGATCACCAGTCGTGCGTAAAGTCATTCGTATCTTACAAACAGCTTTATGAAACACCCACCCGGTCTTGATATCTCAGTGGGCATAGTGTGAGAGTTAGGATTGTAATAGTGTGTGGGACAGAATAATGTGAAGATAAGGATAAGGGTTTATTTTAGTTTTGGAGGTTAGGTTTTATGTTTGTCCTAACATGCAGATTTTCCATCAGAGCAATTGTCGCCAAAAGTAAATGTCATGGAACCATTAGCAAGAATAATGATCATGTTATCAAGTGTAAAAAAAAAATCAGCCATGTGATCAGTCGCTAAGCTTTATTCAAGTTTTGTAATACCAAACCCAACTATGTTCTTCTGGTGCACCTATGCAGGTTGCTTCTCTCTACAATTGTTTGTTGCAAGGAATTTGCAATTGATTGCAAATCAATTTCAGGTCCCAAAATCGATTGAAACTCATGTTTTTCATCGCAAATTGGCAATTAGTCTGATGGTCTGCTTCTTGCATCAACAAATATAAATTATTTTGCTTTAGTTAAAATTGATCCATCACAGCATCCCCTATGTTGAATTGTGGATTTTCACAGTAATAATTAGTTGTTACTTTATCTAAGGTAATTTGCTATAATTTGTATGACATATTTTACGTTTAATGATTCATTCAAGATTCAAGATAATTTATTGTCATGCATAATAATACACAAAATTCGCTTTCGGGCATAAAGTTACAAACATGAATACAATAAACAATGGCATAAATAATACATTTAACGAACAATCATAACTGTTAAAATATGTATTGCACAACTGTACGAGAAGAAAAGAGAGAGAAGGTAAGGGGGGAATGAGATCATAGAGGATAGATGAGAAAAATAGAAGATAATAAAAGAAGAGAAGTCAGAGAGAAATAGGACAATGCAATTGTGCAACCTACACAGTACCAGTCACACATCTCAACACCCGTGTACCCGTCCTACCAGAGAACGATAGATTATCCAATGCTCTCTGACCGAAACAAGCAAACAGGTGTCAAGGACGTACGACTGGCACTGTACCTCCACCCTGCAACCCCCACACCAGGTGTAATAAGGTGTAATTTATGATTTAAGTAAGGTTTAATGTGTAATTTTTGTAAATTAGTAATTTAGTTTTTGTACAGCGCATAAAGAGTCTTTCAACTATCATGCGCTGTATTGAATTATTATTATTGTTATTATCATCATCTTTGGAGTGAAAGGCATAAAATAAATATGTCAGAAAGTGAGCCGCTCAATAATGTTAATTTTTGTCTGTCTTTTCTGCAGATCATCTTCTTTAAGAATGGGGAGAGCCTAGGTGTAGCGTATGAGAATGTTTATGAAGGAATTTACCATCCGGCAGTCTCTCTATATAAACAGAGCACTGTAAGTATATCTATTCACTTCAACCTTGGGGTGGGGGGGGGTCTTCAGATCTTGGCTGTGAAAGGTCGAAATAAGTAGAATTGTTTTCAGACATGTAACTGTATTAAGAGTGTATCTAATTTTATGCCTTTGCCCATTGTAGCTGGTGCGGGAGGCATTATGTTTTTCGGTGTCCATCTGTTTGTTTTGTTTTGTTCTCATGATAAATAAAGAGCCATTTGACAAATCAAGTTGGTTGTAGTAACTGTAAAGGGAGTGACAACGATCAGGGGCCCATTGCAGAAAGAGTTGCAATCAAACACAACTGTAAAAATCATGCGCAACTTGATTTTCAACCAATCAGCAACGCGCATTTTGGACTTACGACTGATTTTTTGACTTGCGACTGATTTTTTTACTTGCGTTTAAACGCAACTCTTTCTGCAACGGTCCCCTGATTAGTTTTGGGGGTAATGAGGTCAAAGGTTACAGGTCATTATTGGAAAATTTTAGAAGTTATTTGGGTCTCCCAGAAATCTAGCTACTTTTATTGAATAATGCAAATTAATGCATGTAATTCTTTAGATCAATTTGCTCAAATTAGGTGTATTTAGTGGAAAGCATTTCAAACATTGTTGTGTAAGATAAGAATAATTCATTATTCTCTTTCAGGTCACTGTGAATTTTGGGCCTGATTTCAAGTACCCACCCAAGTCCATCCCAGATCATCGACCTATCAGCGATTTGGCCTACCTATCGGCTGTGGAACAGACGATATCGGACATTCTGTTCATAGTGGAACATGAAAAGGACTATGAATTGGCTGCACGAGGCGTACTCATTGACATTTAACCCAATCGTTGCCGTAACATGGTTTTTCACATGTCAAGCCTATAGGAAAAATTGGAGTCAGCTGTCACCAGGTTATTTTAACAACTACCATTGATTGTGAAAAGTCAGGATAGAATTGGGAAGGATGTACAGTACTCATCATGTGATTGCCTGACATTGCATTCAACTGTAAGAGTGCATCTGATAACAGGGAACATTTCATCAACACTTTGTATGACAAGTGTCTGACCTGATATCTTGCCTTGAATTTGATTGGCTGAGCACTGTTACTATGGTAACTGTCAAATAAAACGTCCGACAAATCTTTTCATGAAACACTGACATAGCTCTAGCTGCACCCTTGGGCAATGAATATGGTCAAAGTTCCATTTATTATTGTTATTGAATAGACGTTTAATCTATCTTCCTATGCCTGAATGCTACACAAAATGATGCTTGGTTTCATTGCTATACCATGTAATATAATTTGCAAATTTATTTAACTGAATAACTGAATCTTAGCTTACAGCTGATGTAGGATGCTGAAGAAGGACGACATGAATGAACATAAGTGGCCTCTATCATAAATATAATTATGGTAACTTTTCCATTATATGGTAACTACCCGGTATCCTGGAAACCTTGAATGGCTGCTGAGCCCTGTTACCATGGTAAATACCATACTTGGAACTCTATGGCCAGAATTCACAAAGGTGGTTTTGAAAACCCACGGATGAGTCCATGGTTTATGCAGATTTCCTGTATAAATTACGCTTAATTTACCACGTATCGGGCGCATGTATAAAACATGTCCAATGCTGATGCACGCTTTTGTCACGGTGTGCCAAATTGACGCCTGTTACCATGGTTGGATACGCTATTTTATTCACGAGTCCACTGTATAAAGAGTGGACACATGAATAAAAACAGTGGACTCATGAATAAAATAGCGTTGATAACCACGTCAACAGGCGTCAATTTGCGCACTCTGACAACTGCGCGCATCAGGATAGGACATTTTTCATACATGCGCCCGATACGCGCTAAATTAAGCGTGAGTTATATAGGAAATCTGCATAAACCGTGGACTCAACCGTGGGTTTTCTAAACCACCTTTGTGAATTCGGGCCTATGAAACATGCCCCAGATTATGTTTCATTTTAATCAGAGCCTTGTTGCATAAAAGTTACCATATTGGTAACTTTGCCATCCATGGTAACTTGCTTGGAATCGTTGATTCTGATTGGCTGTTGATCAGTGTTACCTTGGTAGTTACCATTGGATGGCAAAGTTACCATAATAGTAACTTTTACGCAATGGGGCCTAGAACATACTTCCAAGTTCTTCCACATAGTCATTTATGTTTCAAAGTTTGTCAATATTTTCTACTCCTTATCAGTTATATTTGGAATGGAGGATTGAGCTCAATCATGATTTGAATTGATGATGTAAACTCTGGATAGCCCAAAACACCTAACTTTTCATTTCAAATGTACTTTATTATATGAATGACTTTGATCAGATGTTTTTCAGCTATTACAAATAACATGAAATGAATAACATGTTAGTTGTTACCATGTCAAGGTCAAAGGTCATATGGTATAATAAAACACTTAACAAAAAAAGAAATTGTTACAGAAATTTCATTTTTATTGACATCACTGTGATCCATACTCTTTTCAGCAATCCTTTGATTAGATTCCATAGTTATGGTTAAAGCAGAACATGATATGGGTCACGATGGTGAAACTTTGTATTTGGAGTCAACCTAGTTGAAAACTAAACACAGTATGTGGGCATTTTCTTAGAGATTTCGAAACTCATTTAAGTGTACTTGACCAGAGGTTATTTTCATTTACCCATGAGAGAGAGAAAAAAAGGATTTAAGTAGGATATTTGCCTACATTACATGTACTTTGAACTTACAGGAGCAGATATGAATAACATAATTACAGAGCCTAATAGAAATTTCCAAATGTTCATTATGAGAGTGGCGACAGTTCCAATGATTGCTGATGAGGTAAAAAATATCTATCGTTGAGATAATTATGATTTTTCACTATGATTATTGTAAAGCAGTCCTGGGCCTGTCTTTCAAAGAGTGATGATTGATCCAATCAATCTCAAGTATATGGAAAGCCATCAATGTCATAATTTTTTTTCAGGAACTTTGCACAATGTCCTTTGAAAACAGAGAAGCGTACTAAATTGCCAAGATAGCAGTGAATGTAGGAATATACATCATTTCTAGAAAATATTTTGAACATGTATTTTAGATGTTGACGTAGCTTTCCATTGTTGCAATTGATTGGATCAGTCACAACTATGGAAAGCCAGCTTCTCATACAGAATGATGACATATTCTATCAAACTGTGACCAAATGTACAGTTAATCATAGCAGTTCCTTGTGGTTCTACTTTTGAAAAATGTGTAAATATTTTGATGTTTTGTAATAAAGCCTGATATAAAGCTATGCAAAAAATCAGTTTTGTATCATTTTGCCAGTTGCGCCCAGAACATATATATATATACAAAACGACCACAATCCTTTTCAAAATGAAGGTTCTAACTCTTCCTTCTGTGACTGTACTGCTCATTAGTAGAAGGCTATGTATTTACCATGGACGGTTAGTAAACATGCTTCTAGTTTTTATAGGAAAGTTGAAACCAAGCCAGCTGAGACAGCTTTAGATTTCTAACCCAACTTTGGTACCAAATCATGCATCTGTGTAAGAGAAGGAATGTACCTGTTCTACACAAGAGTACTTTAAGACTATTTTGCAAAATAAGATTCGCAGAATTTTGTGAACAAAAATCTAATACTGTCTACAAACATGGCTGTACATTTCTATAGAAACATGTTGATTCCTCTTCACCAGTTTTGCATTCTTAGTATTTGCTGATGACCTGAGTAGTATGTTGCCTTCTACTCATGAGCCTCATAATTTGTGCTAGGGAACATTTCAGTTGGGAGAACCAAGTCGTGCGAGAATATCATTTTAGAGTTTATTTTAATTACATGTAGCTATCACACATTCCAAAATATAAAGCTCGGGCAGCTCAGGCCTGTTGCTATAACTAGATAGCATGACCAGGGTCTGTTTCATAAAGGCTTATATTTATGGTAACTTTGCCATTTTAGGAACTAACATGGACAATTTGATCTTCATTTTACTGCTTGTTATTTGCTTCAGAAGTAGGCTCTTATATCTGGTGATTCATTCACCGGTTCATCATTCTTGTTTGATCAGTGCAACTTCCTCAGACTTCAGTTGTTCACTGTTACCCCGTTGATGGGTTGGTGTGGAATTCACAACTATTCCTTCGCGCACCAGAGCATCTTTGATATTCCTTGTCTCGTTTTTGGATATCTTTATGGCCAATCTGAGTTCTTGGAGCTCTCCTTTGATATCCTCAGTCACCAATCGCTTCACACGCTGGAGGGAAGAACTGATATAATCCAGCTTGGAGAGGGCCACCTCCAGGCGACGTTCACACTCGTTCAACCGCAGGATCGAATCACGGATCTGATTATCGTGGCTCGCGGACATTCTGGAGAAGAACTCTAGGTTTCGCTCCATGATGGTCTGGACCTGGGTTTGATCCTTGACCGCCTTTGAGGTTTCTGAAGACTGTTTGCAGGCTTCCTTGGACACCTTGTCCAAAGTGGCCTGCTTCTGTCCCTGCTTCAGGAGCTCAAAGGCAGTGTCTTCAACGTCTTCCTTTAGGTTCTTGAGCTGGTTACGTACCCGTTGAAGGACGACAGACAGTTCACGTACAGTTCTTGCAAGTGTGGGATCAGAATAAACCTGACAGGATTCATAGAACAAAAGTAAGATGTCAACGAATTTTGATGACATTTTGCTGAATAAATTAGTAGTGTTTAATGCGCATTTCTTGTAATTAACATTACCTAGTAACTATAAGTTATTCTTTAAAAGAACCACCAGGTCAAATTTTATCATTGATCTGTGGCAGAAAATTTTGATTAATTTGTTTATGATATATAAATGACTGAAATGGTCAGTTAAATTTGAGGGAGAATATTACAAGACATTTAGAAGCATTTTTTTTTTATAGAACAAAGGGAATTAAAAACATAATATGAAAGTTTGTGTGACTGCCGAGGAGCTGTTTAAAATAATGTTGAAGTTTACATTATTTTCGTCTGACAGTTATTGTTGGAACAGTTTTAATCTAAGCTTACATGTACGTAGTATGATCACTGACTGAAAAAGGGCCTCCCATTAATGTTCATGTTTGCTCCGTACCTGGATCATTGCGGGACTCAGGGTTTGATAACTGCCTTCCTTTCCTTCCCCGCTGCTAGCTGGTTTTCTCTCGCTTCCTCTCCCGTCCCCATTCCCAGGGTTCCCAGCATCTTGCCTCCGATTACCTCCCGCACCCCCTTTTCCAAACTGGTCGCCGGATCCCCCTTTCTTCCCGCCAGCGGACGAGGAATTCCCGGGGGAACTCCGTCCGTTCCCGTGGCTATGATTCCGTCTTGAGCCCGCACTGATGCCGAGTATGGAGGGAATGTTCGGGCGGTTGAGAAGCAGGACTAACGGACGATAGCGACCGATGAAGACCGGCTTCATGAGTGCGTTGATCAGGGACGATGCCGAGGTTGAATTGGGTTGGTAGCGGACGGAGCGAAGAAATCTGGAGCTGAGGAACATCTTTAGGCCAATATCTTATAGGGGTACAACGTATGAAGGAGAGGCAGTTTTAGATGGCTTCAACACATATTTCTCAGATCTTGCTAAACCGGATTATATAAATGCCTCTTCTCCGCCTGAAATAGATGAAGCCTTCCCCACTCGCCCGTTCCAGGACAATCTGAATCAACCACTTCAACCCTCTACTTCAAAAGATCTAGATGAAGCTATTAACTCTCTCAAGAAACAAAAAGCTGCAGGACCTGATAATATATCTCCTGAGCATCTTATATATCTTGGCCCAATAGCTCGGAAATTACTCCTCGCCCTCTTCAATCGATGTATATCCCTAAAGTATATTCCTGAACCTTTGAAGTCCGGCCTTATAGTCCCAGTTCACAAAGGAAAAGGAAAAGATGTTAAAGATCCTTCTAACTACCGAGGCATAACAGTTTCTTCAACAATTGGTAAAGTTTTGGAAATGCTCATCAAATCTCAACTAGAAATTCCACTTGCAATAAATGATGTCCCAGACCAGTTACAATTTGGATTCCAGAAAGGCAAATCTTGCCTCCTTACTGCATCCTCACTGGAATTAATAATCCAACTGAACTCTGCCAAGAAATGCACAACATATCTTGCTCTTCTTGATGCACAGAAAGCATTTGACATCGTTTGGCATAAAGGCCTATTTTCTAAGCTTCAAAACCTAGGCCTCCATGAATCTCTGTTATCTACACTGGAAGAATTCTACAATGGTAGTACCAGTAGAGTCATGTGGGAAGGAAAAGTCAGCTCTCCTTTTCAAATCCTTCAAGGTGTAAAACAGGGAAGTGTGCTCTCTCCCACCTTATATACAGTCTTCATTGATGGCCTGATCAAATCACTAAGGAATGCTTGTCTAGGATGCTCTATTAACGGTTGCTACATGGGAGTGATAGTACTAGCAGATGACGTTGCTCTTATCAGTACATGCCCTCGTGAACTCCAATCAATGCTGGACCTCACCTTCAATTATTCCTGTGCCTGGAGATATAAAATTAATCCACAAAAAAGTGCCGTAGTAGTAATAAACAAAAAAACATCAACCAGTGTAAGTTCAATCGAGTGGAAAATGGGAGGAATGACGATCAAGGAAAGCAGAGAGCACCCACACCTTGGAATAATAAAAAGCAATTGTAATATTGATCACACCAATGACATCATATCAAAGGGATATAACACCTTCTTCTCGCTTACTGGAACAAAGCAAGGAACTCTACGCCTGCTGCCACCAATATGTACTCATCTTTGGAAAATGTTCTGCATACCAAGAATGCTATATGGGATTCAGATTATCCAACTTACCAACTACATGCTGTCCCGTCTGAACAAGGCTCAATCTTTTCTTTTTAAAAGAGTGCTTGGTTTGCCAAGGAGTGCGGCTGACGAAATTGTTTATTTATTGCTAGATATCCTTCCAATGGATAAGCGAATCGACTATGAAATTCTTCTCTTACTTGGGCAATATGCAAGCCTTTCAGACGAGCGCACTGAAAGAAGAATCCTATTGAATGGTATAGCAAACAATACACCATTGGTAAGACGCTGGATAAAAATTCTCAATAGTTATGAGCTTCCAAGTCTCACTAACATCCTTAGAGAGCGCATTCCATATAAAGTATGGAAGAAGCTAGCAATGGGAAAAATTTATAAACAACACTATGCAGCCCTTGAAATTGCAGTTGCTAAAAAATCTTCTCTAAGTCTATGGTCGGGCATGACCCAACGTAATAAAAAGAATTATTACCCAAAGCAAGTCTCCAGCCCTCTCTTGAGGGAAGCTATATCCATCAGAGCTCAATTATCCTGCAGTACATACCCAACGAATAGAAGATTATTCTCTCTGAATCAAAGTACCACAACGTCCTGCAAGTTCTGCCACTCCGAAGTGGAAAGCGTTGTACATTTTATTGGAGAATGCCCAGCGTTTAGCACACACAGGAAAACACTTCTACACTTAATAAAAGAAGACGAGGAACTGCAGTATTTTTCTGTGTATTTCAATGATCAAGAACCTCAACAATTTACCGCTTCCGTCCTGTTTCTACCTGACGTCGAATTAGCAGATTCCTCCAGAAACGACCTTAACCTACTTGTCTTAAATTTCTTGCATAAGATTCACCTCTCTCGATCTACCTTACTCTCACGTCAAAATATGTAACGCTACCATTAATGCAGTATCAAACTGCGGATCTCCGATACAGCGGAGGAAGGATACAGAAGAAGATATGAAAGTGAAGATGGGAATGATCATGCGGTATTGTCAGAATGGAAGAGAAATAATCAGTTACATTTTATAATGACTGATGATCTTCATTATCATCATCATTACCAACCAAATCTATTCGGTTCAACACCAAATTTCATTAAGCAACGTATCCTCATAAACATCATTACCCTAATGATTGAGCAGCAAGGGCATGATCGTTATTACCACAAACTCTGTTATCATCATCGTCAGCATCGTTATCGTCGTTTCTTTTTTTTCCACCACCGACATAGTCACCAGAGCCAGCACCACCATCACATCACCACCACCACCATCAATATAATCACCAACATCAACGTCATCATTATCCGTACCACCACCATCACATCACCACCACCACTATCAATATAATCACCAACATCAACGTCATTATCCGTACCACCACCATCATCATCACCACCAGCACTACCGCTACCGCCATCATCATATCAGCAGCACCACCACTATCAATATAATCACCAACATCAACGTCATCATTATCCGTACCACCACCATCAATATAATCACCACCATCAACGTCATCATTATCCGTACCACCACCATCATCATCACCACCAGCACTACCGCTACCGCCATCATCATATCAGCAGCACCACCACTATCAATATAATCACCAACATCAACGTCATCATTATCCGTACCACCACCATCACATCACCACCACCACCATCAATATAATCACCAACATCAATGTCATCATTATCCGTACCACCACCATCACATCACCACCACCACCATCAATATAATCACCAACATCAACGTCATCATTATCCGTACCACCACCATCACATCACCACCACCACCATCAATATAATCACCAACATCAATGTCATCATTATCCGTACCACCACCATCACATCACCACCACCACCATCAATATAATCACCAACATCAACGTCATCATTATCCGTACCACCACCATCACATCACCACCACCACCATCAATATAATCACCAACATCAACGTCATCATTTTCCGTACCACCACCATCACATCACCACCACCACCATCAATATAATCACCAACATCAATGTCATCATTATCCGTACCACCACCATCATCATCACCACCAGCACTACCGCTACCGCCATCATATCAGCAGCACCACCACTATCAATCATCGTCAATCATCATCACCATCATCATCGACAACACAATATCGTCGCCACCGTTATATTCACTAGATGTCGGCTACCCATTTTCCCTCCCCCGGTTCCCTCCGCAGATCTAAATCTAGGCCTATTTCTCGTTTAAGATCACATCATCAGAAGTGATAGCTATTCTATATCGTTTTCATTAAATACCAGCAATCATTAAACTCCAACCAAAGAAGAGATCTGAATAAGACTGAGACCATACCTCTGGAAATCGAAGTATTCCTAACCAAATCAGAGTATTGCAGAGGAGATATCAATAAAATCAATAGACCCTTGTAGAAATTTGGAAAATGTAATTTAGGGACAATAAAATTGCGCGCCCAAAATGCAAAACACGTGCGCGTTGATAGATTTGTTTTTGTTTTATTTGCCACGGGGCGCGCAGGCTTGAGTACCTTTATTTTCCCATGCCTTTTTAATTCCTCAGAGTCAAACCTCGTCTCCTCGACCGGTGTAGCGGCAGACGTTCCATCGACGGATACGGTTTCCGCGGACTTCGCATGTATCTGCCTAACCTAGCACCGTACACTGTAAAAACTGTGGTATTAAAACTGACACCAATTGTTGTTAATAGTGGACCACATCCTGAGGTGTTAAAATTACACCCTAGAGATTGAACATAACGCCAAAGAGTGTAAATGTAACAACCAAGGGTGTTGTAATAACACCTATAGGTGTAAAACTATCACCACCAATTTAACACCGGTGTAAAAGAACTGGTGTGGTCCTCTATGTACACCGGTTAACACCACAGTTTTTGCTGTGTATCCACCGCTACACACCGGCCCTCCTTTGGGAGGGGGGGGGGGTGGTACTCACGAAATAAGGCCGCTGGAATGGGTCGCTTTTTTGGAAGAAATCCCTAAACATGGGATATGGTTTTATATTGGAAAATACATGACCCCACCAATTTGTGTGACCTTTTTTTTTTTTTGCTTGTCAAATTTTTATAAATCCTTAATAATATGGGTTCCTATTTAGCCTGTTTCTCCTCCTCCTCCTCCCTTCTTCTTTTTAATATTCTTCTTTTCCTTCTTCATTTACTTCTTCTCCTCCTTTTTTCCTTCTACTCCTCATCCTCTTTCTCATTATCCTTCTCGATCCTTCTACTTCTCCTTCTTCTTTTATCATTTCCCAAACTCTCGATCATTATTGATATCGTCAAAAGGGTAATTTCTGTTGATTTTCCGATACTCGCTTTCATCATATCGCCAACAAAGATGAAAAAAGAAGAATGAAGAAAAAAAATAAAATAAGATTTTATCCTTACTAAAACAATGTACCTTTAACAAGAGCATATATAATTATAAGACATGTCTATTGTTTTTCAATATTTCAATTGCATCGAAATAGTGATCTCAGCTAGGGCTTTAATAAAAAAAAATCCGTAGTTTTCCTCTTCCAAATAAAAATTATTAGGCCTATTGATGATTTGATTGTTATTTCAACACGTTGGCAGGCTACCAGTGGTGGATCTATGGGGAGTTCAAGCCTGCTGCAAAGTAAATGATCTACACTTTGGAGCCAACCTCAAATTGCCTCCATTTTATAGTGAATCTTTTCTTTTTTGCCTGTCAAATTTTTCGGAACCAAAATTTTGTATTGAATTAATTTGCCCTTTGCCTTTTTGTTGTCAAATTAACTCTCTTTAAAAGCTATATCATCCCATGAATTGATACAGTATTTTTTATTTATATGATGCAAAATAAAAGAGCAATATTTTATCCGTATGTTGAGGATGAGGATAGAATGCCTGAATCCGGGGGGGGGGGGCACTCAGTATGTTGTGCATAGTGGGTATGTGCCGCGGAGAGGACCCCCCATTTTTCCCATTTTTTCATCTTTTGACTACTCGTCCACGGCCACCGCGCCTACTGGAAGATGCTCAGCCCAAAATCAGAAAAATATAGCGCCACCTCGAGATCTGAGCAATGTTTACATTTTGAGACAGGGAAAATGGCGTCGTCTGCAAGTGAATGCGGAACTGCAAAATCGGATCAAAATACGAAAATCAGAATTGATTTAGACCCATCACAGCACAGAAAATACACATTTCCAACCGAACAGATTCCAAGGCTAGATGTGTCGGATCCTAAAGTCAGCGAATATGTTCGAGAAGGGGTAAGTATATGAGACATAGTGAGAGAAAAGAGAGTGCAGTGCGCAATTGAATTGGGACGCCTCGAGCGAATGGTGTACGTGCCAAAGCGCCAGCGAGCAGCGAACCATATCAGCATGATCAGTGAAGCTGCAGTGCCGTTGGCGGCGGGGGATTGCATGCATTGAAAGTCGGGGGTGGGGGGGGGGGGGCGAGTATTCAGGAGGCTCCTAGAGAGTAAAAATCATTTAATTTACTAGTGTATCTTTACTCTCCACGGAGCCAGCGCTGATTCCATCCTATTGATCTGCGTGTAGGGAGCAATTTGAGCCCCCTTTTTACATTTTTAAAAATATCTTACAAAATAAAACATGCTGGAACCTAATAATACATCAGGTAATAGTCACCCATGGGTTCATATCGTCTCGCGAGTGAAGGATTATCAGTCATACGCACGCGACACACCACTACATTTCGAAAATACAGTGGGCTTTTGCCCACATAAAATATTATGTATAAATAAATATTCCACATCCTGCTATGACACTTACCGAATCATTTAGATCCTTCCGTGACTTCTCCTTGAAGTTTCTTTCTAAAAATATGTATATTTTCTTGATCTTCAGTGAAGATTTTACGGAGATAGAAATCAGTCAGCGTTGATATCAATTTTCTCCTGAAGAGGGCGCGCGATTTATATTCATATCAAAGACACGACAAGGGAAAGAATAGGCACCTACACTATTTTACACGCATATCGACGCAAGGCATTACGCAAAGTCCGTGAAGTGTCCAATCTTTTCATTGTATAGACTTTGGTATACCGTATACGTATTATTGACGTTCGTCAAAGCTTGTACTGCTGGTTTCTTTCCAGGCACGTATATTATTTTCATTTTTTTTTTATCAGTCATCTTTTTAAATTAATGCAAATGAGTGTTACCATCACCAATAATAATCATTAATTATGTTTTTTAAGGCATTTCATGAATTGGTGCCCATAATCAGTAAATTAATCATGAGGATTGTGCATTCAAAGAATTTAGATACAGTTATAAAATTACCGAGGAGCTGAATCAAGGTTGTGAAATTATGATTAGCGCCACCAACGGGCTTCCTTGTATTTCCGTGGAAGAGACAAGCGAAGTCACTTTCGAGGCCGAGGTAAGCAAAATGTGCTTTTTTTATCGGATTATTATTTTATTATTATTTATATATTCAACAAACTCTTGCTACTTACCGGCAAGAGCCCCGGTGCGTAGCGAGAAGGAGCTTCGGCAAATATTACTTCAGCAATGAAGCGATGTTTGCCGACTACTTCGAAATCCAGGGTCAAACACGGTCTATTGTACGAGGTTAGTACATACTAACCTCGTACAATACATGAGTGGGTAATAGTAGCTAGTAGCAGACAAGGTGAATAATACCATATATAAATATTTTCTCCAGCTTAATTACTTTGCATATTGATTTATTTTTAATGACTACCACAAGGGGCTCATTTTATGTTTTTTACCCCACAGAAATGGGGTAAAATGAGCCCCTTCTCAAAATCATGTTTCATTACTTAAATTCAAGGCTGTAACACACAATAATGAAGTGTGCTAACCTCACAATTATCTCCCAAGCATGACAGCAATACAAATAGCCCAATTTAACCATAATTAATGAATTACTTCAGTACTTAATGCTGTAATTATGACATAGCGTACATGTTTTTAATTGCAGTGTCATTGTTCAATGTCCATAACTGTTGTCAAATTTCTGTTCTACATCATTTGTTGGCAATGAGGCATACAAAATCTACTGTTGCAATATCTGTTACTGAGGGGATATCAATGCCACAACAGGCAACACTCTTGCAAAACCACTTTGGACAAAGTTCACAACAAATGAACTGGTCAGAGTTGGTGGTGTCATCAATTTTACCACACGCTTCACATTTTTCAACTTCATTGTCGTCATTTTTGGTTTCATTGTCACTTTGTGGAACAGGGGCGGATCCAGGATTTTGAAATAGGGGGGGCGCCAGTGGCGAGGGAGCGAAGCGACCGAGCGGGGGAGGGTGTGGGAGGGGGGATACCCCCCTCCCACGGCAAGGACTTTTTCAAAAAATCATGTCCAAAAGTCGTATTTTGAGAGCACCTTTAGAAGAAAAATGTGTATTTACATTGTGTGTTTCAAACGAGAATTGTTTAGTCGTATGGCAACATGCATAAAATTTGGTTCTTTTTTCCCCAAAATGCACAGTAAATTGTTACAAACTACAGAAAAAAACGACATCATCTTCTGGTAATCAACCTTTTCCCTCATATTATTTTCAAATCATCTTCAATAATCCAGTCATTCTGCACAACCTCAAGGTAATATAATGCTTCTTAAGGGGATTCTCATCATTTTTATTGTTTACGTTCAAAGTCTCTCATCGCGTTGCCATCTTAACTTATGACCAGCCAGGATGAAATTGTATTTATATTTATTTTAACATAAGATAATCAATTTTTACGAAGCACTTGTTAAAACTATACCACAAATAATTAAATAAGGTCAATGATAAAATGCTAGAAAATACATGTAAGGAGCTTTGATATCCAGTCCATAATTGTATAAGTTATAACTATCAGTGGCAGAAAATGTAAAATAAACCGAGGCTCGTCTTCGGTATATAGAGTTCAGAAGGCATTTTGTAAGCTTTTCATTTATGAAATTACAACTTGTTTAGACCATGAATTCATATAGGCTTCCAATTTGATGTTTTTTCTACATGTTGAATCAATGTATACTAGCTTTCCAACCAACAAAGTAAATGTTGTAAACTGTATTGATTGCCTTCTGTTGGGCAAAGCTATTCCTGCCAAGTTTGAGCTCAATCATGACTTTTATTTTTTTAAGATGAAAATATGGAAAGTTTATTTATGCAAGACAAACAAAGAACAGACGAAATAGTGGAATTTAATTACTCACACTATTATAAGGGATATACTTTTAAAGCTCTGCACTATATAGATCCCGTTTGCTGCCTGTGCAAGTCTCGAGGTTCTGTGGGCATAGCCACAAAATATTATATACGTTTTTCGTAAGTGAAATACTTCAGTAAATAATTTAATAATGAATATCACACCCAAATGTATTTCTATGACATGCATGATTAATTTAAGGAAGTTTTGCCGTACAATGCATTATCACGTAAGCGCAATTGGAGGAATGTTATGAGAATGCCCGCTTTAGATTTAATACCGTATCCTCCCATTTTTTTCATAATTATATTGTGTTAAGATACTGCATACTTAACTAGTTCATCATCATTACAATGTTGTGATTGCTTTCAGCTAGGTTTGTGTCTGTTCAGTGGTGTTGATCTTTTTTTTTTTTGCGTAATCGCTGGTACAAATTTAGTTTCTGAAAAAGAGATAATGATTTTTTTTCATATGGTGGAGCGGTAAATAGTTATTTAGTCTGCAGACTTCTATTTCATTTTTTCATGCCATCTTAGAGAAAATTGTGACTTTTTTTGGTCTGGGTTGCAAGATAATGGTTTTGCATTAGGGTTACGGAATAGGAATAATGTTTAGGACTTACAAATTGGCCCGTGGGTTTGGGGAAATGGGGGATTTTACGCTTGTAAAACATGAAGAAGGACCACTGAATGTGTACTAAGCGCCAACAAACCAATGAACCATGCCCGATGACCAATGTATTGATGTTTCTGGTGCACTCTATGTATTGTTTACTATCAGCGATTTGCGCATACATATGTGAAATCCCCAAAGTTCGCAAGGTTATATTTTAGTGCCGAGTGGATTCATGAATAGCATTCTTCTGGGATATTTCTGAGCATACTTGTCGACGACTGCACCATAATTAACTCGTATGTCGCGATGGACGAACAGCAGCATCAAAGCATTCAGCCTGTCCTCGTTCATTGTTGAACGGTGCGAAGTTTTGGTGAATCGAAGCGCCGAGTTTGTTCTTTCAACGCTTGCACTGGTGGCAGAAAGTGTCAAGAGTATTCTCGTGATCGTGACAATGTTTGGGTACATTTTATGCTCTCCATCATGTGCTACCTTCTTTAAGGTCTCGGAAAGTGTCTGCGGGAGGTCATTCTCTTCACACGAGGACCACTTCCTCTTCCACAGTCTTAGTTCCTGTTCCATGTCGTGTGGGTATGGAAGATCTTCGCCATAGTATGACCTGATGGCTTTGAGTGATTGAGAATATACATATTTGCTCCTTGATAATTCGTTGGAATGATTGCTTCGGCGAAACTTAGTTGGGGCGCCCTGGATAATATGCCTCTGAATCTACCAGAAAGTGTAAAAGGTAGTTTACATTAAATACAAATATGTCTGACCTATACATTTCAGTGAAAACGTACATGACCAAGGCAGAATGATAATGCTGCGCACGTGGCGCCCGATATAGGGCTTCATCTTTGAGTGAAGAATAATCTCGGGGATAGACATTATCATTCGCATCGTTGACACTTTCTCTCGCGATCTGTTACTTACAATTTACATGTATTTGCCATAAAGACCGACAAACGCATGTTACAAAAAACACAAAATTTCAGGAAAAAATGATATCCAATCCAACATCTTCACACTGGTCACTGCACTGCAACTCCCGATTACAAGTGGTGCAACTTTCCAACCAATCGACTTGTGCGCCCTGGAATTCCGGAATTTACATATTGCAATACAGTATGACAGAGGTGCATTTGTGCGAACACAAAGGCCATGAGCGTAAGTTAAAATATAGTTTTGACTAGATCTAGCCCTTGAAATTGACTACATTGTACCAATCCAGTAAATATAACCATAAAAAAAAAAAAGATCCGGCGAAAATAGGGGGGCGCGCGCCTGGGGCGCCCCCCTCTGGATCCGCCACTGTGGAAGTTCAACTGGTTCATCAGAAACATTTTCTGTTTCTTCTCTTTGCTGTTGATTCTTTCTGTTCTGCTTTCCTTTAGTTTTCTTAGCCTTTCCACTCTTTCTTTTCACCTGAAGTTCCTCCTCCAGACGCTGCACACATTCTGCACTTCTGCACAGGTAGGATATTGCCTTTAAATGTGGTCCTAATTACTTGAATATCACTTAATGCAGATGTTTACATAATCAAATAGTTTAAATCATGAATTTTATTTAAATATCTTACTCAATTTATCATTTACAGCACCCAGAATCCATATACAACAGAGGGGACTCATTTTACCCCACGGGGTACTATTACACACCCAGGGACAAAATAAAAATGATTCTTATTAAAATTATTTTATAATGTTCACTCACTATGACTACTCAACACAACCAAGAAATAATATAACAATCCAATTAAAGAGGTAGATATAATGCTCATCTTTCCAAAGCGAACAAGCCACTTTCAATATGTAGTTTTCTAGTCCTATGTGTTTAACTGCACCTCCTTGCTATGTGCTGTGGGATGTAGAGACACATTATACTGCAGCTTAGGGCAGAGATATTGGCCAACATACCACCCAAGTTATGGCCAGTTAGGCCTTGGCATTTTTCAGCAGTGAGCAAAAACTCTTGAGGGGGCTCAAATTGCCCCCCTCTCCCCTACATGGTGTAGGCCTACCGTACCGCCAAAAAACCTGCAATTTTGCCCCCGAAATTTCTACTTTACTTCTGTTTTCTATTTTCTAAAACTAACGTTAGCCGTAAATCATGTAAATGGGATACAACTTCATTTCTGACATTTCTATGCTATAGATTTCACTTATAAATGAGAATTCATCAAATAATGAGAAAAATATTATGAAAAGACGGGGGAGACTTGCCCGCGATGTTTACGCCTCCATCTTTTTTCGCCAACATTACGGACGAGTGAAAGTTTCAGGTTTTTTGGGCGGTACATGCAGATGAATGGGATGGAATCCCTGGCTCCGTGGAGAGAAAGCATACATTAGTATTAATAATGATAATAATGTGACTTATAAAGCGCCAAATCCACTCTGTAGAGTGCTCAAAGGCGCATAAAGAGCTAACACTAAGAAGATTTTTTAAAGTTTCGACAGGTACGTTTAAAAAAAAATTTTTTTTTTTTAGTAAATTATTTTTACTCTACATGTAGGAGCCTCCTGGCTAGGAGCGAGTGGGTTGGTGTTAACAGATCCCTATTTCTGCTCCATGATTTTATCCTAAAGTTTCAAAGTCAAATGCACGTAGAGCATTGGAGACATATTCAGATACCCATGATTTATTCACTAATAAACTAAAGAAAAAATATTCAAGAATGAAGGGAGGTGTGGGAAAAAGACCAGAAAAAAGAAAAAGAGGAAGGAAAGTAAGAAGAATTAAAGAAAAAGAAAGACTGAAGGAAAGAAATAAGAACAATAATCAAGAATGTAGAAAAGAAAGCAAGAAAGAAAAAAGTAAAGAAAGAAATGGAAAAAGCCTGAAGGAATGAAAGAAGAAAAAACAAAGAGAGATAGAAAAGAAAGAATGAAAAGAAGAACGAAGGAAAGTATTGGAGGAAGAAGAGAAAAAGAGGAAAGAAAAACAAAGATGAAGGAAAGAAAGAAAGAAAGAAAAAAAGAAGAAAACAAAATGAATGAAGGAAGAAACAAAATAAGACAGAAAAAAAAGAAAAGAAAAAAACAGTAACTTTTTGGCTCAAAAAGATTTTTAAAAAAGGTTTATTAACACAACCGAATGCATACGTGGGACTGTTATGCACTCTCACCAATGCTTGCTGTTACAGACAAACTTTGATAATGTTAGGGGTATTTGTGGTATTG